>NC_090377.1:8768690-9086353 GCF_036365525.1 Heterodontus francisci
AATTTTGTCATGAGGTATCTGGGAGGCCACCAACTCTATCTCCAATGGCCATGAACTCCGATGGTCTGCCGATTTCTAATTGTCCTCCCTACCCATGATCAGGGTGGCAATTACTGGAGGGCCACCCCAGTTCTCTGCCTCCCCCTGGAGTTTTTGCTCTCTTCTGAAAGTGGTTTAAATATGAGAAATGGATTGTCGTGAGAGGATGGATGGACAACATTTATGAGGGTGACTGTGAGGGATTGGTGTGAGATAACAATAAGATGAGGGTAAGTGTCAGAAGGGGATGTGAGGAAGTGTCTCGATAGAGAAGAATGAGCAGCAAATTGTCTTGGTCTGAGGAGTGCTGTGAAAGAGAAGGCTGGTGAAGTCATAATGAGGGAACTAACACTTGAATGTGACATGCAGTAATCATGGGTGATTTTAATCTACATTTAAACTGGAAAAAACAGATTGACAATAGTAGCCTGAATGAGCAGTTCATAGAATGCTTTTGAGATAGTTCCTTAGAGCAGCATGTTCTGGATCCAACCAGAGAGCAGGTTATATTAGACTTGGTATTGTGTAATGTGACAGGATTAATTAATGAGTAAAGGCACCTCTCGGTAGCAGCGACCACAATATGATTGAACTTTACATTGAATTTGAAAGAGAGAAGAGTGGGTCTAAGACTAGTATTTTAAACTGAAATAAGGGCAACTAGGTGGGCATGAAAGCTGAGCTAGCTGAAGTGAACTGGGTTAAAGGCCTGCTACCCGACCCGAACCCGACGGGATCTGACAACATATAGGGTTCGGGTTGCACTTCTTGGTCTGGCATTCGGGCTCGGGTCGGTTCAGGCCAGATCGGACACGCTCTGTTACCACCTCAGGTAAGTGACTTTAATGTGAATTTACTTTTTGGACTTTAAAGGTGGTTTTGCTACAGTTATTTTAAGCTTGTGCAGGTAAGGAACAAAGTGAAAAACGGAAGGTAGGTTAACTGATGGTCCGGTCAGACGCGGGAAAAAATAGAAGGACTCGGGTCGGGCTCGGGTCAGGTCTCATTTGCAGACCCGAGCAGGCCCTTAAACTGGATTGCTAGGCTTGGAGATAGATCAATAGAGAAGTAGTGGCAGACATACAAGGGGATATTTCAGAATACTCAGGATAAGTATATTCCTACCATAAAGAAAAATTCGCAGGGGAGGACACACCATCCATGGTTAACTAAAGAAGTTAAAGAAAGCATCAAACTTAAGGAAAAGGCATGTAATTGCGCAAAGATGAGTGGTAGGTAAGATGATTGGTCAGAATATAAAGAATGGCAGAGAATGACTAAAAGGTTAATCAGGAGAAAGAAATTAGAGTATGAGAGGAAGCTAGCTAGAAATGTAAAAATGGATAGCAAGAGTTTCTACAGGTATTTAAAAAGGAAAAGCGTAAGTAAAGTGAGAATGGGGAGTTAATAGTAGATAATAAGGAAATGGCAGATGAAATAAACAAATATTTTGCTCTGTCTTCACTATAGAGGATATAAAAAACATTCCAGTAATAGCTGTAAATCAGAAGGTGGAAGGAAGAGAGGAACTTGGTGAAATTACAATTACCAGGGAAGCGGTAGTGACCAAACTGATCAAGCTGTGGGCTGACAAGTCTCCGGGTCCCGATGGGCTCATCCTAGGGTCTTAAAAGAGGTGGCTAATGAGGTAGTAGATGTGATTGGCAATTTTTCAAAATTCACTAGATTCTGGAAAGGTTCCATCAGACTGGAAAATAACAAATATAACCCCTCTATTAAAGAAGGGCGGGGAGGCAGAAAATAGGCCCGTTAGCTTGACGGCTGTCGTGGGGAAGGTGTTAGAATCGATCATTAAGGGCACTTAGAAAAACTCAAGGTAATCGGGAATAGTCAGCATGGCTTTATGAAAGGGAGATCATGTTTAACCAATTTATTGGAGTTCTTTGAAGGAGTAACATTTGCCGTGGATAAAGGGGAATTCCTTGACGTACTGTGCGATGGCATGGTAGCTAAATTTGCAGATGACACAAAGATAGGTAGGAAAGTATGTTGTGAAGATGAAATAAGGAGGTTGCAGACCGATATAGATAGGTTGAGTGAGTGGGCAAGAATCTGGCAGATGGAGTATTATGTGGGAAAAGGTGAAGTTGTTCACTTTGACGGGAAGAATAAAAAAGCAGAGTATTACTTAAACGGAGAACGACTACTGAACTCCGAGGTGCAGAGGGATCTAGGTGCTCTAGTGCATGTGTCGCAAAAGATTAGTATGCAGGTTCAGCAAGTAATAAAGAAGGCTAATGGAATGCTATCCTTTATTATGAGAGGAATTGAAAATGAAGTAAGGATGTTATACTTAAGTTATACAGGGCATTGGTGAGACCACATCTTGAATACTGTGTGCAGTTTTGGTCTCCTTATTTAAGCAAGGATATAAATGTGTTGGAGATGGTTCAGAGGAGATTTAGAGTCATAGAGTTATTCATCACAGAAACAGGCCCTTCGGCCCATCATGTCCATGCCGGCCATCAAGCATCTAATTATTCTAATCCCATTTTCCAGCATTTGGCCCATAGCTTTGTATGCTATGGCGTTTCAAGTGCTCATTCAAATACTTCTTAAAGGTTGTGATGGTTCCTGCCTCAACCATCTCTTCAGGCAGTGCGTTCCAGATTCCAACCACCCTCTGGGTGAAAACATTTTTCCTCAAATCCCCTCTAAACCTCCTGCCCCTTACTTTAAATCTGTGCCCCTTGGTTATTGACCCCTCCGCATAGGGAAAAAGTTTCTTCCTATGTAACCTATCAATGCCCCTCATAATTTTGTATATCTCCCTCAGCCTTCTCTGCTCTAAGGAAAACAACCCTAACCGACCAAGCGCAGACTGGGTGACCGCTTTGCGGAACATCTCCGCTCAGTCCACAAGCAGGACCCTGAGCTTCCGGTTGCTTGCCATTTCAACACTCCCCCCTGCTCTCATGCTCACATCTCTGTCCTGGGATTGCTGCAGTGTTCCAGTGAACATCAACGCAAGCTCGAGGAACAGCATCTCATCTACCGATTAGGCACACTACAGCCTGCCGGACTGAACATTGAGTTCAATAATTTCAGAGCATGACAGCCCCCCACTTTACTTTCATTTTTAGTCATTTTTTTCTTCCTTTTTTTTGCATTCCTTTTTACATTTTTTACAATCTTTTTTTGCATTTATTTCATTTCATCTTAGTTGGTTCAGTTTGCTTACCCACTGTTTTTTTCAGGTTGTTCTTCAGGTTTGCACTTGCTGATGTTCAATATTCAGTATATTCACACCTAATCTGTACTAATGCTTTGTCTTTCAACACACCATTAACATATTGTTTTCCTTTGCTCCGTGACCTTTTGGTCAGCTATGTGGCCTGGTCTAATCTGCACCTTCTCCTTTGTTATCTCTTGCTCAACCCCCACCTCACTTGTTTATAATCTGTGACTTTTCTAATATTTGTCAGTTCCGAAGAAGGGTCACTGACCCGAAACGTTAACTCTGCTTCTCTTTCCACAGATGCTGCCAGACCTGCTGAGTGAATCCGGCATTTCTTGTTTTTGTTCCTAACCTTTTCAGTCTCTCTTCGTAGCTGAAATGCTCCAGCCCAGGCAACATCCTGGTGAATCTCCTCTGCACCCTCTCCAGTGCAATCACATCCTTCCTATAGTGTGGTGCCCAGAACTGTACACAGTACTCCAGCTGTGGCCTAACTAGTGTTTTATACAGCTCCATCATAACCTCCCTGCTCTTATATTCTGTGCCTCGGCTAATAAAGGCAAGTATCCCAAATGCCTTCCGAACCACCTTATCTACCTGTGCTGCTGCCTTCAGTGATCTATGGACAAGTACACCAAGGTCCTTCTGTACTTCCTAGGGTCCTACCATCCATTGTATATTCCCTTGCCTTGTTAGTCCTCCCAAAATGCATCACCTCACACTTCTCAAGATTAAATTCCATTTGGCCCTGCTCCGCCCATCTTACCAGCCCATCTATATCATTCTGTAATCTAACTACTTCACTACTTACGACACTAGATTGATACCTGGAATGAGCAGGTTGTCTTATGAGGAAATGTTGGATAGACTGGGCTTGCTTTCACTGGCATTTAGGAGCGTGAGGGAAGACTTGATTGAAGTATATAAGATCCTGAACGGTCTTGACAAGGCGGATGTGGGAAGGATGTTTCCTGCTGTGGAGAGTCCAGAACTAGGGATGCTGTTTTAAAATTGGGGGTCACCTTTTTAGGACAGAGATGAGAAATTGTTTCTCTCAGGGTTCTGAAACTTTGGAACTCTGCCTTAGAAGGTGGTGGAGGTAGGGTCATTGAATATTTTTAAGGCGGGGTAGATAGATTCTTGTTAAGCAAGGGGATCAAAGGTTATCAGAAGTAGATGGGAGTGTGCAATTCGAGACAAACTGATCAGCCGTGATCTTATTGAATGGCGGAGCAGGCTAGAGGGGCCAAATGGCCAACATCTGCTCCTATTTCGTATGTTCGTATGCCAGTCACCTTTCCAGAGGTTATTGAACCTCTTACGATACTGTATCTGTGAGCGCGAGTCCACTCTTCTGCAGCTCACCTCTTTAGCCACTTCCAGCCACGTGTGCTTCAATTCAGAGGCTGGCCTCTTCCTCACATCGGCTGGGAAGAATATCTCTTCATGAACTCCAGGGATGCCTCAGACAACAGAGGGGCTGGGCTGGTCGAGGGAGCGGTTGCCTTCCCACGTTGAAACTCTATCTTATCTATCATTGACGTTGCTGATAATTGTAGCATGTATCCATTCTGACCCTGCCAGAGTCCCTTTAAATGGTGTGGCTCATGATCAAGCCCGCCTGCTCAAATTGGTCGGGAATCTCGAAAGAGGAATGCCAGTTTTAAAATAATTCTTTCATGGATGTGGACGTTGCTGGCAAGGGCAGAATTTGTTGGCCACCCCTAATTGCCCTTGAGAATGTTGTAGTGAGCCGCCTTCTTTAACTGTTGCAGTCCATCTGGTGCAGGTACTCCCACAGTGATGTTAGAAAGGGAGATCCAGGATTTTGACAGTAAAAGAACGGCGATATAGTTCCAAATCAGGATGTTGTGTGGCGCTTGGAGGGGAACTTGCAGTTGGTGGTGTTCCCTGCACTGCTACCCTTGTCCTTCTAGGCGGTAGAGGTCGCAGGCTTGGAAGGTGCTGTTGAAGGAGCCTTGGTGAGTTGCTGCAGTGTATCTTGTAGATGGTACACACCGCTGCCACTGTGCATCGGTGGTGGAGGGAGTGACTGTTTAGGGCGGCACAGTGGCGCAGTGGTTAGCACCGCAGCCTCACAGCTCCAGCGACCCGGGTTCAATTCCGGGTACTGCCTGTGTGGAGTTTGCAAGTTCCCCCTGTGTCTGCGTGGGTTTCCTCCGGGTGCTCCGGTTTCCTCCCACACGCCAAAAGACTTGCAGGTTGATAGGTAAATTGGCCATTAGAAATTGCCCCTAGTATTGGTAGGTGGTAGGGAAATATAGGGATAGGTGGGGATGTGGTAGGAATATGGGATTAGTGTAGGATTAGTATAAATGGGTGGTTGATGGTCGGCACAGACACGGTGGGCTGAAGGGCCTGTTTCAGTGCTGTATCTCTAAACTAAAAAAAAGGTGGTGGTTGGGGTGACGATCAAGTGGACTGTTTTGTCCTGGATGGTGTTGAGCTTCTTGTTGGAGCTGCACTCATTCAGGCAAGTGGAGAGTATTCCTTCACATTCCTGACTTGTGCTTTGTAGATGGTGGTTAGCATTTGGGGAGTCAGGAAGTGAGTATCTGCTGCAGAACTCCCAGTATCTGATCTGCTCTTGTAGCTACAGTCTTTATATGGCTACTCCTGTTCAGTTTCTGGTCAATGGTAACCCCCAGGATGATGTTAGTGGGGGATTCAGCAGTGCTAATGCCATTGAATGTCATGGTGGCTATAACAGAGACCTGGCTCAAAGAAGGGCAGGACTAGGTGTTAAATATTCCTGGATACAAGGTGTTCAGGAAAGATAGAAAAGGGAAAAAAGGGGCAGGAGTGGCAGTATTGATTAAGGAGAGCATTGCAGTGCTGGAGAAAAAGGATGTCCCAGAGGGGTCGAGGACAGAATCTATTTGGCTAGAGCTAAGGAATAAAAAAGATGCACTTATATTGCTCGGTGTTGTCTATAGGCCACCAGTTAGTGGGAAGGACGTGGAGGAACAAAGTTGCAAGGAAACTACAGAGAGGCACAAAGGTATAGGGTAGTTTTAATGGGGGACTTTAATTATCCAAATTATAGACTGGGATAACAGTAGTCTAAAGGGCAAGAGTTTCTAGAGTGTGCTCAGGAAAAATTTCTGCAACAGCATGTTGCTAGTCTAACGAGAAAGGAGGCACTGCTAGACCTGGTTCCTGGGAATAAGGTGGGCCAAGTGGGTCAAGAATCAGTCGAAGAACATTTAGGGGATAGTGATCATTGTGTCATAAGATTTAGGCTAACAATGGAAAAGGACAAAGAGCAATCCAGGGTCAGAATAATTAACTGGGGGAAGGCCAACTTCAGTGGGGTAGGAATGGAGCTGGGGTGAATAAATTGGAGTCAAAAGCTGGCAGGAAAACTGGTAGACGAACAATAGGCTACCTTCAAAGAAGAGATAGTTTGGGCACAGTCAAGGTATGTTCCTTCAAAAATAAATCCAGAGCTCCCTGGATGGCAAAAGAGGTAGAGATTAAGATAAAGAAGAAAAAGTGTGCTTATGACAGATGCCAGGTAGAAAATACTATTGAGAACCAGGCTGAATGTGGAAGGTCCAGAGGGGAAGTGAAAAAGCAAATAAGAGAAGCAAAGAGAGAGCATGAGAGGAGACTGGCAACTAGCATTAAAGGAAATCCCAAAGTTTTCGATAGGCATATAAATGGTAAAAGGAGTGGGGCCGATTAGAGACCATAAAGGGGATTTACACATGGAGGCAGAGGCTATAGCTGAGGTATTAAATTAATATTTTGCATCTGTCTTTACCAAGGAAGAAGATGCAACCCAGACAATGTTGAAAGAGGAGGCAAGTCAGACACTAGAGGGGCTTAAAATTGATAAAGAGGAAGTATTAGATAGACTGTCTGAACGTAAAATGGATAAAGCACCATGGCGGGATGAGATGCATCCAAGGATACTGAGGGAAGTGAGGGTGGAAATCACAGAGGCACTGGCCATAATTTTTCAGTCTTCCTTAGACTCGAGGTTGGTGCCCGAGGACTGGAGAATTGCAAGCGTTATACCCTTGTTCAAAAAAGATAAGCCCAGCAACTACAGGCCAGTCAGTTTAACTTCGGTGGTGGGAAAACTTCTAGAAAAGATAATTCGGGACAAAATCAAAAGTCACCTGGACAAATGCGGGTTAATTAAGGAAAGTCAGCATGGATTTCTTAAGGGAAAATCATATTTAACTAACTTGCTGGAGTTTTTAGAGGAGGTAACAGAGAGGGTTGATGAGGACGATGCTGTTGATGTGGAGTACATGGTCTTTCAAAAGGCATTTGTTATGGTGCCACACAACAGACTTATGTGCAGACTTGTAGCTCATGGAATAAATGGGACAGTAACAACATGGATATGAAATTGGCGGAGTAACAGGAAACAAAGAGTAGTGGTTAATGGTTATTTTTCGGGCTGGAGGAAGGTTTGTAATGGAGTTCCCCAGGCATCAATGTTGGGACCCTTGCTTTTTGTGATATATATTAATGACCTAGACCTTGGTGTACAGGGCACAATTTCAAAGTTTGCAGATGATACGAAACTTGGAAGCAGCTCTGAGGAGGATAGTGTAGAACTCCAAAAGGACATAGACAAGTTTGTGGAATGGGCAGACAGATGGCAGATGAAGTTCAATGCAGAGAAATGTGTGGTGATTCATTTTGGTAGGAAGAACAAGGAGAGACAACATAGAATAAAGGGCACAATACTGAAGTGGGTGCAGGAGCAGAGGGACCTGGGTGTATATGTGCATAAGTCATGAAAGGTGGCAGGACAGGTTGAGAGAGCAGTTAATAAAGAATACATTATACTGGGCTTTAATAATAGGGGTATAGAGTACAAGAACAAGGAAGTTATGTTGAACTTGTATAAGACACTAGTTCGTCTTCAGCTGGAGTATTGCATCCAATTCTGGGCGGTGCACTTGAGGAAAGACGTGAGGGCATTGGAGAGAGTACAGAGATTCACGAGAATGGTTCCAGAGATGAGGAATTTCAGTTATGATTGGAGAAGTTAGGACTGTTTTCCTTGGAGAAGAGAAGGCTGAGAGGTGATTTGATAGAGGTATTCAAGATCATGAGGGGACTGGACAGAGTAGATAGAGAGAAACTGTTCCCACTCGTGAAAGGATCGAGGTTTAAAATAATTGGTAAGAGAAGCAACGGTGACTTGAGGAAAAACATTTTTACGCAGCGAGTGGTTAAGGTCTGGAATGCGCTGCCTGAGAGTGTGGTGGAGGCAGGTTGAATTGAAGCATTCAAAAGGGAATTAAACAGTTACATGAAAAGGAAGAATATGCAAGGTTATGGGGAGAAGGCAGAGGAATGGGACTGAGGGAATTGCTCTTTCAGAAAGCCAGTGCAGCTACGACAGGCCAAATGGCCACCTCCTGCGCTGTAACAAATCTGTGATTCTGTTAGATTCTCTCTTGTTTGAGATGGTCATTGCCTGGCACTTGTGTGGCGCGAATGTTACTTGCCACTTATCAGCCCAAGCCTGAATGTTGTCCAGGTCTCGCTGCATATGGACATAGGCTGCTTCAGTATCTGAGGAGTTGCAAATGGTACTGAACATTGAGCAATATCAGTGAACATCCCCACTTCTGATCTTATGATGAAAGTCATTGTCATGGCTGAGTTAAAAAGCCATGACAAAGCCCGTTCCGCTAACTTTCGTGTTCCCAACGTGCTGCTGGCTTACCCCACCGCCTGTCTGTTAATATTCTGCCCCGTGTCTCTGGGCAGACTGCTGATTTGAACTAATTCTTGCCAATTGCCGTGAGAGTGATACCTTTGATTCATTCTTCTCCCACATTATAGGATTTGATGTTTTAATGAAAATGTCCGAATGTAGAGGTTGAGATGAACGCTGCCTTATCTTGTGGCTTTTGCTGGCTTTCGTGAATTGCGGCCCTCCTAAATTACCTTTGATCTCGTTACTGCTTTGGTTCTGGAAGGAAGTTAATTAGCGACATATTTAACATCACAGGATTGCACTTTCTGCTCTGTTAGCCGCAGAACATGATGAGACATAGAAAATGCAGCCGTGCTTTTAGCTGTCAAACTACAATCCTGTGCCTCGCAGCACTCTGGAAGGCCATCAAAGGTTTTAACATTTCCCACCTCTTCCTGATTCTTCCCCCGACTTTCTGCTTTGCTACTGGGATCAAATGGACTTCAAAGCATATTTCAATACAAAATGGTACTGATCAGGTAAAAGGAAATTATTCGCTTCCGCTTGGTATTCTATGGTTTGTAAGTGACTCCATGTCAATTCCTGCACATGCACAGTACAAAGTGAATGAGGAGGATCAATTCACTTCCTGTCAACGCTCTGAGGGACAGAAGTTGAATAAACTCCCAAGGCATTGTCCACATCTGTGTGTCTGCTTATTATCCTTTTCAGATGAAGTGCTTCTTAGAAATCCTTTCTGTCTGCTCTGTTCATTTTGGTGAATATTGAAGATCCCATAGCACTAACTAAAGGATAGGTATCAGTTGTGGCTCAGCAGGTAGCACTCTCGCCTCTGAGTCGGAAGGCCACTCCAACTTGAGCACATAATTCAGATTGACACAGCCAGTGTAGTTCTGAGGGAATCGTGCACTGTTGGAGGTGCTATCTATCAGATGATACCTCGTTTGCCCAGTCAGGTAGACAGAAAAGATCCCACAGGCACAATTTTGAAGAAGAGAGGGGGAGTTCTCCCCAATATCCTGGTCACTGAAACAGATTATCTGTTTATCTGAAACAGATGTGCTGTTTGTGGGAACTTGCTTTGTGCATGTTAGCTGCCACATTTCCTATGTAACAACAGTGACTACACTTCAAAAGTACTTCATTGGCTGTAAAGCATTTTGAGTCATCCTGTGCAAAAGTGCTTACTGCATTTGTCTACACAACAGTTGCTGTACTCCAAGAATAGTTAATTGTTCGAAGTACTTGGACACTGCAATAGTGAGATAAGATGCTGTGTAAATCCAAGCCCGTTTTTCTTCTCCACTGTCTTTCCTCTCTTTCCACCTATATACATATACAATGATATTTTGGAGTACAATATTTTGGAGTCTTGTTAGGAAGAAGAAGGATGCGTATATAAGGTTGAGGAAAAAGGGCACAGGCATAGCTCTGGAGGGATACAAGATGGCCAGGAAGGATCTGAAGAAAGGGATTAGGAGAGCTAAGAGAGGGCATGAAAAATGCTTGGCGGGTAGGATAAAAGAAAACCCCAAGGCCTTTTACGCGTATGTCAGAAATATGAGGATGACTAGGGGGACCGTAGGTCCGGTCAAGGACAATAGCGGGAGACTGTGTGTTGAGCCGGAAGAGATAAGTGAGGTTTTGAATGAGTACTTCTCTTCGGTATTTACGAATGAGAAGGGGTGTATTACTGAAGAGGACGGTGTGAAACAGACTGGTAAGCTCGAGGAAGTGCTCGTTAGGAGGGAAGATGTGTTGGGGTTTTTGAATAACTTGAAGATAGACAAGTCTCCCGGGCCTGACGGGGTATATCCAAGGATGTTATGGGAAGCAAGGGATGAAATTGCAGAGCCACTGGCAATGATCTTTTCATCTTCTCTGTTGACGGGGGTGGTACCAGGTGATTGGAGGGTGGCAAATGTTGTGCCCCTGTTCAAGAAAGGGAATAGGAACAACCCTGGGAATTACAGGCCAGTTAGTCTTACTTCGGTGGTAGGCAAGTTGATGGAAAAGGTGCTGAGGGATAGGATTTCTGAGCATCTGGAAAGACACTGCTTGATTCGGGACAGTCAGCACGGTTTTGTGAGGGGTAGGTCTTGCCTCACAAGCCTGATTGAATTCTTTGAGCAGGTGACCAAGCAAGTGGATGAGGGTAAACCAGTGGATGTGGTGTACATGGATTTTAGTAAGGCATTTGATAAGGTCCCCCATGGTAGACTTATGGAGAAAGTCAGGAGGCATGGGATAGTGGGGAATGTGGCCAGTTGGATTAAGAATTGGCTAACTGATAGAAGGCAGAGAGTGGTCTTAGATGGTAAATACTCAGCCTGGAGCCCAGTTACCAGTGGCGTGCCACAGGGATCAGTTCTGGGTCCTCTCCTGTTTGTGATTTTTATTAACGACTTGGATGAGGAAGTCGAAGGGTGGGTCAGTAAATTTGCAGATGATACAAAGGTTGGTGGAGTTGTGGATACCGAGGAGGGCTATTGTCGTCTGCAAAGGGACTTGGATAGGTTGCAGTGCTGGGCTGAAAAGTGGCAGATGGAGTTTAACCCTGAAAAGTGTGAGGTCGTCCATTTTGGAAGGACAAACACGAATGCAAAATACTGGGTTAACGGTAGGGTTCTTGGGCATGTGGAGGAGCAGAGAGACCTTGGGGTCTATGTGCATAGATCGTTGAAAGTTGCAACTCAAGTGGATAGGGCTGTGAAGAAGGCATATGGGGTGTTAGCGTTCATTAGCAGAGGGATTGAATTTAAGAGCCGTGAGGTGATGATGCAGCTGTACAGGACCTTGGTAAGGCCTCATTTGGAGTACTGTGTGCAGTTCTGGTCGCCTCATTTTAGGAAGGATGTGGAAGCCTTGGAGAGGGTGCAGAGGAGATTTACCAGGATGTTGCCTGGAATGGAGAATAAGTCTTACGAGGAAAGGCTGAACATTCTCGGCCTCTTCTCATTAGAACGGAGAAGGATGAGGGGTGACATGATAGAGGTTTATAAGATGATCAGGGGAATAGATAGGGTAGACAGTCAGAAACTTTTTCCCCGGGTGGAGCAAAGCGTTACAAGGGGTCATAAATTTAAGGTGAAGGGTGGGAGATATAAGGGGGATGTCAGGGGAAGGTTCTTTACCCAGAGAGTGGTCGGGGCATGGAATGCCTTGCCTGGGGAAGTTGTTGAGTCAGAAACTTTAGGGACTTTCAAACGGCTTTTAGATAGGTATATGGATAAAGGAGAATGATGGGGTATAGATTAAATTGTCCTTGACAGAGGACAAAGGATCGGCACAACATCGTGGGCCGAAGGGCCTGTTCTGTGCTGTATTTTTCTATGTTCTATGTTCTAATAAATTGTTCAGTATTCATAGCCTACCTGTTGGCAGTGCACCAATTGAAGATCCATCTGACTGCTTCAGGCAAAGTGCATTTGAATCCATTTGCTTGCTGCCGAGAACCCAAGTGTCATGTTTCTTATTTGTCCACTGTTGGCGTCACAAAACTGACTTCACTTTTCTTTCCCTCCAGGTGAAGTATTACAATGCTGAGAGTTATGAGGTGAACCGTTTTAATGATGCCATACTGAAGTATCAGGTAAGAGTTGCAGGAGAAGGGCATCAAAATCTTGACAATGCTGTAGAATAGTTCACCTCTTTTTATGTTGGTTTAGCTCCACAGCCATGCCACCAGCTTCCGGCACATGGGTCTGTGCCACTTCTGGCTCCAGGCTCGTGTGTCTGCACTGATTGTGGCATGCAGGGCAGATCTGCGGTGCTCACAACATGCTGGTCTGTGCTGCCACTGACTGCACCAAATTAAACCTTGCCAGATTTGTTAAAGCTTTCTCTTCCAAGCTGAGAACCTTCTCAAAGCATATTTACTTTGTTGTTGTCCAAGATATCTGACTAGGCCCTAAGCTCTGGAATACCCTCCCTATACTTCTCCTTCTCTCTACCTCATTTTCCTCCTGTAAGAAACTCCTTAAAGCCTACCCTCTTTGACCAAACCTTTAGTCATATGACCTAATATCTCTTTATGTGGTTCAGTGTCATATTTTGTTTTATAATGCTCCTGTGAAGCGCTTTGGGACGTTTTATTACATTGAAGGTGCTATATACTAAGTTACTGTTGTGCCTGTTGGCTCCTGAAGTCCATTCACCTGCAGGTCCTGAGATCAAATCCTGCCTTGACTGATGGTTTCGAAATCTCCTCCGTAAGGTACCTATGTGAAGTGTGTTTGGGGGTCACGGACTGAACAATGGAATCGAACACTAATGCAGACCAGTGTAAAAGTAGCTTTTGAGAGACCAAGATGTTAGAAACACTCATCAAGTGCCAGACAATTATTTGGATTGATGCAAAGACAAAAGTACTAGAACCACCAGCAGGTAAAGCAGTATCTGCAGAGAAACAGTTAATGGTTCAAGTCGATGACCTTTCATCAGGTGGATTAATATCCTTGGTTCATTCATACTGGTTCCTGGAGCTGGATGTACTGCTCATGCCTCTCAATATTATTTCTATTTAGGTGGCAGAATGGAAAACAAGTGCCAGTCTCGCTCTTCTAAACCAAACACAGAACATGATCATTGGCCTTGGGCTTCTCACTGGATCACTGCTCTGTGCCTACTTTGTCACAGAGAAAAAACTTCAGGTAAGTGGCTTCTCGCATTCTAGGCCAGTGTTGAAAATAAAATCAAAGTTTCCATTTTCAATAAAGGCATCTTCTGTGTTTTTACACCCTATTTGTGTGCTTTACACCTTGTCCCATAAATCTTAGTTTGTTGTCTCCAACTTATGCCCTGTCTTGATAATCTGTCTCTCCTGTTCCATGCAAGAGGCTAGAGTTAATGGAATGCAGAGCACTCGGAGGGTTGTAGGTTAATGTCTTATTTTCAGTACTTGCTACTTCTTATCTGTCTCTCGCTTGTCCTGTCGATCCCTCGTACTCTCCTGTGATCCATTGTTGAAAATCTCTAAACTTTCTCAGTGTTATAATTGAATGCATGTTCTTGTTTTGCTGCATAGGTTGGTGACTTTGTCCTGTTTGGGACTTACATTATTCAACTTTACACACCCCTCAACTGGTTTGGGACCTATTACAGGTTAGTGGCCTCTGATATTGTTGTTTGCCTCTTCTAACCTTTCCCACTTCCTTCACCCATCCGCTTCCTTCAGTGTAATCCTTTCTTACTGCCATGTGTTCCCTCACTGCAACCCTCTCGCACTGCCTTGTGTTACCCCACTCTGACCCTCTCGCACTGCCTTGTGTTACCCCGCTCTGACCCTCTCGCACTGCCTTGTGTTACCCCACTCTAACCCTCTCGCACTGCCTTGTGTTACCCCACTCTAACCCTCTCGCACTGCCTTGCGTTACCCCACTCTAACCCTCTCGTACTACCATGTGTTCCATCACTTTAAGCACCTTTCTGCTTTACTCTAACTCTGTCGTATTGCTGTGTGTTCCCTCACTGTATCCCTCTCCTACTGCTGTGTATTCTCACTCTATCCCTCTCGTACTATCACGTGCCTTCATCACTCTAACTCTCTCACACTTCCCTTGAAGCAAAGGTCTATTGGCTAGCAGCTTTCTCATTCCTGCTTTATATTCTTCGGTCCATCACTGTTCTGGGTGACTCAGTAACTGTTTGGTGTGACAGATGTTCAGTCAACAGGGTGTGAAGCATGTGTCTCTGCTTCACATTGGTGGATCCGCTATGGTGCTTCCTGTAACTGTATTGTCTCAGTTACAGGAACTTGTTTTTGAAATGAGCAAAATTGAGAGCACACCTGTTCAGTTAGAAATTAGGCTCCCAACTGCGGCTCCTAGTTGAGGTAGAGACCTTAGAGTACTGAGGATGAAAAGCTATGCCTGTGGAATCAAGTGAGCAGCCAAGAATTCCCTGCACGTGTGTTCAGTGCTCTGCACCATCTGCAGCAGACTATGTGAGCTCCAAACAGACAAACTCATTAAGAGAAATGGAGAAAACTGTTAAGAAATTGCAGGATGATCCCCTCACCATTGTGAACAGTGTTCTGATGAAAGATCATCGACCGGAAATATTAACTTTGTTACTCTCTCCACAGTTGCTGCCAAACCTGCTGAATATTTTCTGTTTTTATTTCAGATTTCCAGTATTCAAAGTATTTTACTTCTGTCTGTAAACCACATTGGAACTAATGCTTGTCTGCCTCGTTAATATGACTGGGCATACCAACAACCATGGGATGTTTGTTTTAGAAGCAGATGTGTTTGTCATCAGTCCAGCTTGTCTCTATCACACCCACTAATAGTTGCCCAGATGTTAGTTGGGTTTCTAGCTGATGACCCCTATTCAGTCTGAGTACAGGATAGAGGAATCTACAAGAGTTCATATTGGTGTAGGCCCTAGGAAGTACTGAAAATAAGACAAAAACAACCTACAACCCTCTGAGAGTTTTGCATCCCACTAACTTTAGCCTCTTGCACATTCCCCACTTCCTTCACCCACCATTGGCTGCCATGCCTTCAGCTGCCTGGGCCCTAAGCTCTGTAATTCCCTCCCTAAACCTCTCCACCTCTCTCTCGTCCTTTAAGAAGCTCCTTAAAACCTATCTCTTCGACACCTGGCTTAATATCTCCTTCAACACAAACACAAGAAATGCTGGAATTACTCAGCAGGTCTGGCAGCATCTGTGGAAAGAGAAGCAGAGTTAACGTTTCGGGTCAGTGACCCTTCTCCGAAGAAGGGTCACTGACCCGAAACGTTAACTCTGCTTCTCTTTCCACAGATGCTGCCAGACCTGCTGAGTGATTCCAGCATTTCTTGTTTTTGTTTCAGATTTCCAGCATCTGCAGTATTTTGCTTTTATTTTAATGTCTCCTTCTTTGGTTTGCTGTCAGTTTTTGCCCGATTATGCTCCTGTGATGCACCTTGGGACATTTTGCAATGGTAAGGGTGCCACGTAAGTGCAGGCTGAAAATAAGACTGCATGTTTCAGACTGTGGAATTAATTCTGTGCTGACTTGTATGTTTAATAATCCAATACCTTCTCAATTGTTAAAGAGACACAGGCCGGGAAAGACCCAGGTTCAAAGCTGAGGCCCCAGCACTGATCCTTGCGGCACCCTACTATTCACTGCTTTGGATGTCCTGAAAGATGCAATAGAAGTGCAAGTCTGTCTTTCTTCGAGATCAGCCCTGGGACTTTCCTCTTCTATATGGTTCAGCTGCTCACTGTGCAAACCATAATGTGCACTATGCTTGCAGATGCAGCGGTTAGAATAACCTTCTGTCTAGGGCATGAATAGAATAGCTTTATTGGACAAGAGATCCTTGACAGTACTCCAGAAGCAATTCACACAGGGAAGTAGTCCAAACCTCTCACAGAAAGATAAATATCTTGGCAGCAGATACATTCGGTGACTGCTTTGACCTTTGTCCTTTTTGAAAAATTAAGTACAATTGTCTAATCTTTCTCCCCTCTGCCCTACAGGATGATCCAGAGTTCATTTATAGACATGGAGAATATGTTTGAGCTCTTCAGGGAGGAACAAGAGGTAGGTACCTTGCTGTTTTTTTAAAAACTAACTGTCTAGTTTTAAAATAAAAAGAGTAGGTGCTGGAAGTACTCAGCAGGTCTGACAGCCTCTGTGGAGAGAGAAGCAGAGTTAACGTTTCAATTCTGATGAAAGGTCACTGTCCTGAAACGTTAACTCTGCTTCTGTCTCCACAGATGCTGCCTCACCTATTTCCAGCATTTTCTGTTGTTATTTCAGATTTCCAGCATCTGCAGTATTTTGCTTTTAGTCTAGTTTTAACTCTGATTTATGTGAAAACAGAAGTGTAACTGCTAATGAGATAGTGAGGCTCCAGGAAAATGAGGATTTGGAGGCTTTCCTCTGTGCTCCTCCAATTCTGGCCTTTGAGCATCCCCAGCTTCTTTTGCTCCACTATTGCTGGCTATACCTTCAGCCTTCTAGGCCCTAATTTCTGGAATTCCTCCTCAAACCTCTTTGCTTCTCCACCTCTTTCCTCTTTTAAGATGCTGCTTAAAACCTACCTGTTTGACCAAGCCTTTGGCCACCTGCCCTAATGTCACCTCTTCTGGCTTGGTGTCAATTTTTCGTCTGATTACACCTTGGGGTGTTTTGTGACATTGCAGGTGCTTTATAAATGTGAGTTGTTTTTATTGTTGAATTGCTAGTGATTTTGGATATTAATTAGAAGGCAGCATTTATCCCAGAATGGCGTGGGCGATCTCAGGCCCATTGAACCAATAAGCATAGGGTGGATTTTTGGAGAGGATGTATAGTTCTGATGCTCAGTCCAAGTAATGCACCCAGTGGTCATTGTGCAAAGTGACCAAAGTGCTATGAGCAGGAGTTCCAGTGTGTGCTGTCTGTCCAAGATACCTGAGCAGGTCTGCAGTTTGAATATCACTGGCTCCTTGACTTGCAGTAATTTGTTAAGCAACAGTGGTTGCTGCATCCTTTTTTTCCAACCTAAGCATTTGTAATGGGATCGTTTGGAGCCATGTCTATACATGTCTACAGGAGCAGGTTAGAGACTGGGAATTCTACAGCAAGTAACTCACTCCTAACTCCCCAAAGCCTGTCCACCAGCTACAAGGCACAAGTCAGGAGGAGTGTGATAGAATACTTGCCTGGATGGGTGTAGCTCCAACAACACTCAAGAGGCTGGACACCATCCAGGATAAAGCAGCCCGCTTGATTGGCACCCCATCCACCACCTTCAACATTCACTCCCTCCATTTACGCACAGTGGCAGCAGTGTGTACCATCTACACGATGCATCGCAGCAACTCACCAAGGCTCCTTCAACAGCACCTTCCAAACCTGCGATCTCTACCACCTGGAAGGATAGGGGCATCAGATGCACAGGAACACCACCAGCTGCATGTTCCCCTCCAACCCACATACCATCCTGACTTTGAACTATATCGCCATTCCTTTACTGCCGTTGGGTCAAAATCCTGGAACTCCCTCCCGAACAGCACTGTGGGTATACCTTCCCTCAAATGGACATCAGCAGTTCAAGCAGGTGGCTTAGCACCACCTTCTCGCAGGCAATTAGGGATGGGCAATAAATGCTGGCCTTGCCAATGACGCCCACATCCTGTGAAAAATAAATCTGATGACTATTGTCCTTCAAAGTCCTGTTGTTGAAATACAAATATTATGAAAAGAGCTTTTGCTGCAAATTTTGTCCACGTCTGCAGTGCACAATCAAAAGTTTAGTTTAGTTTAGTTTAGAGATACAGCACTGAAACAGGCCCTTCAGCCCACCGAGTCTGTGCCGACCATCAACCACCCATTTATACTAATCCTACACTAATCCCATATTCCTACCACATCCCCACCTGTCCCTACATTTCCCTACCACCTACCTATACTAGTGGCAATTTATAATGGCCAATTTACCTACCAACCTGCAAGTCTTTTGGCTTGTGGGAGGAAACCGGAGCACCCGGAGAAAACCCACGCAGACACAGGGAGAACTTGCAAACTCCACACAGGCAGTACCCAGAATTGAACCCGGGTCGCTGGAGCTGTGAGGCTGCGGTGCTAACCACTGCGCCACTGTACCGCTCAAGATGATGAATAGAATTACACAGAGGCAGGCAGTTGAGGCCAACAGTTCCATGCCAGTGGTTATGTTCCACACGAGCCTCCTCCCACTCTACGTACTTTATCTCTATGTAGTAGTGAGTTCCACATTCTCACCAGTCTGCGTAAAGAAGTTTCTCTGGAATTCCCCATTAGATTTATTAGTGACTATCTTGTATTTCTGGGCCCTGGTTTTGGACTCTCCTATGCCTACCCTATTAAACCCATCATTGTTATAGACCTCTAACAGATTACCCCTCGATCTATTTTCGAGAGAAAAAAGCCCGACTTTTTTTATTTGATCACAGAGTGGTTTAGCTGCTGTAGTTGGCCACCAAAAATGCACTGGGATTTTCCCAGCTGTCATGCATGCATCAGCACTCCTCTCCCTGCATTATTTAGTTTTTCTGGCTTTTTGCTCCCTGAACCTGTGCAAAATGCCATTCAGCCTTTGGGGGAGGAACCAACAGGAGTAATTTCAATCCTGATACTCCAGGAGAGCTGTTGCCTCTGCCAGGAACACAACGGAAATTCAAGCATTCTGACTATTAGCTTCCTGAATTCCCACTGTGCATTTGTGGCCAGGAGGATTTCCGACAGGAGGAAGAAGTCAGAAAATTATCTCTAATTCAGGTTCCATCCTCAGGTAAGGAGGAAAATTGGGAAAGTTGTTCACCCTGGGGTAACTCAAGTCACATATCCTTGAGCATTGGCAGAAACCCTCGTTTAAACCTCTCAGCTGTCGAATACTGCAGGGCATTGAGGGAGAGAGAGAGAAAAACTTTCTCGAAGTAAAATAGACATGCCAACTGAAAATGATCATTCTGTATCTTGCAGATTACTGATGACATCAATGCAGCAGATCTAGCCTTCAAAGTTGGAAAGGTGGAGTTTGACGATGTTTATTTCAGTTACATCGATGGGTAAGTAAATAATGTATATAAATAATGACATGGAGCAGCAGGTACTGAACAAGGGTATCAAAAGTGATCAAAAAGGGCTAATAGAATGTTGGATTTTATCACGGGGCGGGGGGGCTGGAATATCAAGGGGTGAGGCTATGGTTCAGATGTATAAAGCCTTGGTCAGACCCCATCTGGGTTACTGCATTCAGTTTTGGCACCACATTTCAGGAAGGATATATTGGCCTTGGAGGGGGGTTCAGAATACATTGACCAGAATGATACCGGGGCTTAGAGGGTTAAATTATGAAGATTTGGCTTGTATTCCCTTGAATATAAGAGATGGAATGATCAAGATGCTTAAAATATTAAAAGGATTGAATAGAGTAGATACAGGGAAACTATTTCCTCTGTTGCAAGAATCTAGAACAAGGGGAAACAAGGGGACACAATCTTACAATTAGAGCCAGGCCATTCAGCAGTGAAATTAGGAAGCATTTTTCTTACACACAGTAGGGGAAATCAAGAACACTCTTTCCCCAAAATGCTCAGGATGCTGAGAAGCAATTAGAGCTTTCAAGACTGAGATGGATAGATTTCTGTTGGGTAAGGGTAACAAGAGATGAAGAGCAACGACAAGTAAATGGAGTTCAGGGCCGTTATATCTGCAGTGATCTAATTAAATGGCAGAGCAGGCTCAAGGGATTGACTGGCCTTCTCCTGTTCCTAACTACAACAGTGTTTCGGCTGGTGCCAGTTTTCTGTTCCTGTTATGATCAGGTGAGAAGGGTGTCTGGGGGTCCATCTCAGCTTTCACCTGCTCTTACTGTAACAGGGTTTGATTTTAAACACACCATGCTTTCAGCTCCCCCTTGGTGAATCCTTTTTCATTGCTTTCCAGTTATAAGACAAAGAAACCAGCACAACAGGTTTTCTCAGGTTCAAAGAAGAAAACTGAAATTTTATTACACTTACACTCCAATTCGGTTAACACCCATGGATACACAACGTGCCCATGCTAGCATGCACATGCGATACACACATGCAGATAGAGGCAGAAAGAGAACAGAAGAAATAAAGTGGAAAACTTTGAAGCAATATCTGAGGAGGTTTTTTGTGTTGTGGTTCTTCGAGCACACTGTAGTGTCCTTTATTGTAGGTAGATCTTGCTTTTCATTGGGGCCCAGTATTCTTCTTAAACCTTGTTTGCTCTAGGAGACTTTTCTCTGTTGGGGTTCATGTGTCTTCAGTGGATTTGGAGTTCTGTGAGAAAGAGATGGGAGCAGACAGACAGGAGAGGCTGTGGCAAGCCAGCCAGGAGAGATCTTCTCAGTCCAGGAGCATTCTGCTTTCTGCCCGAACTGTTTGTACAAATTCAAAAAATTCAGGTTACCCAGCAGGTTAGTCATGTGACTAGCTGGTTTCACCATGTCCGTTTGTGGATTTGGCCACCTTAGCTGTCAACCTGGAATGCAAGCTCCCCCACCTTCAATGTCTGGTGATCAAAAGTCCGTTGTGGGTTGAATGTGTCAGGGAATGGTCCTTTGTCCTTTCCAAGCCCTGTCTGTTAATATGGAAATATCTTTCCAGCCAAGATCTGGCAATTTTTTTAAAGCAAGCCCTTTCTTCACTACAACAATAGTTTGAAACTTAATGGCCATGTGGCGAAATTATATGCCTCATGCTTGGCAGGTAGGGGCCTGCATGACGCCCTTTTTATTACTTCAAACCCCACGCCTTGACGTGACCTGATTTTGCCTCTGTACACTGGCCTTTGTGCAAGGCAACGTGTATCTCTGTGCATATACAAGCATACAAAAATGGAAAAGACCAGCTGGTCCATCTAGTCTGCTTATGATGCCTGGAACATCTATACCCTGACCCTCCTCCCCCCACCCCAGCCATGTATCTCCTAAGAGATTTGCAAATTTTACATCATTTTCCAAGAAAGCAGGTCGAGAGAAATCAGGGAACTATAGGCCAGTTAGCCTAACATCAGTCATTGGGAAGATGCTGGAAACTATTATTAAGGAAGTCTTAACATTGCACTTGGAAAAGCATAAAAGGATTAGAACAAGTCAGCATGTTTTTTAAAAATTTTTTTATTCATTCAGGGATGTGGGTGTCGCTGGCTAGGCCAGTATTTATTGCCCATCCCGAATTGCCCTTGAGAAGATGGTGGTGAGCTGCCTTCTTGAGCCACTGCAGTCCATTTGGGGTAGGTACACCCACAGTGCTGTTAGGAAGGGAGTTCCAGGATTTTGACCCAGTGACAGTGAAGGAACAGTGATATAGTTCCAAGTCAGGATGGTGTGTGACTTGGAGGGGAACTTGCAGGTGGTAGTGTTCCCATGCATTTGTTGCCCTTGTCCTTCTAGTTGGTAGAGGTCGCGGGTTTGGAAGGTACTGTCTAAGGAGCCTTGGTGCATTGCTGCAGTGCATCTTGTAGATGGTACACACTGCTGCCACTGTGCGACGGTGGTAGAGGGAGTGAATGTTTGTAGATGGGGTGTCAATCTAGCGGGCTGCTTTGTCCCAGATGGTGTCGAGCTTCTTGAGTGTTGTTGGAGCTGCACCCATCCAGGCAAGTATTCCATCACACTCCTGACTTGTGCCTTGTCGATGGTGGACAAGCTATGGGGAGTCAGGAGGTGAGTTACTCGCCTCAGGATTTCTAGCCTCTGACCTGCTCTTGTAGCCATGGTATTTATATGGCTACTCCAGTTCAGTTTCTAGTCAATGGTAGCCCCTAGGATGTTGATAATGGGGGATTCAGTGATGGTAATGCCGTTGAATGTCAAGGGGAGATGGTTAGATTCTCTCTTGGTGGAGATGGTCATTGCCTGCACTTGTGTGGCGCGAATGTTACTTGCCACTTATCTGCCCAAGCCTGGATATTGTCCAATTCTTGCTGCATTTCTACACGGACTGCTTCAGTATCTGAGGAGTCACGAATGGTGCTGAACATTGTGCAATCATCAGCGAACATCCCCACTTCTGACCTTACGATTGAAGGTAGGTCATTGATGAAGCAGCTGAAGATGGTTGGGCCTAGGACACTACCCTGAGGAACTCCTGCAGTGATGTCCTGGAGCTCAGATGATTGACATCCAACAACCAAACCATCTTCCTTTGTGCTAGGTATGGCTCCAGCCAGCAGAGGGTTTTCCCCCTGATTCCCTTTGACCTCAGTTTTGCTAGGGCTCCTTGATGCCATACTCGGTCAAATGCTGCCTTGATGTCAAGGGCAATCAATCTCACCTCACCTCTGGAGTTCAGCTCTTTTGTCCATGTTTGAACCAAGGCTGTAATGAGGTCAGGAGCTGAGTGGCCCTGGCGGAACCCAAACTGAGCGTCACTGAGCAGGTTATTGCTAAGCAAGTGCTGCTTGATGGCACTGTTGATGACACCTTCCATCACTTTACTGATGATTGAGAGTAGGCTGATGGGGTGGTAATTGGCTGGGTTGGACTTGTCCTGCTTTCTGTGTACAGGACATACCTGGGCAATTTTCCACATTGCAGGGTAGATGCCAGTGTTGTAGCTGGACTGGAACAGCTTGACTAGGGGCGCGGCAAGTTCTGGAGCACAGGTCTTCAGTACTATTGCCGGAATATTGTCAGGGCCCATAGCTTTTGCAGTATCCAGTGCCTTCAGTCGTTTCTTGATATCACGCGGAGTGAATCGAATTGGCTGAAGTCTGGCATCTGCAATGCTGGGGACTTCAGGAGGAGACCGAGATGGATCATCAACTCGGCACTTCTGGCTGAAGGTTGCTGCAAATGCTTCAGCCTTATCTTTCGCACTGATGTGCTGGGCTCCCCCATCATTGAGGATGGGGATATTTGTGGAGCCACCTCCTCCAGTTAGTCATTTAATTGTCCACCACCATTCACGGCTGGATGTGGCAGGACTGCAGAGCTGCGATCTGATCCGTTGGTTATGGGATCGCTTAGCTCTGTCAGTCGCATGCTGCTTACGCAGTTTGGCACGCAGATAGTCCTGTGTTGCAGCTTCACCAGGTTGACATCTCATTTTGAGGTATGCCTGGGGCTGCTCCTGGCATGCCCTCCTGCACTCTTCATTGAACCAGGGTTGGTCTCCTGCCTTGATGGTAATGATGGAGTGGGGGATATGCCGGGCCATGAGGTTACAGATTGTGGTTGCGTACAATTCTGCTGCTGCTGATGGCCCACAGTGCCTCATGGATGCCCAGTTTTGCATTGCTAGATCTGTTCGAAATCTATCCCATTTAGCACGGTGGTCATGCCACACAACACGATGGACGGTGTCCTCAATGTGAAGGCGGGACTTTGTCTCCACAAGGTCTGTGCGGTGGTCACTCCTACCAATACAGTCATGGACAGAAGCATCTGCGGCAGGCAGATTGGTGAGGACGAGGTCAAGTTTTTCCCTCGTGTTGGTTCCCTCACCACCTGCTGCAGACCCAGTCTAGCAGCTATGTCCTTTAGTACTCGGCCAGCTCGGTCAGTCGTGGTGCTACCGAGCCACTCTTGGTGATGGACATTGAAGTCCCCCACCCAGAGTACATTTTGTGCCCTTGCCACCCTCAGTGTTTCCTCCAAGTGGTGTTCAACATGGTGGAGTACTGAGTCATCAGCCGAGGGAGGGCGGTAGGTGGTAATCAATAGGAGGTTACCTTGCCCATGTTTGACGTGATGCCATGAGACTTCATGGGGTCCGGAGTCGATGTTGAGGACCCCCAGGGCAACTCCCTCCCTACTGTATACCACTGTACCACCACCTCTGGTGGGTCTGTCCTGCCGATGGGACAGGACATACCCGGGGATGGTGATGGCAGTGTCTGGGACATTGACTGTAAGGTATGACTCCGTGAGTATGACTATGTCAGGCTGTTGCTTGACTAGTCTGTGGGACAGCTCTCCCAACTTTGGCACAAGCCCCCAGATGTTAGTAAGGAGGACTTTGCAGGGTCGACAGGGCTGGGTTTGCCGTTGTCGTTTCCGGTACCTAGGTCCCTTTTATTTATTTATTTAGAGATACAGCACTGAAACAGGCCCTTCGGCCCACCGAACTAAAGGGAGATCCTGTTTGACAAATTTATTAGAATTTTTTGAGGATGTAACTAGTGGGGTAGATAAAGGGGAGCCAGTAGATGTAGTGCTGAATTTTATAAGCCTGCCACCACTTTCAGTGGCGGGTGAAAACAATGGCGGGCTGCATGTCGCAAAGCCACCGCGATCCTAAGTGCGGCAGCTCATTTAAATAGCCAGGGTGGGTGGCCCCACCCCCGATCATGGGAAGGGGGCGGGCTGTCCGTCCCCGGCAATGGCATCAGCTACCTATGTGCAGGTACTGACGCCATTTTTAAAGAGCTTTGAGCCCTACCGTTAAATTTAAATATTTAAATGCAAGGACATAAAAATAAATAAAGGTGTTTCTTTTGCCCCTCTTCCACCCCCCCCACAATAAAACTTAAATTCGCCTCCCCCGCAGAACACTTAACGTGTCTACCCGACTGCCCCCGTATTGTATCAGTTTGACTACGTGTAAAACTGGCTGGAACCAGTTTGTTCTGGTAGTTCAGAAGAGCTTCTCTGCCTCAGGAGTGACCTCCTGTTGCCTTTTGTTTTTCTGGGAGTTCTGGCATTCTCAGGAAAGATTCTGCTAATTCAAAATCCAAATAGACCTGTTGCTGTACTCTTTGTTGAAAGATCTGCGTGACGCCTGCTGTAGCCAAATTGCCTTGAACGCATATCCATTACAGACTGTTCATCAAATTCGCCTGGAGACTTTGACTGGCATCTGACTATGCAACCCAGTTATTTTATTCCTAAGAGACAGCTCTGATTCAGAACATAATTAAAAAAAAAAAATTGGTTAACCATTGATTTTTGAATGTATGTGTGTGTGCATGAGAGTTGGTGGAATAAGAAGTTATGAAGTCTTTTCAGGCGTAGATTTATCTCAGTATAGTTTATTAATAAATAGTTAATTTGTTGTGATTGAAAGAAACCTGGTTTGGTGTGTTTTATTCTGGGGGTTAATGAAGTGTTTATTTGGCTAATTTCCAGTAGGTGGGAAACTTTACTAATATGCTATGACCTGTGGCGTGGTGGGACTGAATTAACCGTGTATTACTCCCGCCTCAGTAGTAACAAAAGGTAAGCTGTGGGTCCATTGCAGGTGGAGACGGGAGAGTTTGTGATGGAGAATGAGGAAATGGCGAAGAGACTAGACAATTACTTTGTGTCTGTCTTCATGGAGGACGACACAGAAAATCTCCCAGAAATACTAAGGAACCAAAGGACTTGTAAAATGAGGAACTGAAAGTAATTAGTATCTATAAAGAGGTAATATTCGAAAAATTTATTGGCTTGGAAGTTGATAAATCCCCTGGACCAGATGAGCTACATCCCAGAGTATTGAAGGAGCTGGCTGTAGAGATAGTAGAGGCATTGGTGGTTATCTTTCAAAATTCTATAGATTCTGGAAGGGTTCCTGCGGATTGGAAAGTAGAAAATGTAACCACACTATTTAAGAAGGGAGCGAGAGAGAAAACGGAGAACTACAGACCTGTTAGTTTGACGTCTGTATCAGTGAAAATGTTGGAATCTATTATAAAGGATGAGATAACTGGACACTTGAAAAATAATTATATGATTGGACAGATTCAACATAGGTTTGTGAAAGGGAAATCATGTTTGACAAACCTGGTAGAGTTTTTTGAGGATGTTACTTGTAGCATAGATAAAGGAGAACCAGTGAATGTGGTGTATTTGGCTTTTCAGAAGGCTTTTGATATGGTCACACACAGGAGGTTAGTAAACAAAATTATAGCTCATGGGATTGATATACTGCAATGGGTTGAGAATTGGTTAACAGACAGAAAGGAGAGAGTAGGAATAAATGGGTCATTCTCAGGATGGCGGGCTGTTACTCGTGGAGTACTGCAGTATTAGTGCATGGGCCACAGTTGTTTATAATGTATATAAATGACTTGGATATGGGCACTAATTGTAATATTTCCAAATTTGCGGATGACGCAAAACTAGGAGGGAATGTAAGTTGTAAGGAGGATGCAAGGAGGCTTCAAGGGGATTTGGACAGGCTAAATGAATAGGCAAGAACATGGCAGATGGAATATAATGTGAATAAGTGTGAAGTGATGCAATTTGGTAGAAAAACAGAAAGACAAAGTATTTCTTAAATGGTGAAGATACGAACATACGCATTAAGAGCAGATGTAGGCCATTCGGCCGGTTGAGCCTCCTCCGCCATTCAATAAGAGCATGGCTGATCTGTTTGTATTTCAAATTCCACACTCCCATCTACTCCTGATAACCTTTGGTTCCCTTGCCTAACAAGAAACACCTACTTCGCCTTAAAAACATTCAATGACCCCCACCTCCACCACGTCTGAGGCAGAGAGTTCCAAAGTCGCACAAACCTCTGAGAGAAAAAATTTCTCCTCCTCTCTGTCCTAAAAGAGCAACCCCTAATTTTCAAACAGTGCCCCCTAGTTCTGGACTCACCCACAAGAGGAAACGTCCCCTCCACATTCACCCTGTCAAGAGCGTTCAGGATCTTATAAACTTCAGTCAAGTCTCCCCTCATTCTTCTAAGCTCCAGTGAAAATAAGCCCAGTCTGTCCAACCTTTCTTCAAGATAACCCGTTCATTCCAGGTATCAATCTAGTAAACCTCCTCTGAACTGCCTCCTCATCCTTCCTTAAATAAGGAGGCCAATACTGCACACAGTATTCAAGATGTGGTCTCATCAATGCCCTGTATAACTGAAGCATCACATCCTTACTTTTATTTTCAATTCCTTGCGTAATAAAGGATAGCATTCCGTTAGCCTTCTTTATGATATGCTGTACCTGCGTACTGACCTTTTGTGATTCATGCTCTAGAGCACCTAGACTCCTCTGCATCTTGGAATTCTGCAGTTGTTCTCCGTTTAAGTAATTCTCTGCTTTTTTAAATTCTTCCTGCCCAAGTGAACAATTTCACATTTTCCCACATTATACTCCATCTGCCAGATTTTTGCCCACTCACTCAACCTGTCAATATCGAAGAGGTTGGGAAGTGTGGATGTGTCCTTGTTCATGAGCCACTCAAAACGAGTATGCAGGTGCAGCAAGCAATTAAGAAGGCAAATGGTATGTTGGCCTTCATTGCAAGGGAATTTGAGTACCAGAGTAAAGATGTATTGCTTCAATTGTATAAAGCATTGGTAAGACTGCGCCTGGGTATTGGGTACAATTTTGGTCTCCTTATCTAAGGAAGGTGTTACGGCCAGGTGAGAAAGGGGTCTCAGGCTCCCCCTTTCACCCCTTTTCTGGTTTGACCGCAACAGGGTTTATCCTTTTTTAACTCAGTGATGGAACTTACCACTTCAGTGAGCGCTTGCTCCTGTTCCTCTAATGTAAATGCAAAAGAACCAATCCAACAGGTTTTCTTGAGTTTAAACAAGAAAGATGTAAGGTTATTACTCTTAACACTTCAAACTGGTTAAAATTACTAAAAGTTTGCTACACATTCACACAACAGTCACACTCACACAAATAGATTACAGAGGGAAAACAGCTTTGGTGGTTGGAGTAGAATCTGGAATAAATGGAATTTAAATACCATTTTAAATCTCAGGTCGTCAGCTGAAGCTGTATTCCTGAAATCCTTGCTGGGCCACGTGCACAATGATGGGCTCGCTTTTCTCAGGGCTTCTGAAGGCAGAAGAGGGGTGCAGTCCTTGTCCCCTAATTGCTGGCTGTGGCGGTCTGACTGGAGGGAGAGAGTGAGCTGCCTCGCTGATGGCTTTTCCAGTTACTCTTCTCTGCTTTCTGTGTGAGAAATCTTACCGTCTCCCCAGAGCTGGACAAGCAGTCACATGACATTACCAAATCTCTTTGTAATGTTAATGAGATCCTTCTGTAATCTTCTCTGAGATTCAAGGCTCTACCCTCAAGCTGTCAAGTCACACTTGGTGGGGGTTGGCTCTTTCAAAGACAATGGGTGTAGATGGCTCCTGACAACCATGTTGATAAAGCTATTTCAGGTAATTCAAACAGAGGGCACCCCATTGTTCTGGCTAGGTTTAGTCAGTCATTTGTCTAATCCTTTGGTGTTTCAAATGTAAATTGCA
Source organism: Heterodontus francisci (assembly GCF_036365525.1). Lineage (NCBI taxonomy): Eukaryota > Metazoa > Chordata > Chondrichthyes > Heterodontiformes > Heterodontidae > Heterodontus > Heterodontus francisci. Next base: position 8,797,281 of record NC_090377.1, read on the forward strand.
GTGGCCATCTTAGCTGCCAGTTTACTTTTTTCAATAAGTTATTTGTAAGAATTTCCAGTAAAATCTCAGGCCGATAAAATTAATATTTCCTATTTGCATGTAGGATTTTCATGACAAAGGATATACTTGCCATAGAGGGAGTGCATCGGAGGTTCACCACACAAATCCCTGGATAGCAGGATTGTCTTATGAGGAGAAACTGGGCTTGTATTCTCTAGAGTTTCGAAGAATGAGAGGTGACCTCATTGAAACTTACAAAATTCTTACAGGGCGTGACAGGGCAGATGTGGATAGGATGTTTCCTCTGGCTGGTGAGTCTAGAACAAGGGACACAGTTTCAGAATAAGGGGCAGGCCATTTAAGACTGAGATGAAGAGGAAGTTCTTTTCTCAGAGGGTGGTGAATCTGTGGAATTCTCTCCCCCAGAGGGCTATGGAAGCTCAATAGTTGAGCATTTTCAAGACAGAAATTGATATATTTCTGAATACTAACAACATCAAAGGATATGGGGATAGTGGGGAAAATGGCATAGAGGTAGCTGATCAGCCATGATCTGTTTGAATGGAGGAGCCGAATGGCCTCCTCCTGTTCCTATTTCCTATGCAAAGAGATATAGGCATGTTAAGTGAGTGGGCAACAAGATGGCAAATGGAGTATAATGTGGGGAAAGTGTTAAGTTGTTTGCTTTGGTCATTAAAATAGAAAAGCAGAATTTTCTTAAAAGGTGTGAAACTGATAAATGTTGATGCTCAGAGAAACTTGGGGTACTCGTACAAGGAACGCACAAAGTTAACATGCAGGTGCAGCAGGCTCTGAGGAAGGCAAATGGCATGTTGCCGTTTATTGCAAGGAGATTGGAGTACAGGAATAAAGAAGTCTTACTAAAATTGTACAGGGTGTTGGTGAGACCGCACCTGGAATACTGTGTGCAGTTTTGGTCTCCACATTTAAGAAAAGATATACTTGCACTGGAGGCGGTGCAGTGAAGATTTACTAAATTGGTCTCTGGGATGAGAAAGTTGTCCGATGATGAGAGACTGAGTAAATTGGGCCTATATTCTTGAGTTCAGAAAAATGAAGGGTGATCTAATTGAGACATACAAGATTCTGAAAGGGCTTGATAGGGTAGAAGCTGAGAGATTGTTTCCACTGGTCAGGGAATCTACAACGCGGGGGCACAGTCTCAGGGTAAGGAGCTGATCATTCAGGACTGAGATGAGGAGAAATTACTACCCTCAAAGGGTTGCGAATCTTTGGAATTCTCCACTCCAGAGGGTTGTGGATGCTCCATCGTTGAATACATTTAAGGGTGGGATGATAGATTTCTGGTCTCGCGGAGAACCAAGGGATATGGGGAGCAGGCAGGACAGTGGAATTGAAGCCCAAGATCAGCCATGATCGTATTGAATGGCGGAGCAGGCTCAATGGGCCATATGGTCCACTTCTGCTCCTATTTCTTGTGTTCTCGTGTAAGAGAAGGTGGTAATTGTGCAATCTGGAATTAAAAGCTAGTCTGATGATGGCCATGAAACCATTGTCGATTGTTGTAAAAACCCATCTGGTTCACTAATGTCCTTGAGGGAAGGAAATCTGCTGTCCTTACCTGGTCTGGCCAACATGTGACTCCAGACCCACAGCAATGTGGTTAACTCTTACATGCCCTCTGAAATGGCCTAGCAAGCCACTCAGTTGTACGTAACCGCTGCACAGTCAAGAAAAAGGAATGAAACCGGACGGACCACCGGCATCGACCTAGGCACTGGAAACGACAACGGCAAACCCAGCCCTGTCGACCCTGCAAAGTCCTCCTTACTAACATCTGGGGGCTTGTGCCAAAGTTGGGAGAGCTGTCCCACAGACTAGTCAAGCAACAGCCTGACATAGTCATACTCACGGAATCATACCTTACAGACAATGTCCCAGACACTGCCATCACCATCCCCTGGTATGTCCTGTCCCACCGGCAGGACAGACCCACCAGGGGTGGTGGTACAGTGGTATACAGTAGGGAGGGAGTTGCCCTGGGAGTCCTCAACATCGACTCCGGACCCCATGAAGTCTCATGGCATCAGGTCAAACATGGGCAAGGTAACCTCCTACCGATTACCACCTACCGCCCTCTCTCAGGGGATGATTCAGTATTCCACCATGTTGAACACCACTTGGAGGAAACACTGAGGGTGGCAAGGGCACAAAATGTACTCTGGGTGGGAGACTTCAATGTCCATCACCAAAAGTGGCTCGGTAGCACCACTACTGACCGAGCTGGCCGAGTCCTAAAAGACATAGCTGCTAGACTGGATCTGCGGCAGGTGGTGGGGGAACCAACACGAGGGAAAAACATACTTGACCTTGTCCTCACCAATCTGCCTGCCGCAGATGCTTCTGTCCATGACTGTATTGGTAGAAGTGACCACCACACAGTCCTTGTGGAGACGAAGTCCCACCTTCACATTGAGGATACCGTCCATCGTGTTGTGTGGCACTATCACCGTGCTAAATGGGATAGATTTTGAACAGATCTAGCAATGCAAAACTGGGCATCCATGAGCGTTGTGAGCCATCAGCAGCAGCAGAATTGTACTCAACCACAATCTGTAACCTCATGGCCTGGTATATCCCCCACTCTACCATTACCATCAAGTCAGGAGACCATCCCTGGTTCATTCAAGAGTGCAGGAGGGCATGCCAGGAGCAGCACCAGGCATACCTCAAAATGAGGTGTCAACCTGGTGAAACTACAACACAGGACTATCTGCATGCCAAACTGCTTAAGCAGCATGCGATAGACAGAGCTTAAGCGATCCCATAACCAACGGATCAGATCTAAGCTCTGCAGTCCTGCCACATCCAGCCGTGAATGGTGGTGGACAATTAAACAATGAACTGGAGGAGGTGGCTCCACAAATATCCCCATCCTCAATGATGGGGGAGCCCAGCACATAAGTGCGAAAGATAAGGCTGAAGCATTTGCAACAATCTTCAGCCAGAAATGCCGAGTTGATCCATCTCGGCCCCCTCCTGAAGTCCCCAGCATCAAAGATGCCAGACTTCAACCAATTCGATTCACTCCGCGGGATATCAAGAAACGACTGAAGGCACTGGATACTGCAAAAGCTATGGGCCCTGACAATATTCCGGCAATAGTACTGAAGACCTGTGCTCCAGAGCTTGCCGCGTCCCTAGCCAAGCTGTTCCAGTACAGCTACATCACTGGCATCAACCCGGCAATGTGGAAAATTGCCCAGGTATGTCCTCTTCACGAAAAGCAGGACAAGTCCAACCCGGCCAATGACCGCCCCATCAGCCTACTCTCAATCATCAGTAAAGTGCTGGAAGGTGTCATCAACAGTGCCATCAAGCGGCACTTGCTTAGCAATAACCTGCTCAGTGACGCTCAGTTTGGGTTCCGCCAGGGCCACTGAACTCCTGACCTCATTACAGCCTTAGTTCAAACATGGACAAAACAGCTGAACTCAAGAGGTGAGGTGAGAGTGACTGCCCTTGACATCAAGGCAGCATTTGACCGAGTATGGCATCAAGGAGCCCCAGCAAAACTGAGGTCAATGGGAATCAGGGGGAAAACCCTCTGCTGGCTGGAGTCATACCTAGCGCAAAGGAAGATGGTTGTGGTTGTTGGAGGTCAATCATCTGAGCTCCAGGACATCACTGCAGGAGTTCCTCAGGGTAGTGTCCTAAGCCCAACCATCTTCAGCTGCTTCATCAATGACCTTCCTTCAATCATAAGGTCAGAAGTGGGGATCTTCGCGGATGATTGCACAATGTTCAGCACCATTCGTGACTCCTCAGATACTGAAGCAGTCCGTGCAGAAATGCAGCAAGACCTGGACAATATCCAGGCTTGGGCTGATAAGTGGTAAGTTACATTCGCGCCACACAAGTGCCAGGCAATGACCATCTCCAACAAGAGAGAATCTAACCATCTCCCCTTGACATTCAACAGCATTACCATCGCTGAATCCCCCACTATCAACATCCTAGGGGCTACCATTGACCAGAAACTGAACTGGAGTAGCCAGAGAATACCGTGGCTACATGAGCAGGTCAGAGGCTAGGAATCCTGAGGCGAGTAACTCACCTCCTGACTCCCCAAAGCCTGTCCACCTTCTGCAAGGCACAAGTCAGGAGTGTGATGGAATACTCTCCACTTGCCTGGATGGGTGCAGCTCCAACAACACTCAAGAAGCTCGACACCATCCAGGACATAGCAGCCCGCTTGATTGGGCCCCCATCCACATACATTCACTCCCTCCACCACCGACGCACAGTGGCAGCAATGTGTACCATCTACAAGATGTACTGCAGCAATGCGCCAAAGCTTCTTAGACAGCACCTTCCAAACCCGCGACCCCAACCAATTCGAAGAACAAGGGCAGCAAATGCATGGGAACACCATCACCTGCAAGTTCCCTTCCAAGTCACACACCCTCCTGACTTGGAACTATATCGCCATTCCTTCACTGTCGCTGGGTCAAAATCCTGGAACTCCCTTCCTAACAGCACTGTGGGTATACCTACCCCACATGGAATGCAGTGGTTCAAGAAGGCAGCTCACCACCACATTCTCAAGAGCAGTTAGGGATCGGCAGTAAATGGTGGCCTAGCCACCAATGCCCACATCCCATGAATGAATTAAAACAAAAATCACCTTGCTTTCCAGTATATGCTGCAGTCTCTGTCCCAGTCACTTTTAGTACATAAGAAGTTAGAGCAGGAGTAGGGCCCTTTGAACCTGTTCCACCATACTGTAAGTTCATGGCTCAACTCCATTTTTCTCTATACCTCTTAATTTCCATCGTGCTCAAAAATCTATTGATCTCAGTTTTTGATATACTCAATCATTGAGTATCCACAGTTTTTGGGGTAGAGAATTCCAAAGCTTCACAACTCTCCAAGTGAAAACGTTTCTGCTCATCTCAGCCCTAAGTGGCTGATCCTTTATCCTGAGTCTGTGACCCCCTAGTTCTGGATTCTCCAGCTAGGAGAAACAGCTTCTTAGCAGCTCCTCTTTCAAGAAACGGTGCAGTTCCCTCTTGAAGGAATGCAGTGAGTCAGCGCCCAACACAACACATTCCAGAGGTACACTACATTCTGGGAAAAGAAGTAATCGGCGTACTTGAAGTTGCTTCAGTGGCCCTAGGCTAAGAAAGGGAAAAAGTAGCCAGAGTTCTCATTCCTGACTCTTATGCAGTAACTGCTGTTGTGGTATGTGTATGTAGTCTGTGAGGTCAGGATCGGGTCTAGCTCAGATTACTTCCATGGTCAAATTATAAGCACACGCATGAAGAATGGCTACATGGACAAGGTACAGAAGGGCTGATGGTGCCCGTGGAACGTGTCACAGTAAAAGTTAACACCTTGTGAAGCAGAAGGAGGAAAGCTAGTAGGCAATAAATACATAATGCATGTGCTTGGGTATCTGCTCACTCCTGTGCTTCGCCTTTAAACTGTAGCCAAACGCATCAAATTAAATGGTGTCTGCTCCAGATGTACTGTGGTACTGATTTGTTTTCTTCTCGCTGACCAAATTAAAATGAAAATTAGCAAGTGTGTTTGTGTAAGTAATTGTGTAAGAAACTGATACTTTTGATCCATTTCCGAGGAGTAGATCAATTCCCTTTACTGGAAAACTGTGGACAACACCTACAGTTACTATCACAGATATTATGTCACTCTCTAGGCATACTTTATACAAAGGTACAGGTATATGCTACCCGCCAATTCCATTTACTAAAACTTTAGCGTTCAAGGCGCTCTCTGGTGGAAACGTTATATCTTTCCCCAGCAGGAGGGTGTGGGTTGCTCCTGTGTCCCTGAGTATAATGATAGGTTTTCCTGCCTCACTTACAAGATATGGAGTTACTCTCCTCTTTGACAGAAATTCATTATAACTCTCAGCTATTTTATTCTTAACCGCTACACTCCTTTTAGTTTTAGCATATGGTTTCACAGCTGTCATTAAAGCTATAGCCTGATCTGCTATACTCTCAGTCAGACTCTTTTCCTCTGCACTAGCTTTGTATACCCCAACAAGTCCTATGGGTTTACTTCGAAATTTCCAGCGCTCTGAGCAAAGATGACTCGTTTTGTGGCAATAATAACACTTTGGCTTGCGAACCTCACTTCTACCCTTAGCACCTTCCTTTCTGACCTGAGGAGGTGATCCTGGGGCATTCCCAGCTGTTCCTTCTTGTCCCCGGCTCCTTTCACTCTCCCACTTGCTATCCTTCTCGGGTTTATGTGGGTGACGGACAAAATAGGTTGGCATATTTACAAGCTGAAAATAATCAGCAATGTCTGCTGCTTGCCTAGCTTTCAAAAGGTTATCTGTGAGTTCTCACTACTGAAGGAATGGAGTTTTTAAACTCTGCTAAGAGAATCAATTCTCAAATATGTGGTTTCTATCTTTAATGCCTGTATCCAACGATCAAAAGTAATTTGCTTCGCCCTTTCAAATTCTAAATATGTCTGCCCGCCGATCTCTGTCGGTTCCTAAACTTCTGACAGTGAGCTTCAGGGGCTAACTCATACGCAGCGAGAATAGACTTTTTGCCATCTCATAATCTTCAGAGGCCTCTTCAGAAAGCATGGCATAACCTTCATGAGCTCTGCCGACCAACCTGCCCTGCATAAGCAGTATCCAGCTTTCTTTCGGGCATTTCATCTGTTTGGCTATATTTTCAAAAGATATGAAAAATGCCTCTATGTCCCTTTCCTCGTACTTAGGAAGAGCCTGTATAAATTCAAAAACTTTTCGCTGGGTCCTGAGCTAAATTCAGGTTCTTCCTGACCTGAATTTTCCCTGGAATCAAGACTACCCTTTTGTCTTAGGTCCATCTCTTTTAACTTAAATTCCCTCTCTTTCTCTCTGTCTTCCAATTCAAGTTTTTTCGTTTCTAACTGAATCCTAGCCAATACCACTACATCACTCTTTGACCTACTACTTTCTTGTTCTTCGTATTCCCCTTCATCATCATCATCTTCTACTAATTTCAGATGTTTGGCTATTCTGTCAATTATCTCTGCTTTTTTGGCACCTAATTTCAATTCTAACCCTAATTTCGCTGCCAATTCTTTTAATTTTTTCTTAGTTAAAGTTATCAAGTCACTCAGGAAAACATTCTGCTTTCCCGAAAACTCTGCTGTAACCAGTAATGCCATTACAATGGTATAAACTGTACCTTATTCTACAAGAGATTTGGTTCTTTTATTTTTTTGTAATTGCTGTTAGATTTAGATCCCAACAATTGAGTTTCCAAGTGATATGATACCCAGATGCGAGCGAAATTAAATATGATGCCAGACGCAAGACCCCAATTTAAATGTTATCCAAGAGACAAGTAATTAATATGATCCCAAATGCAAGCCCTCCAAATTAGTCTGATTCTGATCTCAGATGCGAGTCACTCAATTAAATATAATTCAGTCACGAGCGAGCCCCCAGTTAATATGTTACGACATGACCGCTCAACACAAAGCCCCCAATCAAAATATATAATTCTGATTGCAGTGGGAGCAACGCACTGTCAATTCAGTCCCGTCACTCCACAGATTGCATAACCTATCACTTTAAACTTTCCAAATTCAAGAAAACCACAACTGAATTGAACCATCCATTAACCCCCGAATGAGGCGAACCAAAGCAGGTGTCTTTAGATCAACAAATGAACTGTTTATTAGAAAAAACTAAATACTTAAACACTAATAAGATAAAAACAACATTTAAAATAGTAAAATTAGTGTCCTTGCAGATTTACACTTCCCGATGAACAATCCTCTGATTAAAGTCCACTCGCAATCTTCCAGGGTCCGATGAGTAAAGGAAAACAGTCCGACCTCCGAAGCTTCAAACTTCTCTTTCTTCCAGCGATGACCATAGCAAATCAACAACATGCAACCACTTTCAGTAGAATCAATCTGGCTTTAGAATTTTGAAGGATAATAAAGAAAATGTCAATTTAAATTCTTCCTTCAGTTTAAATTAACAGAGATTTATGTTCAGTTCATGCTGGCCCAGCTGTCTCTGTTAGAACAATCTGTCTCAATAAAAAGCCAGTTTAAAAATCAATCACAACATTGTATATCGATCCTCAATCTTTGAGTGGCTGTATCCAAAGCAACCAGGATGCACCCTCTGAAACTGGTTGGTTCCCTCTCAGTATGGTTGTGTCCAACAGCAGCCAAAATGCACCTTCTCAGTAACTCCTGAGGTTTGCTTGTTAAAACAGTACTGATCCTTTGCTGTCTTCAAGACACATCACATATTCCCACCCCCCCCCCCCCTGCAAAAAAAAGGACATTAAAAAAATCACTCCGGTTAGAAGCAACAACTTTCTTTTATTCTTTGGCCTCCTTGTCTCGAGAGACAATGGGTAAGCGCCTAGAGGTGGTCAGTGGTTTGTGGAGCAGTGCCTGGAGTGGCTATAAAGGCCAATTCTCGAGTAACGGACTCTTCCACAGGCGCTGCAGATAAAATTGATTGTCGGGGCTGTTACACAGTTGGCTTCCTCCTTGCAATTCTGTCTTTTTTCCTGCCAACTGCTATGTCTCTTCGACTCGCCATTCTTTAGCCCCGCCTTTATGGCTGTCTACCAGCTCTGGTGATCACTGGCAACTAACTCCCACGACTTGTGGTCAATGTCACAGGACTTCATGTCACGTTTGCAGACGTCTTTAAAGCGGAGACATGGACGGCTGGTGGGTCTGATGCCAGTGACGAGCTCGCTGTACAATGCGTCCTTGGGGATCCTGCCATCTTCCATGCGGCTCACATGGCCAAGCCATCTCATGCGCTGCTGGCTCAGTAGGGTGTATATGCTGGGGATGTTGGCTGCCTCGAGGACATCTGCATTGGAGATACGGTCCTGCCACCTGATGCCAAGGATTCTCCGGAGATTCTCGGACCAGTGTGGAAACAACCAGAACCGGGAGCGGATAAATCCAGCGCGAGGCTCGGGGCCTTCACTTACCTACAGGAGCAGAGAGCAGTCGGACCTGTGGGGAAATAACCAGAACCGGGAGCGGATAAACCCAGCACGGGGCTCGGGGCCTTCATTTACCTTCAAGAGAGGAGAGCAGTCAGACCTCTTCCAGCGTGCCGGAGTTTTGAAAAGAAGAAAAAAAAAGCCAACAGTGACATCAAAGGAAAACTGCAAGGTGATTGCTGTCAGGGAATAGCTCTAAATAGCTGGGTAAATATCTAAGGTAACAAAGGTTTACAGTTTTTTTTTCATATATAGTAAGTATTTTTTTTTAGGGAGTTCTGTACTAACGAGGACCAGAGAAGAAGGGCCCTAGAGTAATTGATATTATTTGACATTAAGATCTTCCAAAAAGGTTAAGTCATGGCAGGAGAGCTCAAAGCCGTGGTGTGCTCCATGTCAGAAACCGGGGACATTTCCAGTACCCGTGACCCGAATGTGTGCCGTAAGTGTCTCCAGCTGCAGCTCCTGGAAGCCCGGTTTTCGGAGCTGGAGCGGCAGCTGGGGACACTGTGGAGCATCCACGAGGCGGAGAGTATAGCGGATAGCACGTATAGAGAGGTGGTCACACCGCAGGCTCAGACCACACAGGCAGGAGGCAAATGAGTGACCACCAGGCAGAGCAAGAGGACTGGGCAGGCAGTTCAGGAACCTCCTGTGGCTATTTCCCTGCAAAACAGATATACTGCTTTGGATACTGTTGGGGGGAATGGCGCCTCAGGGGAAAGCAGCAACAGCCCGATTCGTTGCACCACGGTTGGCTCTGCTGCACAGGGGAGGAGTAAAAAAGTGTGGGAGTGCAATAGTTATAGGGGATTTAATTGTATGGGGAATAGATAGGTGTTTCTGTGGCCACAAAAGAGACTCCAGGATGGTATGTTGCCTCCCTGGTACTAGGGTTAAGGATGTCTCAGAGCGGTTACAGGACATTCTGAAGGGGGAGGGTGAACAGCCAGTGGTCGTGGTACACATTGGTACAAACAACATAGGTTAAAAAAAAAAAGGATGAGGTCCTAAAAGCAGAATATAGGGAGCTAGGAAGTAAGTTGAAAAGCAGGACCTCAAAGGTAGTGATCTCAGGATTACTATCAGTGCCATGTGCTGGTCAGAGTAGAAATAGCAGGATATATTGGATGAATACGTGGCTGAAGAGATGGTGTGAGGGGGAGGGTTTTAGATTCCTGGGACATTGGGACCGGTTCTGGGGGAGGTGGTACCAGTACAAACTGGACGAGTAACACCTGGGTAGGACCGGGACTGATCTCCTCGGGGGAGTATTTGCTAGAGTGGTTGGGGAGGCTTTAAACTAAAATGACAGGGGGATGGGAACCTTTGCAAGGAGTCAGAGAAGGGGGGATCAAAGACAAGAACAAAAGATAGTAACGGGAATAAGAAAAGTGATAGGCAGAGAAATCAAGGGCCAGAATCAAACACGGCCACAGTGAAAAATAGTGGGAAGGGGACAAGTAATATTAAAAAGACAAGCCTTTACGCACAGAGCATTCGCAATAAAGTGGATGAATTATTCGTGCAAATAGATGTAAATAGGTGTGATATAGTCGGGATTACAGAGACATGGCTGCAAGGTGACCAGGGATGGGAATGAACATCCAGGGGTATTCAGTATTTAGGAAGGACGGACAAAAAATAAAAGGTAGTGGAGTTGCATTGCTGGTGAAAGAGGAAATTAACACAATAGTGAGGAAGGATATTAGCTCTGACGATGTGGAATCTGTATGAGTAGAGCTGAGAAACACTAAGGGACATGTTGGGAATGGCATTAAATAGGAAATTAGAGACACATGCCATAAAGGAACATCTGTAATTATGGGTGACTTTAATCTGCATATAGATTCTCTCTTCTCTCTCTCCCTTTGGCCTCCTTGTCTCGAGAGACAATGGGTAAACGCCTGGAGGTGGTCAGTGGTTTGTGAAGGAGCACCTGGAGTAGCTATAAAGGCCAATTCTGGAGTGACAGACTCTTCCACAGGCGCTGCAGATAAAATTGGTTGTTGGGGCTGTTGCACAGTTGGCTTTCTCCTTGTGCTTCTGTCTTTTTACCTGCCAACTGCTAAGTCTCTTCGACTCGCCACTCTTTAGCCCCGCCTTTATGGCTGTCCGCCAGCTCTGGCGATCACTGGCATCTGACTCCCACGACTTGCGGTCAATATCACGGGACTTCATGTCGTGTTTGCAGAGACATGGATGGCCAGTGGGTCTGATACCAGTGACGAGCTCGCTTTACAATGCGTCCTTGGGGATCCTGTCATCTTCCATGCGGCTCACATGGCCAAGCCATCTTGAGCGCAGCTGGCTCAGTAGGGTGTATATGCTGGGGATGTTGGCTGCCTCGAGGACTTCTGCGTTGGAGATAAGGTCTTAGTTTAGTTTAGAGATACAGCACTGAAACAGGCCCTTCGGCCCAACGAGTCTGTGCCGACCATCAACCACCCATTTATACTAATCCTACAGCAATCCCATATTCCGACCACATCCCCACCTGTCCCTATATTTCCCTACCACCTTCCTATACTAGGGACAACTTATAATGGCCAATTTACCTACCAACCTGCAAGTCTTTTGGCTTGTGGGAGGAAACCGGAGCACCCGGAGAAAACCCACGCAGACACAGGGAGAACTTGCAAACTCCACACAGGCAGTACCCAGAATTGAACCCGGGTCGCTGGAGCTGTGAGGCTGCGGTGCTAACCACTGCGCCACTGTATAGTTTGAGCAAATCAAATTAGTCACAACACCGTAGAGGAGGAATTCTTGGAGTGTATACAAGATGGTTTTCTGGACCAATACGTTGAGGAACCAACTAGAGAACAGGTCATTCTAGACTTGATATTGTGTAATAAGAAAGGAATAGTTGACAATCTAGTTGTGCGAGACTCCTTGGGGATGGGCGACCATAATATGATAGAATTCTTCATCAAGATGGAGAGTGACGTAGTTGATTCTGAGACTAGGGTTCTGAATCTTAGTAAAGGAAACTACGAAGGTATGAGGCACGAGTTGGCTATGATGGATTGGGAAACGTTACTTAAAGGGATGATGGTGGATAGGCAATGGCAAACATTGAAAGAGCGCGTGGATGAACTGCAACAATTGTTTGTTCCTGTCTGGCACAAAAATAAAACGGGGAAGGGAGCCAAACCATGGCTTACAAGAGAAATTAGAGATAGCATTAGATCCAAGGAAGAGGCATATAAATCTGCCAGAAAAAACAACAGACCTGAGGATTGGGAGCAGTTTAGAATTCAGCAAAGGAGGACCAAGGGATTGATTAAGAAGGGGAAAATAGAGTACGAGAGCAAGCTTGCAGGGAATATAAAAACTGAATGTAAAAGTTTCTATAGGTATGTGAAGAGAAAAAGATTGGTGAAGACAAATGTAGGTCCCTTACAGTTAGAATCAGGGGAATTTATTCTGGGGAACAAAGAAATAACTGACTAACTAAATGCATACTTTGGTTCTGTCTTCACAAAGGAGGACACAAATATCAAACCAGAAATGTTGGGGAACACAGGGCTTAGTGAGAGAGAGGATCTGAAGGAAATCAGTATGAGTAGAGAAATGGTGTTGGGGAAATTGAAGGGATTGAAGGCCGATAAATCCTCAGGACCTGATGGTATGCATCCCAGAGTACTTAAGGAAGGGGCCCTAGAAATAGTGGATGCATTGGTGGTCATCTTCCAAGATTCTATAGACTCTGGAACAGTTCCTACAGATTGGAGGGTAGCTAATGTAACCCCACTATTTAAAAAGGGAGGTAGAAAGAAAGCAGAGAATTATAGACCGGTCAGCCTGACGTCGGTAGTGGGGAAAATTCTGGAGTCCATTATCAAAGATTTTATAGCAGAGCACTTAGAGAACAGTGGTAGAAGTGGGCAGAGTGAGCATGGATTTACGAAAGGGAAATCATGCTTGATAAATCTACTAGAATTCTTTGAGGATGTAACTAGTAGAGTTGATGAGGAGGAGCCAGTGGATGTGGTTTATTTGGACTTTCAGAAGGCTTTCAACAAAGTCCCACAGAAGAGATTAGCGTGTAAAATTAAAGCGCATGGGATTGAGGGTAATGTATTGCAATGGATAGAAAACAGGATTTGACAGGGTAGATGCAGGAAGGATGTTCCCGATGATGGGGGAGTCCAGAACCAGGGGTCATAGTCTAAGGATACGAGGTAAATCTTTCAGGACTGAGATGAGGAGAAATTTCTTCACCCAGAAAGTGGTGAGCCTGTGGAATTAGCTACCACAGAAAGCAGTTGAGGCCAAAGCATTGTATGTTTTCAAGAAGGAGTTAGATATAGCTCTTGGGTCTAAAGGGATCAAAGGATATGGGGCAAAAGCGGGAACAGGTTACTGAGTTGGATGATCAGCCATGATCATGATGAATGGTGGAGCAGGCTTGAAGGGCCGAATGGCCTACTCCTATTTTCCATGTTTCTATGAGTTGTGACGCCAGTCTTGGCTGACATACGTTGTCCAGGCCTCGCTGCCATAGAGCAAGGTACTGAGGACACAGGCTTGAAACACTTGGACTTTTGTGTTCCGTGTCAGTGCGCCATTTTCCCACATTCTCTTGGCCAGTCTGGACATAGCAGCGGTCCCCTTTCCCGTGCACTTGTTGATTTCTGCATCGAGAGACAGGTTACTGGTGATAGTTGAGCCTAGGTAGGTGAACTCTTGAACCACTTCCAGAGCGTGGTCACTGATATTGATGGATGGAGCATTTCTGACGTCCTGTCCCATGATGTTTGTTTTCTTGAGGCTGATGGTTAGGCCAAATGTGTTGCAGGCAGCCGCAATCCTGTCGATGAGTCTCTGCAGACACTCTTCTGTGTGGGATGTTAATGCAGCATCGTCTGCAAAGAGGAGTTCGCTGATGAAGACTTTCCATACTTTGGTCTTCACTCTAAGACAGGCAAGGTTGAACAACCTGCCATCTAATCTTGTATGGAGGAAAATTCCTTCTTCTGTAGACTTGAACGCATGTGAGAGCAGCAGGGAGAAGATCCCAAACAGTGTAGGTGCGAGAACACAGCCATGTTTCACGCCACTCAGGATAGGAAAGGGGTCTGATGAGGCACCGCTATGTTGAATTGTGCCTTTCCTATTGTCATGGAATGAGGTGATGATACTTAGTAGCTTTGGTGGACATCCGATCTTTGCTAGTAGTCTGAAGAGACCATGTCTGCTGACGCGGTCATAGGCTTTGGTGAGATCAATGAAAGCAACGTAGAGGGGCATCTGTTGTACGCGGCATTTCTCCTGTAGCTGGCGAAGGGAGAACAGCATGTCAATGGTGGACCTCTCTGCTCAAAAGCCACACTGTGCCTCAGGGTAGACACGCTCAGCCAGCTTCTGGAGTCTGTTTAAAACAACTTTAACGAAGACTTTCCGCATTATGCTGAGCAGGGAGATTCCACGGTAGTTGTTGCAGTCACTTCAGTCACCCTTCTTCTTGTAGAGGGTGATGATATTGGCATTGCGCATGTCCTCTGGTACTGCTCCCTCAACACAGCACAGGCAAAGCAATTCACAGAATCACAGAATAATACAGTGCAGAAGAGGCCCTTTGGCCCATCGAGTCTGCACCGATACATTAAAACACCTGACCTGTCTACCTAATCCCATTTGCCAGCACTTGGCCCATAGCCTTGTATGTTATGACGTGCCAAGTGCTCATCCAGGTACTTTTTAAAGAATGTGAGGCAACCTGCCTCTACCACCCTCCCAGGCAGGGCATTCCAGACCGTCACCACCCTCTGGGTAAAAAAAGTTCTTCCTCAAATCCCCCTTAAACCTCCCGCCCCTCACCTTAAACTTGTGACCCCCTCGTAACTGACCCTTCAACTAAGGGGAACAGCTGCTCCCTATCCACCCTGTCCATGCCCCTCAAAATCTTGTACACCTCGATCAGGTCACCCCTCAGTCTTCTCTGCTCCAGTGAAAACAACCCAAGTCTATCCAACCTCTCTTCATAGCTTAAATGTTCCATCCCAGGCAACATCCTGGTGAATCGCCTCTGCACCCCCCTCCAATGCAATCACTTCCTTCCTATAATGTGGCAACCAGAATTGCACACAGTACTCCAGCTGTGGCCTTACCAAACCTCTGTACAACTCCAACATGACCTCTCTGCTTTTGTAATCTATGCCTCGATTGATAAAGGCAAGTGTCCCATATGCCTTTTTCACCACCCTATTAACCTGCCCTTCTGCCTTCAGAGGTCTATGGACAAACACGCCAAGGTCCCTTTGTTCCTCGGAACTTCCCAGTGTCAGGCCATTCATTGAATACTTCCGTGTCACATTACTCCTTCCAAAGTGTATCACCTCACACTTTTCTGCGTTAAATTCCATCTGCCACTTTTCTGCCCATTTGACCATCCCGTCTATATCTTCCTGTAACCTAAGACACTCCACCTCACTGTTAACCACTCGGCCAATCTTTGTGTCAGTTCATGGAGTGCTGAGAGTATAGCAGGCTTGGCACTCTTGATTATTTCAGGGGTAATGCCGTCCTTTCCTGGGGCTTTTCCACTGGCTAGAGCATCAATGGCATCAGTGAGTTCCGATTTTGTTGGCTGTTCGTCCAGCTCATCCATGACTGGCAGAGACTGGGCTGCATTGAGGGCGGTATCAGTGACAACATTTTCCCTGGAGTACTGTTCTAGGTAGTGCTCCACCCAGCGGTCCATTTGCTTGTGTTGGTCAGTGATCGTTGTCCCTGATTTAGACTTGAGGGGGGCGATCTTCTTCATGGTTGACCCAAAAGCACTCTTGTTGCCATCATACATTCCTCTGATGTTTCCGGTGTCGGAGGCCAGCTGAATACGACTGCATAGGTGTTGCCAGTAGTCATTTGCACAGCGCTACTTTAAGTGCTACGGATGTTAACTCGCTGGGGGCTTTCTTGTAGTTCAACAGTGCAGTGCGCTTAGCGGCTATGACAGGTTCCAGCTCTTCAAAGTGAGATTGAAACCAGTCTGCATTCCTCTTCGCACGTTTGCCAAAGGTGGTCATTGCTGAGTCATAGATGGCATCTCTGATGTGGGCCCACATCGTCTCTGCATCCCCTGCAGGAGTGTTTTGAAGGGCTTTTTCAAGTGAATTTAGAAACTTATGTAACAGTTGTGGATAAGAAATTCTGTTAATGTAAGTGCAGATAGTGTTAGTTTTATACTGCAGTTTTAATGTAGTAAAACGTCCCAAGGCGCTTCACAGGAGTGGGATCAAACAATATTTGACACAGAACCGCATAGAGATATTCAGACAGCTTAGTCAAAAGGGTAGGTTTTAGGATGGAATTCCAGCCTGAGGCCCAATCAGCTACAAAGGGCTTTGATAGGTTAAGTGAATGGGCAATGATCTGGCAAATGGAATATAATGTGGGAAAATGTGAAATTGTCCACTTTGGCAGGAAGAAGCATATTATCTAAATGGGAAGAGATAGCAGAGCTCCTGAGACGCAGAGGGATCTGGGTGTCCTAGTGCATGAAATACAAAAGGTTAGTATGCAGGTAGAGCAAGTAATTCGGAAAACTAATAGAATGTTATCGTTGATTGCGAGGGGAAGTGAATACAAACGTAGGGAGGTTATGCTTCAGTTATACAGGGCATTGGTGAGACTTCATCTGGAGTAGTGTGTACAGTATTGGTCACATTTAAAGAAGGATGTAAATGCGTTGGAAGCAGTTCACAGAAGGTTTACTAGACTAATAGCTGGAATGGGCGGGTTGTCTTATGAGGAAAGATTGGACAGGCTAGGCTTGTATCCGCTGGAGTTTAGAAGAGTAAGAGACGACTTGATTGAAACATATAAGGTCCTGAGGGATCTTGACAGGGTGGATGTGAGAAGGATGTTTCCCCTTGCAGGAGAATCTAGAACCAGGGGTCACTATTTAAAAATAAGGGGTCCGTCCATTTAAGACAGATGAGGAGAAATTTTTTCTCTGAGGGTCATGAGTCTTTGGAACACTCTCTTCCTCAAAAGGCAATGGAAGCAGAGTCTTTAAATATTTTTAAGGCAGAGGTCGATAGATTCTTGATAAACAAGGGGGTGAAAGTTTATTGGGGGTAGGCGTTCATGTGGAGTTGAGGTTACCATCAGATCAGCCATGATCTTGTTGAATGGCGGAGCAGGTTCTAGGGGCTGAGTGGCCTACTCATGCTCTTGCTTCTAATTTGTATGTAAGGCACGGCCACCAATTGTGAAGCCAAGGAAATGGATGTACAAGAGGCCAGAATTGGAGGAGTGCAGAGATCTTGGAGGTTTGTAGGGCTCAAGGAGCTTACACAGTGCCAGACTTTGCCCGAGGACAACTGGAGTCAACGGAAATCGGGGGGAAACTCTCCACTGGTAGGAGTCATACCAAGTGCAAAAGAAAATGGTTGTGCTTGTTGCAGGTCAATCATCTCAGCTCCAGGACATCACTGCAGGAGATCCTCAGGGTCGTGTCCAAGGCTCAACCATCTTTAGGTGCTTCAACAATGACAGCAGCGGGGATGTTTGCTGATGATTGCACAATGTTCAGCACCATTCGCAACTCCTCAGATACTGAAGCAGTCCGTGTAGAAGTCCAGCAAGACCTGGACAATATCGAGTCTTAGGCTGATAAGTTGCAAGTAACATTCATGCCACACAAGTGCCAGGCAATGACCATCTCCAACAAGAGAGAATCTAACCATCTCCCCTTGACATTCAACCTCATTACGATCGCTGAATCTCCCACTATCAACATCCTGGGTGTTATCATTGACCAGAAACTGAACTGGAGTAGCCATATAAATACCATGGCTACAAGAGTAGGTCAGAGGCTAGGAATGCTGTGGCGAGTAACTCACCTCCTGGCTCCCCGAAGCCTGCACCAACTACAAGGCACAAGTCAGGAGTGTGATGGAATACTGTCCACTTGCCTGGATGGTTGCAACTCCAACAACACTCAAGAAGCTCGACACCATCCAGGACAAAGCCGCCCGCTTGAATGGCACCCTATCCACAAACATTCACTCACTCCACCACCGAAGCACAGTGGCAGCAGTGTGTACCATCTACAAGATGCATGCAGCAATGCACCAAGGCTCCTTCGACAGCACCTTCCAAACCTGCGACCTCTATCAACTAGAAGGGCAAGGGCAGCAAATACATGGGAACACCACCTGCAAGTTCCCCTCCATGCCGCACACCATCCTGAATTTGAACTATGTCACCATTCCTTCACTGTCGCTGTGTCAAAATCCTGGAACTCCCTTCCTAACAGCACTGTGGGTGTACCTACCCCAAATGGACTGCAGCGGTTCAAGAAGGCGTGTATACCCATGTCCATGTACCTTGGTGATTCTGTACACATACTTATGCCAATCTATCAGTATATATTTTTAAGTTATTGAGAGACAGCCTAATGTTTATCAAGATTTATCAGGTTTCAACCAATTTTCCTTCTGTCTTCAAACAACATTTCTTGACCTTTTCCACTACTCTCCTGTTCGGCCTCCCATCTTTCACCCTCCCATCTTTCTCCTTCCATAAGCTTCAGCTTATCCAAAACTTTGCTTCCCATATCCTAAATCTCACTAAGTTCCATGTACCTGCGCTCACTGATCTACATTGGCTCGCAGCCTCAGTTTTAAAATTTGCATCCTTGTTTTCAAATCTTTCTATGGCCTTGTCCCTCCCTGTTTCTGTTGCCTCTTCCAACCCTACAGCCCTCTGATATCTCTGCATTCCTCCAACTCTGGCCTCTTTCGTATTCCTGATTTTAGACACTCCACCGTTGGTGGTCATGTCTTCAGATGCCGAGGCCTTAAGCTCTGGAGTTCTCTCCTTAAACCTCTCCGCTTCTGCATCTCTCTCTTGAAGATAATCCTTAAAACCTACCTCTTTGACCAAGCTATTGGTCACTAGTCCTAATATCTCATTATGCGGATAGGTGTCAAATTTTATTTGGTTATACTTCTGTGAAGTGGCTTGAGGCATTTTACTATGTTAAACGCGCTGCATAATTGCAACCTGTTGTTTTCTCATTTTGGTATGTTTTGTGCGGTAGGTGCAGTAATGCACACTGGTTTTATTGTAGTAAATACAGTACCTCAATATTGTAGTTTTCTGTTCAGCACAGTATTAGATGACAAGATTTGCTTCCCTGCACAAACTGAAGATAATACAATTCCTTTGAGCAGGTGAGGAATGGAAAACTAGACTTGATGGGCTGAATGACCGCCTTCTGTGCCGTAATGACTGAGAATCAGCGGTTTTTTGGGCCTTATAATCCAAGCGTCAAACATTACGAGAGAATGATTGAGTTAGAAAGAATTTTTCTTTCAGGTCTGGTACCTTGATCCAGACTGTTGGGTTGAAAATTTCCCCTCCCTGTTGCTCCTAAAAGTTTTAAGCGAAATGAGTTTTGAGCAATTTTAAAGCAGTTCCCAGTAGATGTGAATCCACAGCACAAATCTGCCCAAAATTCAGAAGCAGCTTTACTGAACTCAAAAGCCTGGAAGAACTGAATCAACCTGCATAGTTATAGTAGTCACTGGGAATTAATCAATACCTACTGATAATCAATTTTCCTCATTCATCAGGCTTAGCTACTCACAGCCAGGTTCCTGTGTTACTCACTCCATCTCTGCAATCCTGCTCCCTCTCTCTATCAGGCTCAATCAACCCTTTCACTGCAGCCCACCAGTATCACACTACATCTGTATCGCAGTTTTTGTTACGACAAGCAACCCCAACTCCAATCACAACACTGTAATGTAAATGTGGTGGCATTAGTGCCTCTGGCACACAGAGTCCTCTATCTCAATCAATGCTTTTCCCCCTATGCCACTGATGGTGATGGGGCAACATAAGACAACACTGGATCCTACAATTTGCCATTTATTCTGGCCATATCAAACCCACTCCTTTCACCATTCCCATCATGGACCCAATCCCAACTATTTAATCCCAAGTATTTAGCCATGGCTCAATGGGTAGCACTGTTGCCTTTGAATTAGCCAGTCTGGGTTTAAGTCCCATGCCAGAGATTTGAGCAGTGTCACTCCAGTGCAATACTGAGAGTGCAGCTGTCTGTAAATGATCCCCCGGTACTATTCAAAAAAGAACAGGGGTGTTCTCCCCAGTGTTCTAGCCAATATTGATCCCTCAGCTGGAATTCTATATATATATATATAAAAATAAAAATGACTTGTTGGCTAATTGGTCCTTTAAACTCGTGTCCTTTAACTCAGCATTCAGTAGCCGTGGCTCAGTGGTAGCACTCTTGTCTGAGTCAGAAAGTTGTCTGTTAAAGCCAAAGACTTGAATGCATAATCTAGGCTGGTACTGAGGGAGTGATGCACTGTCAGAGGTGGAATCTTCAATGTGACGTTGAGCCAATGCTCTGTCTACCTCCTCAGTTGGATGTAAAAGATCCTGTAGCACTATTCGAAGAAGAGCAGGGGAGTTCTCTCCCATGTCCTGGCCAATATAATTATAACAGCTGACCTCACTGATGTTTCTTGGGAGCTTGCTGTGCACAAATTGGCTGCCCAATTTCCTACATGCCAACAGTGACCACATATAAAAAGTACTTATTGCCTGTAAAGCATTTGAGGGGTGTCCTGCAGATGTGAAATGAACTACATAAATACAATAAAAACAGAAAATGCTGGAAATATTCAACTAGTCAGACAGCGTCTGTGGAGAGAGAAATAAAGTTAACCTTTCAGGTCGATGACTTCATCGGAACTAGAAAAAGTTGGGGATAAACAGGTTTTAAGCAAGTACAGAGGCAGGGAAAGGCAGGAGGGGAGTAAAGAACAAAAGGAAGGTTATGTGATAGGATGGAACGCAGAAGAGACTGAATGGCAAAGGGGCTGATGGTGCAAGGCAAAAAGGGTAACGGAACAAGAAAAGAAATAAAAGATGGGTTTAGAGAAGGTGTAAATGGCAACAGCAGAATCATTACCACAGCTGCTGAGTGGGAAAAAAAATGGGAGCAGTGGTTATGATCTGAAGTTATTGAACTCAATGTTGAGTCCAGAAGGCTGTAAAGTGCCTAGTTGAAAAATGAGGTGCGATTCCTCAAGCTTCCTTTGAGCTTCATTAGAATAATGTAAGAGGCCAAGGACAGAGAGGTCAAAGTGGGAGTGGTGCAGAGAATTAAAATGATGGGACCAGAAACTAGGAGTCACGCTTGCGGACTGAATAGAGGTGTTCTGCAAAGTGGTCACCCAAACTTCATTTGGTCTCTTCGTTGTAGAAGAGACTACATCATGAACAGCAAATACAGAATGCTTAATTGAATGAAGTGCAAGTAGATTGCTGTTTAATCTGGAAGATGGGAAGAAAGGAGGTAAAAGGGCAAGCGTAAGAATGTGATAGAATACTCTCCACTTGCCTGGATGAGTGTAGCTTCAACAACATCAAGAGGCTCAACACTATCCAGAACAAAGTTGCTTGATTGGCATCTCATCCATCACCATAAACATTCACTCCATCCACCATCAGCACACAGTGGCAGCTGTGTGTACCATCTACAAGATGAACTGGCGCAACTCGCCAAGCTGCTTTAACAGTACCTCCCAAATCCACAACCTCTACCATCTAGAAGGTCAAGGGCAGTAGGTGCATGGGGACACCACCGAGTGCAGGTTCCTCTCCAAGTCACACACCATCCTGACTTGGAACTACATCAGCTGTTCCTTCATCGTTGCTGGTTCAAAATCCTGTAACTCCATACCTAACAGCCCTGTAGGAGTTGTTTCACCATATGGCTGCAGTGTTTCAAGAAAACAGCTCACCACCACCTTCTCGAGGGCAATTAGGGATGGGCAATAAATGCTAGCCTTGCCAGAGGTGCCCACATTCCTAGAATGAATTTTTAAAAAAGTTCATTTTGACTTGCAGCCGAATGCCCCTTTGGTGTAACCTAGTATTTGATCGCGTAGTTGATATCGGTTTCATATTCACTGACTACCCTTCCATCTTGTACACATTTGCTGTTTCCTGTTCCAATGTATATTTTACATTACATTAAATTAAATCCAAGTATCTATCTGCTTAATAAATCCAGAATGCTGTTTGTGTCCCTCACGTTTGTCACCTGGCTACATTGCTTGGTGTAATCAACAAATCTTTATAATGCAACAAGTATTCAGTACTAAGAGATTTATTTATTTCCACTTTCCCTGTTTTCTGCTGCCAAACCAGTTTCAATATGTGTAACTAATTTGTAATTAATCCCAAGAGCTTCAGTCGTTTAAAGGCTTCACATGTGAAACTTTATCAAATGCTTTCTAAAAGTCTAATTAAATTATAACAATTGGATAGCCAACATCTACTAGTTTAGCCACATCCTTGAAGAACTCTAGAAGATTATGCTAACTACCTATTTTAAATAATTTTGTTAGGCTAAAGAAATAAGGCTAAACATGAAGGTGATAATTTGAATTTGGGAGATTGGGAACCAATGTAGGTCAACAAGAACAAGAATTGTTGAGTGGGACAATTTAAGAAGGAAGGTAACTTTAAAAAAAAAAGCCTTTGTGCCAATGCTAGAATTCACCACCTCACTTTTGGACCAGTGCTTCATAGGAGAGCCAATGTAGAAATGAACCAGACTCCCAAGTAGAAATTTTCCCTTTAAAAACTGAATGACCACAGGTTTGTTCAAAACTGTGCAGTTAGTTTCTGCTCGTAAAGTTGTACGCTGAAATTCACTGTATGATTACCTTGGATCTTTGGATTCCATTAGAACGTTACTTTATTTTGGTGGTAAATATTCATGAACCCAGTACTCACCCAGAAGCTTCAAGCGGGTAGGACAGTGCAGTCTTCAACCCCAGATGGTCTATCTTTCCTAACCCTGTTAACACAAGTTTTATTTTGTGCCTTTTCTCTTACAGTAAAGAAATCTTGCATGGCATATCATTCACTGTTCCACCCGGACACACGGTGGCCCTAGTAAGTTTACTGCATTGTGTTAGTGATGTGTCTCTTGTTTCGAGTGCCGCCAAACCTGGTTCAAATTGATACACGTACCTTCAATATCAGTGGAATGAAATCGGATTGTGGCAAGTATTCACAAACCCAATGCTCACCTAGGCAGAGGGCCGCATCTAATTCTCACCCGGGTAGAAGGTCCCATTTATTCACACAGGTAGCGGGCCACCTGATAACCAGATAGTGATATTCATTCGTGCATGGATAATTTATAGGAAGAACCCAAATCATTCTCATAGATCTGCAACTACTGATGTTTGATTTTTCTGGACAATACACATTGTAGATGGAAGCATTATCACCACAAGGGCTGCAGCAGTTCAAAGAGAAGGCCCACCACCATTTTCTCTAGACAACTAGGAATGAGTAATAAATTCTAGCCACATCCTGGGAATGAATTTTTAAGAAAAGGACTAGTAAAATGAAGGCCCTATCCAGGACATTATAGTCATAGAGGTATACATCACTGAAACAGGCCCTTCGGCCCATCGTATCTGTGCCGTCCATCAAGCACCTATCTATTCTAATCCCATTTTCCAGCACTTGGCCCGTAGCCTTGTATGCTATGACATTTCAAGTGCTCATCTAAATACTTCTTAAAAGTTGTGAGGGTTCCTGCCTCAACCACCCCTTCAGGCAGTGTGTTCCAGATTCCAACCACCGTCTGGGTGAAAAGATTTTTCCTCAACTCCCTTACCTAAAATCTATGCCCCCTGTATATTGACCCCTCTGCTAAGGGAAAAGGTTTCATCCTATCATATCAATGCCCCTCATAATTTTGTATACCTCAATCAGGTCCCCCCTCAGCCTTCTCTGCTCTAAAGAAAGCAACCCTAGCCTACCCAGTCTCTCTTCTCCTCCAGCTAAGGCAACATCCTGGTGAATCTCCTCTGCACCCTCTCCAGTGCAATCAAATCCTTCCTATAGTGTGGTGACCAAAACTGTACACCGTACTCCAGCTGTGGCCTAACTAGCATTTTATACAGCTCCATCATAACCTCCCTGCTCTTATATTCTGTGTCTCGGCTAATAAAGGCAAGTATCCCATATGCCTTCCTAACCACCTTATCTACCTGTGCTGCTGCCTTCAGTGATCTATGGACAAATACACCAAGGTCCTCTGACCCTCTGTACTTCCTAGGGTCCTACCATCCATTGTCTATTCCCTTGTTAGTCCTCCCAAAATGCATCACCTCACACTTCTCAGGATTAAATTCCATTTGCCACAGCTCCACCCCTCTTACCAGCCCATCCTTATTATCCTGTAATCTAAGGCTTTCCTCCTCACTATTTACGACACCACCAATTTTCATGTCATCTGTGAACTTAATGATCATACCTCCTATATTCACGTCTAAATCATTAATGTACACTACAAACAGCAAGGGACCCAGCACCAATCCCTGTGGTACACCACTGGTCACAGGTTTCCACTCGCAAAAACAACCCTTGACCATCACCCTCTGCCTCCTGCCACTAAGCCAATTTTGGATCCAAATTGCCCTGGATCCCTATTATCAGCTGCTGCTCTTGCTCAGATCAGTTTATGGAAAAGTATGGATCCTGCAACTGAACACAAATTTCTAATCAGTTCCCAGCCATTTCTCCTTCATGCTAGCAAGCAGTTTATAAGTTAACTGTCCCCTCCTCTTGTCCTGTCACTGCACTTTCTTTCTGTCGCCACCAAATTGTCCAATCACCTGTGTTGTCGCTCTGCTCCCACCCATTGTTATCACTGCATTGTCCCTTCCTCGCTCTCAGTAAGTCTTCTGCCATGTAACCCCTGCTATAACTGGAGCTGTATTTACTTCCTTCGTTGAGGGAGCTATTTTCCTTTTCAGAGTTAATATAGTCTTTTGAGTTGGGGAGCAAGTGTGAATGAGATGGAGGAAGAATGCAGATGCCAGTTGTGTACATTTGAAGAGGCTGAAACAATTATTTTAAAACACACGTACAAGCCAATAGGACATTGAAAGTCTTTCTCAAACCTTTGTTCTGCAGCTTTCCGCATCTTACAAACATGCTGTGGAACTGTTCATGTTTACAGCACGGGTGGCCATTTGGCCTATTGGCTTAACAGTTCTGTTACTTGTATTTTGCTCTAGGTTGGGCCCTCTGGGTCAGGGAAAAGCACCATCATCCGTCTGCTCTTCCGATTTTATGACGTGAGGGGAGGATGCATTAAAATTGATGGCCAAGACATCTCAAAGGTAAAAGTAGATACTTTATTCTAGAAGATAGTCAAGAGCTTTGATCAGCGTCTAGCTTTGAGACTGAAACCATGGGCTGGATTTTATGGCCCCCCCCCCCCACCCCCAAGACGTGGTTGAGTCCCATAGAAAAGCAGCGGGGCGGGGGGGTGGGGGAGGTGGTGGTGCCGGAAGGCCCATCGCTGGTTTTTCCGGGGTCGGGATAGGCTGATGACTGCCTTCCCACCCGGGGGCCAATTGAGGCCCTTAAATGGCCTATTAACGGCCACTTGAGGGCCTCTTCCCCCGCCGTCCCCCCACCCCCACTGCTGTGATCTAACCAGTGGCGGGGTGGGGCAGGGGGTCCTCCGTCACGTGGGGAGGACAGGCATCCTCCTTAGTGGGTGGGGGGAGGAGCCTCTTCCATGGGCAGTCTGTGACCCACGGAGGGACCCGACTGGGTAATAGTGCACCTCCCAGGACACCACAACCCCTGAACTTTATGACCACCCTTACCTTCACCAGGCCCTTCTGGCCTGACCCCAGCGACTCCGCCTCACTTACCGGAGGTATTCCAGTGCTGGGCATGGGTCCAAGGTCTTTGCATTCTTGGCAGTGGCCACCGCTCCCGGTAGTGCTGCCAATACTGGTGAGCTGCCTGCCCTGTGATTGGCCAGCAGCCGTTGGAGGCAGGATCCCAGTCTTTAAAGGGATGGCAATTCCGACGCCGGAAACATCACCTCTGAAGCATCAGAGGATCACATTGCAGTGGGGTTGTGGAGCGCGGGTGGGCGTGAAAAGGCCAAGGCGGGGCTCCCTCCACTTTTCGGCCTGGCACTGGGAGCCTCACCTCCTCCACAAAATCCAGCCCCATGTCTGTCCCAAATGGGACCTGGTGTCCATCTGCCCCCTCTGAGAGCAGAACACATGTTTGCCTTAAGCAGGATTGTATCTGTAGGGAACTGCCCCAATAGAGAGAGAAAATGGGTGCGAGGACAGAACAGAGAGAAGTGAGAAAACAAGAGTGGAATGGGTGAAAGAGATTGGAGAGAGAAAACATTCAAGAAGAAAGATCGGAGAGAGAAGGAAAGGAAATCAACGAGAAAAGGATAAAGAGCATGAAATATAACAGAAGGAGAAAAAGGGGAGGACAGAAGAAGAAAGAGAAAAAGAACAAGAGAGCAAGCAGACAATGAGTGAGTGAGTAGAGAGAACCAGAGGATAGAGAGAATACAGGTGAGTGTGAAGACAGCAGAAAGTGAAAAGATCATGTATTGATATTGGACAGGGCACTCCATAAAAAGCTATGGAATTTGACTGTCCCACTATCCCTGTATGTTTCTGTGCAAGTGTCTATATATATTTCAATGTGTGAGAGAACAAAGGCATTGTGAATACAATGAGCAGAGCCAGAGCAGGGAGATGGAGTGACTACTGATAAAGTGCTCTCTGACGGTTTAGTAAATGGCCTTATCCCTTTGAAGATGTTCTTTCACTCGTGTGAGACAAATAGTTTGTCCTGCAGAATTATCTATCTCGGTGAAATATCAGAGGAAAAAAATTGTTCCAATGTTTTTGCCAAGATTTTGAATTCGCAATGATATGTTCTTGCAAAACAACTCTGGTTCTACAGTGTCCGTTGGAGGATTGCCGTTGAGTGACATGGGATTAGGAATTGAATTTGTTCTTCAGTTCTATAAACAGGCAGGAGCAGAGGTGATGAGCCACAAACTAGTCGGGTACTTCTAACTCACTCCTGCCCCTCTCTTTATGTGTGTTTTAGCTGTTAGCTGGTTTACATGAATAGATGGCAGCAACAATGTTATCAGATCCTTTTGAGGTCCACATGTCTCAAGTCTCAGACAATTGACTAAACTGCCAGTTCCACAGCATGGATTCTACCAGATATAAAACAAGCCTCCATTGTTCACTTTGTGGGTGCTTAGATTTAAAGAATTCACATGAACTCTGCTACAAGTTGGGCAACCTGACCATCCCAGCAGCAAGACAACAGTAGGCAGTCACACCTCGTACTTGGAGCATTTGCTTCATTCATGCAGCCAAAGTCCACAATAGGAATTGTGGCAGAATAATTGGTTTATGTCCTTTCTATCATTGTGTAGCAGCAATCAAATATTTGGCATGTCAGTGGTGTCCAGTAAATAAGCTGCTTATGAGCAGTGGCATATATAACTTGTTCAAATCTATGATGTTTACAACACGAGAAATTGGCCATTCGTTGCATCTAGCCCGTGCCACCCTCCAACTAAGCAAATAATCCAGACGATACTTACCTGACCTGTTCCATCAGAACATAAGAATAGGAGCAGGAGTAGACCATATGTTATCTCTGCCGTTTAGTAGGATCATGGCTGATCTCCCTCTACTCTACTTTCCTGCTCTATTCCCATATTCCTTCATCCACGTCTCTAATCTAATCTTGGATGTTGACATATTTTCAGCCTTTGCCACTAACCCTGGAAGTGAATTTCATAGGCTCACAACTCTGAAAAACTTTCTCCTGCCCTCGCTTCTAAATCTCTTGTATTTAATCTACAATCTGTGCTCCCTCATTGTTGACTCCTCAACTATTAGCGAGAGATAGCATGGTTTTGTGAAGGGGAGGTCGGGTCTTACTAATTTGATTGAGTTTTTTGAGGAAGTGACAAAGATGATTGATGAAGGAAGGGCAGTGGATGTTATCTATATGGACTTTAGTAAAGCCTTTGACAAGGTCCCTCATGGCAGATTGGTACAAAAGGTGAAGTCACATGGGATCAGAGATGAGCTGGCAAGATGGATACAGAACTGGCTCGGTCATAGAAGACAGAGGGTAGCAGTGGATGGGTGTTTTTCTGAATGGAGGGATGTGACTAGTGGTGTTCCGCACGGATCAGTGCTGGGACCTTTGCTGTTTGTAGTATATATAAATGATTTGGAGGAAAATGTACCTGGTCTGATTAGTAAGTTTGCGGACGACACAAAGGTTGGTGGAGTTGCGGATAATGATGAGGATTGTCAGAGGATACAGCAGGATATAGATCAGTTGGAGACTTGGGCGGAGAAATGGCAGATGGAGTTTAATCCGGACAAATGTGAGGTAATGCATTTTGGAAGGTCTAATGCAGGTGGGAGGTATACAGTAAATGGCAGAACCCTTAGGAGTATTGACAGGCAGAGAGATCTGGGCGTACAGGTCCACAGGTCACTGAAAGTGGCAACGCAGGTGGATAAGGTAGTCAAGAAGGCATATGGCATGCTTGCCTTCATCGGTCGGGGCATAGAGTATAAAAAATTGGCAAGTCATGTTGCAGCTGCACAGAACCTTAGTTAGGCCACACTTAGAATATTGCGTGCAATTCTGGTCGCCACACTACCAGAAGGACGTGGAGGCTTTGGAGAGGGTACAGAGGAAGTTTACCAGGATGTTGCCTGGTCTGGAGGGCATTAGCTATGAGGAGAGGTTGGAAAAACTCAGATTGTTTTCACTGGAACGACAGAGGTGGAGGGGCGACATGATAGAGGTTTACAAAGTTATGAGCGGCATGGACAGAGTGGATAGTCAGAAGCTTTTTCCCAGGGTGGACGAGTCAGTTACTAGGGGACATAGGTTTAAGGTGCAAGGGGCAAAGTTTAGAGGGGATGTGTGAGGCAAGTTTTTTTACACAGAGGGTGGTGAGTGCCTGGAACCTGCTGCCAGGGGAGGTGGTGGAAGCAGATACGATAGCGACATTTAAGAGACATCTTGACAAATACATGAATAGGAAGGGAATAGAGGGATATGGGCCCCGGAAGTGCAGAAGGTGTTAGTTTAGGCAGGCCTCAAGATCGGCGCAGGCTTGGAGGGCCGAATGGCCTGTTCCTGTGCTGTACTGTTCTTTGTTCTTTGTATTGGAAACTATTCAAGCTATCTGTTCCATCATCTTATAATTTTAAACATTTCTAACAAATTTTTCACGTTTTTCTTTGTATTTATATGTCCTCTCAGCAGGCAGCATCCTAGTGAATCTACATTGATCCCTTTCCAAAGTCTCAAAAGCCTTCCTATAGTGCAGAGCTTAGTATTGTATACAGTCCTTCAACTGAGTTCTTATTAATTTTTAAAAATTCATTCATGGGATGTAACCGTTGCTGGCAAGGCCCACGTTTGTTGCCCATTCCTAATTGCCCTTGAGAAGGTGGTGGTGAGCCACCTTCTTGAACTGCTGCAGTCTATGTGGTTTAGATGTACCCACAGTGCTGTTATTTGACTTTTCTGTAGCAGTTTGATACAATTGAGTGGCTTGCTAGGCCAGTAAAGAGTCAACCACATTGCTGTGGATCTGGACTCACATGCAGGCCAGACCTGATAAGATTGGCAGATTTTCCTTCCCTAAAGGGCGTTAGTGAACACGATGAGTTTTTACAACAATCCGGTAGTTTCATGGTCGCCATTACTGAGACTAGGTATTATTTCAGATTTTTTATGAATTAATTGAATTTAACTTCCATCAGCTGCCGTGGTGGGACTTGTACTCTTGTTTCCAAAGCATCAGACTCTGGATTACTTGTCCAGTAACATTACTATGCTATTGTTCCCATTTTATAGAGGCTCATCATCATCCCTTATCATGCCTTTTATATATGTAAATAGGGACATTGAATTAAAAAACACGGAAATCATGCTAAACCTTACAGATCACTGGTTAGGCCTCAGCTGGAGGAGTATTGTGTTCAATTCTAGGCACTGCATTTAGGAAGGATATAAAGGCCTTGGAGAAGGTACAGAGGAGGTTTACCAGGATTGATACTGGGGATGAAGGACTTCCCTTATGTGGAGAGATTGAAGTAACTGGGTTTGTTATCCTGAGAACAGAGGAGGTTAAGGGGAGATTTAATAGAGGTGTTCAGAATTATGAGGGGTTTTGATAGAGCAATCAGTGAGAAATTGTTTCCTCTGTCAAGTGGGTCAATAATCGGAGGTCCTGGATTTAAAATAGTTGGCAAAAGAACTAGAGGGGAAATGAGAACTTTCTTGATACAGAAGTTTGTTTAGATCTGGAACACACCACCTGATAGCCTACTGGAAGCATAATTCCATTTTTTTTTATTCATGGGATGTGGCCATCGCTGGCTAGGACAGCATTTATTGCCCATCCCTAATTGCCCTTGAGAAGGTGATGGTGAGCTTAGGAACTTACAAAAGGCAATTGGACATGTATTTGAAGAGGACTCATTTGGAAGGTTAGTAGGAAAAATCTGGAGCCTGGGACTAAATTAGACAGCTCTTTTAACAATAAAAATATGAAGTGCTGGAAATACTCAGCAGGTCTGGCAGTATCTGTGGAGCGAGAAGCAGAACCCAGCACTTTTTAGCTCTTTTAACAAGCAGGCTATGACGAGAAGGGACGAATGGCCACCTCTGGTAAGATTCTATGATTCTGTAATATTCTATACCTCTTATGATGAAACCTATTAGTTTTTTTTAAGCCGTATTAATCCAAGGTATTGCTTTAATGTCCTATGAACCTGTTACATCCATTCTGTCTGTTGTTCCTCAGCAGCAAGCCTATTTCTGTTCACAACATAATTTATTTACTGAAATTTATCATCCCATACTTGTTGACATTCAATTCCATCTCCCAATTTTTAGTCCATTCTCCCATTTCATCAATATCCCACTGCAGCTTACTTTGATCAGTTAAAGAATAATGGCTCCTATTCTGAATCAGAGAATCATAGAAATTTACAATTCAGAAGGAGGCCACTTGGCCCGTCGTGTCTGATGCCAGCCGACAAGTAGCCATTCAGCCTATTCCCACTTTCCAGCTGCTGGTCCGTAGTCTTGTAGGTACAGCACTTCAAGTGCATATCCAAGTACTTTTTAAATGTTATGAGGGTCTCTACATTTCCCCGTCCACCATGTCTGTTCCATCCTTAAAAATTTCTATGTGGCTGCATAATAATTTCTGGTAAACATGAACATCCCCATTGAAATCTGTGCTGACTATTTCTAACTATTTGATCTTTAACTAGACACATGGTAATTTCATTTTTAATTAAATACTCCATAATTTTATCTACCACAGATGTTAAACTAACTTTCCTGTAATTACCCGGATTAGCTCTGTCTCTCTTTGTAATAATAAATACTACGTTGGCCACTTTCCAGTCCTCCAGCACACAGCTACACACAACAGAGCCTGAAGTAGAATTACAAGGGCCTTAGCAGTTTCCTCCCAACAACTTCAGGATTCTAGGACGTTATCCCATTGGGCCCTGTCTTCCTTAGCCTATCTAAAATTTTTCTTTTATCCATTGTAAGATTGCTCATCTCGTACTCACCACTTCACCTCCTCTGCAATATACTTCCCTTTAGTAAAGATAGATGCAAAGTCCCTATTAAATATTTCTGCCATTTTCTGGTCATCTATAAATTGATAATTGTCTACACACAGGGGTCCCATTGCACTTTTAACAATTCTCTTTTTACTCACGTACTTGTAAAATATTTCACTGCACTTTTAATGTTTTTGGAATTCATTCCTCATATTCTTTCTTAGCCTTCTTTATCTTGCTCTTAACCTCTTTAGTTATTTTCTTATATTCTGCTTTAGTTTTTTTATTATTCTTATGGCTCTTATAAGCCTTTTTCTTCAATTTTGATTTTGCCGTTCAGTCCGATGTGCCAATTCCTCCTTCTTCCTACCTTGCCTCAGCCATCTCATTCAGCCAAACAACTGGAGCTGGCAGAGCTCCATTCAGTATTTCATCTGAAAGATACCATCACCAAATATACAGCGTTCCCTCAGTATTACACTAGAGTGATCATCGAATCATAGAATAATACAGTGCAGAAGAAGGCCATTCGGCCCATCAAAAAGAGTAGCTAAAGTAAGTGTTTGTCCCTTAGAGGATGAGACTGGAGAATTAATAATGGGAGACAAGGAAATGGCAGAGACTTTGAACAAGCGCTTTGAATACACAAAAAGCATTCCAAGAGTAGTAGAAAATCAAGAGGCAAAAAGTGGGGAGCAGCTTAAAACAATCACTAGATCCAGAGTAAAAGTACTAGGAAAACTAATGGGACGAAAGGCTGACAGGTCCCCTGGACCTGATGGCCTGCATCCTAGGCATTTAAAAAGAAGTGGCTGCAAAGGTAGTAGATACATTGGTTGTAATTTTCCAAACTTCCCTCGATTCTGGAAAGATGCCAGCGGATTTGAAAACCACAAATGTAACACCTCTATTCAAGAAAGGAGAGACAGAAAGCAGGAAACTATAGGCCAGTTAGCCTATCATCTGTCATTGGGAAAATGCTAGAATCCATTATTAAGGAAGTAATAGCAGGACATTTAGAAAATCATAATGCAATCAGACAGAATCAACATGGTTTTATGAAAGGGAAATTGTGTTTGACAAATTTGTTCGAGCTCTTTGAGGATGTAGCAAACAGGGTGGATAAAGGGGAACAAGTAGATGTGGTGTATTTAGATTTCCAAAAGACATGCAATGATTTGACACAATGTTTGGTGGTCCCCTTATGCCATCGGTCAAGAGGACGAAGCCTATGAAAATTAGTTGAAGCCAGCTCCCTATGTAACCATGCTTCAACATCATTATTAAATTGTAAGCAGGTTTTTCACCCTCCCCGTTCCTGTTAAATTTTTACAGCTCTGATTATGTAAATAGCCCACAATAGACACCTACCCTAACCAAGACCATAAGAAAGAAGAAAGACATTTTTACAGCACCTTTCACACATTCAGGATGTCCCAAAGACCTTTAAGTACTTTTGAAGTGTAAACACTGTTGTGATGCAGGGAAGCAGGGCAGCCAATGTGCACACAGCAAGATCCCACAAATAGCAATGTAATATTGATAGTGATCAGACAATCTCTTTTAGTTATGTTGGTTGAGGGATAAATATTTTCCAGGACATGAGGGAGAACTCCCCTGATCTTCTTTGAAATACTGCCACCTGAGAGGGCAGTAGGGGTCTCGGTTTAATGTTTCATCCAAAAGACGGCACCTCCAATCGTGCAGCACTTCCTCAGTACTGCACCAGAAGTGTCCCCTTAGATTATATGCTCAAGTCTTTGGAGTGCATTGTCCTGCGTGATGATTCCACACACCCCGACTTGCTTCCGATCACTTCCTTGCCCAATATCAGCAAAAGTAAACAAAAGTCAGAAAGCTACCTTCAAATATACACTGTTCCCTCAATATTACACTAGAGTGTTCATAAAATCATAGAATAATACAGCACAGAAGGCCCGTCGAAAAGAGTAGCTAAAGTAAGGATTGGTCCCTTAACGGATGAGACTGGGAAATTAATAATGGGAGACAAGGTAATGGCAGAGCCTTTGAACAAGCATTTTATATCTGTCTTCACAGTAGAAGACAAAAAGCATTCCAAGAATAGTAGAAAATCAAGAGGCAAAAAGTGGGGGGGGGGGGGGGGGTGTGGAAACAGCTTAAAACAATCACTGTCTCCAGAGTAACAGTACGAGGAAAATTAATGGGACAGAAGGCTGACAGGTCCCCTGGACCTGATGGCCTGCATCCTAGGCACTTAAAAAGAAGTGGCTACAGAGGTAGTAGATGCATTGGTTGTAATCTTCCAAATTCCCTCGATTCTGGAAAGGTGCCAGCGGATTTGAAAACCACAAATATAATACTTCTATTCAAGAAAGGAGAGAGACAGAAAGTAGGAAACTATAGGCCAGTTAGCCTATCATCTGTCATTGGGAAAATGTTAGAATCCATTATTAAGGAAGTATTAGCAGGACATTTAGAAAATCTTAATGCAATCAGGCAGAATCAACATGTTTTATGAAAGGGAAATTGTGTTTGACAAATTTGTTCGAGCTCTTTGAGGATGTAGCAAACAGGGTGGATAAAGGGGAATGCGTAGATATGATGTACTTGGATTTCCAAAAGACATTGGAGGCTTGAGTTAGTTTCTTCAGACTCAACAGCCACCTCCTGTAAGCTAGTCACTGGTAAGCAGGTAGGTCAGTATGCGTTTCCCTGTGTGCACACGTGTGCACATGTGTGTGTGGAGCAGGATGGAACCCAGCAGTCAGAGGGTTAATTTGATAATTGGGGTCTTTAAGAAAATATGGGCTGGAGGTTTTCTTGTTTACTCAGTGGGTTTATAGTTGATAATGTAAACTGCATCGATGTTTGATGTCCAGACAAGGACTAAACAGCAGCTTGAGGATGAATGTGCCAATCTGTTCCTGTCCACAGCTGTTTGTGTTTGGAATCACAGGAAGTCCTGATCTGAGTTGGTGAACTCTATGTTCAAGCCCTTTATTTATTTAGCCTTTGGATAAAAGGCTACATGTGTAACTGGAGCAACTTTGTGTTTTTAATGTTGGGACCATTTAATCTGCTTCCAAACCTCAGAGGCATTTTCTCTTTGAATAGGGCTGACTTTTTGTGCCTTACAACATGCATTTACTTAACCAAAGCCAACACCTCACAGTGAAAGAATCTTGCTGGCAGTCATGTCACTCCCTGGTAATCTGAATAGATCAAATGTTCTGAAGTCTTCTATTTGAGCAGCATTGTATACCATGATTCCTTTATCATAGAATCATACAGGTGGAAGGAGGCCGTTTGGCCCATTATGTCTCGAGTGGCTCTCTAAAGGAGGTATCTAGTTAATCTGACACAAATACTAGATGAGTGCAGCTCCATCAACACTCAAGAAGCTCGACACCATCCAGGACAAAGCAGCCTGCTTGATCAGCACCCCACCTACCGCCTTCAATATTCACTCCCTCCACTATTGATGCACAGTGCCAGCAGTGTGTACCGTATGTAAGATACACTGCAGCAACTCACCAAGCCTCCTTCGACAGCACCTTCCAAACCCACAACCTCTACTGCCTAGAAGGACAAGGGCAGCAGATGCATGGGAACACCTTCATCTGCAAGTTCCCCTCCAAGTCGCATGTCATCCTGACTTAGACTTCTATCGCTGTTCCTTCACTATTGCTGGATCAAAAACCTGGAATTCCCTTCCAAACAGCACTGCTGGTGTTCCTACATCAGACGGACTGCAGCAGTTTAAGAAGCCAGCTCACCACCACCTTCTCAAGGGCAATTTGAGATGGGCAGCAAATGCATCCCATGAAAGAGTAAAAAAAAACTAATTCCCCATAACCCTGTATATTTTTTCCCTTCAAGTAATTCCCTTTTGAAAATTACTATTGAATCTGCTTCCAACACCCTTTCAGGCCATGCATTTTAGATCATAGTAACTCACTGCATAAAAAAGAAGCTTCTCACGTCCCCTTTGGTTCTTTTGCCTATTATCTTTCAATCTCTGTCTTCTGGTTATTGACCCTTCTGCCACTGGAATCATTTCTGCCTACTCTCAAATCCCTTCATAATTTTTAACCCCTCTATTAAATCTCCCCTTAACCACTTTGCTCAAAGGAGAACAATCTCAGCTTCACCAGGATCTATGTAACTAAAGTCCCTCATTCCTGGTACAATTCTAGTAAATCTCTTCTACATCCACCAAGGCCTTGACATTCTTCGAGCAATAAACTGCCAGAAAAACCCATTGTCGTACTTCAGCCACCAAAAGATTGATCTATATAAACCGTAATAGTAGACCTGCAGCTGTTAGAAAT
This sequence comes from Heterodontus francisci, assembly GCF_036365525.1. Lineage (NCBI taxonomy): Eukaryota > Metazoa > Chordata > Chondrichthyes > Heterodontiformes > Heterodontidae > Heterodontus > Heterodontus francisci. The sequence goes on from NC_090377.1 coordinate 8,833,104, forward strand.
GGATCTTCCCACCCTTTTCTGAAGGATATGATGGATCACCTCGCCCTCTTCCCAATGGGCATGGTTTGGGAAGGCCTGTGTTACCCCATTAATGGCCAGTGTTGTTCTCTGAGAGGGGTGGGGAAACTATTCTTTGTCCCATTGGAGCAGGGGGCACTTACCAGCCACTTTGCCAGAATTGTGGGTGGAGGGACTGTCTTGTCGTCCCCCTTCTCTTCTACCTGTGCAGTATTTCTCTATCATTCTGGAGTTCAGTAGAATGACAGGTGATCTCATTGAAACATATAAGATGCTGAGAGGGCTTGACAGGGTAGCTGCTGAGAGGCTGTTTCCCCTGGATGGAGAGTCTAGAACTAGGGATCATAGTCACAGGATAAGGTGTTTGGCCATTTAGGGCTGAGGTGAGGAGAAATTTCTTCAGTCAGAGGGTTATGAATCTTTGGAATTCTCTACCCCAGAGGGCTGTGGCTGCTCAGTGGTTGAGTATATTCAAAACTAAGATCACTAAATGTTTGGATACTAATTGAATCAAGGGATATGGGGATAGGGCAGGAAAGTGGAGAAAAAGTGCCCAACTTCAACAAAACCTGGGCGAATGAGTTAAGAGTGGAGCAAGAGAATCCTGGGGGTAATGGCCTTTTCATCAGTAGAATTGGAGACTTTTAACTCCCTGCCTCACACTTGGGATTTATGTAAAGAGGACTCAGTTAGGACTGCATTTGGTAACCTGTCTCCTTTATAATTCACTGCCATACTTTTTTTTCTTTTTCATTCTTTAAATGGGATGTGGGCGTCACTGGCAATTTTATTACCTATCCCTAATTGCCTTTGAGAATGTAGTGGTGAGCTGCCTTCTTGAACCACAGCAATCCATCTGGTGTGGGTACACCCATAGTGCTATTAGGGAGGGAGTTCCAGGATTTTGATCCAGTGATAGTGAAGGTATGGGATATATTTCCAAGTCAGGATGGTGTGTGGCTTGGAGGGGAACTTGCAGCTGCAGGTGTTCCCACGTGTTGGCCATCCTTGTCCTTCTAGGTGCAAGAGGTCACAGGTTTGGAAGGTGCTGTTGAAGGAGGCGTGGTGAGTTGCTGCAATGCATCTTGTATATGGTACACACTGCTGCCACTGTGCATCAGTGGTGAAGGGAGAAAATGTTTAAGGTGATGAATGGGGTGCCAATCAAGTGGGCTGCTGTGTCCTGGATGGTGCCGTGCGTCCTGAGTGTTGTTAGAGCCACATTCATCCAGACAAGTGGAGAGAATTCCATCACTCCTGACTTGTGCTTTGTAGATTGTGGGCAAGCATTATGGAGTCAGGAGGTGGGTTACTCGCCACAGAATTCCCAGCCTCTGACCTACTCTTGTAGCCACGTAGAAAGAATCTAACCATTTCCCTTTGATGTTTAGTGGCATTATCATTACTGAATCCCCCACTAACATTGACCAGAAACTGAACTAGAGCAGCCATATAAATACTGTGGCTACAAGAGCAGGCTGGGAATTCTGCAGCGATTTGTTGGAGCTGCACCCATCCAGGCAAGTGAAGAGTGTTCCATCACACTCCTGACTTGTGCTTGTAGATGGTGGACAGGCATTCGGGAGACAGGAGGTGGGTTACTCACTGCAGAATTCCCAGCCTCTGGCCTGCCCTGCTGTTGTTGTAGCCACAGCATTTATGTGGCTGTTCTAGTTCAGTTTCTGGTCAATGGTAACCTGCAGGATGTTGATAGTGGGGGATTCAGCGATGCTAATGCCATTGAACATCAAGGGAACATGGCTAGATTCTCTCTTGTTTGAGATGGTCATTGCCTAGCACCTGTGTAGCACGAATGTTACTTGCCACTTATCAGCCCAAGCCTGGATGTTGTCCAGGTCTTGCTGCATCTGGATATGGGCTGCTTCAGTATCTGAGGAGTCGCGAATGGTACTGAACATTGTGCAATCATCAATGAATATCCCCACTTCTGACCTTATGATGAAGGGAAGGTCATTGATGAAGCAGCTGAAGATGGTTGGGCCTAGGACACTACCCTGAGGAACTCTTACAGTGATGTCCTGGGACTGAGGTGATTGACCTCCAACAACCACAGCCATCTTCCTTTGTGCTAGGTATGGTTCCAACCAGCGGAGAGTTTTCCCCCTGATTCCCATTGACTCCAGTTTTGCTCGGGCTCCTTGATTCCATACTTAGTCAAATGCTGTCTTGATGTCAAGCGCAGTCACTCTCACCTCACCTCTAGAGTACAGCTGTTTTGAACATGTTTGGACCAAGGCTGTAATGAGTGGCCCTGGCGGAACCCAAACTGAGTGTCGGTGAGCAGGTTATTGCTGAGCAAGTGCTGCTTGATAACACTGTCAACGACCCCGTCACTCACTCGCCTGTGAAAGGCGCTATAATATCTCAAGTTATTTATTTTAAGTGCATTTCTCAACATTATGGTTTGGAGACTCCTAAACGTAGCAGTGAGCGTCTACACCTGTCTAAACCTTGTTGACCAAAAGTAGAACAGTTAATAGTGGTACTTGCATCTTTCAATAACTTAAAAGAACTCAATACCAAATTGTGCCATTGATATTTCCACTTGGAGTTGAAATTGGTGTCTCATTCTGGACAGCACTAATCCACTTCTGCAAACACTGGAGATAATGTTGAGTGGGGGAGGGGATTATTCCTCTAGCTCTCTCTGCAGATGTTTAATTGTTTGCTTATGTTAGGTCGTGTTTCATTAGTGTTTCAGTTTTTTAAAAATGTAAAATGTAGGTTTATTTATTGGGAGATGAAAGACCAGCAGGAATGTGAGCTTTAGTTGGTGCTGTGAAACACTTTTTTTCCCCTTTTGAAAGGCTTTTCTGAAGAAAAGGTTTACTATCTGGTGTCTGTTACTGTAGCTGTGGACTTGAAAGGAGACACATAGGCACAAACAATTTTAAATTTCCTGAAGACATCATGGCTTTAGGTCAGCCTAAAAGCTGTGTTTACGTCTGTCTCATGCGAAAACCAGTAAAAGTGATTGCACTAATTGGACAAGTGAGTGACATTTACCATTCCAAGCCTGTCCCTTCCCTGAAATCACTTGAATGAGTATTTCCCTTCAATGTGCTGATTTCATATAAAAGTTGATGCTGAGACAAACTTCTTAAGGCGAGCGAATCTTTTTACAGGTCGGACGTCCAACATCCAGCTGTCCAAAAGACATAATTGTCTGAAAACTGGCAATTTTTGAAAATAGTGGAAACCCATTTTGCTTAGATAAATTCTTATTTTTAAACTTTTCATTGAGTATGTAAAAGGTTTGATAAAGAAGAGGAAATGGTTATTATAATAAGACTAAAATGTAGCATTATTTTTATGAAGATTAACTAAAGCAAGACTAAAGCTAAAATGATTACATAGCCAACACACTACAGTATAAGTATCTCGCTGTATAATGTACTGGTCAGACTTCCACCAGGGCACTGTGCAGTTCTGGTTAACACACTTCAATGTTTATGCATTGGAGGAGCGAGCAGCAACAAGTACAAAAGAGGATGAACTCAGAGGCAAGATTAGAGGGTGCCGGATTTTGGACATTGGACCTGTATTGCATTAAGTTTCTCCTGTCACTAAACAACGGAAATACACAAACCTTCGCCTGCCTGGTTTTTCTCCCTTCCTCACCTGGTGACATTGACCATTGGGTAGAAGAGATTCCTCAGGCTGGAGCTTCCTTTTGGTACCTCACCTGAGTGGCTCCTCGTGGATATTTTCACATGAATATTGTGGGTATAGTAATGTAATGGTTGTGCTAACAGACTAGTAATCCGGAAAACACAAATTCAAATCCTACCATTGGAACATAGGAGCAGGAGTAGGCCATTCAGCCCATTGAGCCTGCCCTGCCATTCAATACGATCATGGCTGATCTTCCACTTCAATGCCTTTTTCCCACACTATCCTCATATCCCCTTATGTCATTTGTATTTAGAAATTTGTCAATCTCCGCTTTAAACATACTCAATGACTGAGCTTCCACAGCCCTCTGGGGTAGAGAATTCCAAGATTCACAACCCTCTTGAGAAAAGAAATTTTTCCTCATCTCTGTCCTAATGGCTTCCCCCTTATTTTGAAATTGTGTCCCCTGATTTGAGACTCACAAACCAGGGGAAACGTCTTAGCTGCATCTACCCTGTCTATCCCTTTACGTATTTGTAGGTCTCAATGAGATCACTTCTTATTCTTTGAAACTCGAGAGAATACAGGCCCAGTTTCTCCAATCTCTCTTCATAGGACAGTCCCGCAATCCTGGGAACAAGTCTGGTGAACCTTCGTTGCACTCCCTCTATGGCAATAGTATCCTTCCTCAGGTAGGGGGACCAAGGTGTGGTCTAACCAAAGTTCTATATAATTGAAGCAAGACTTCACTACTCTACATCCACCTTATCAAGCAGTTCAGGATCTTATAAACTTCAATCACATCTCCTCTCACTCTTCTAATCTCCAGTGAAAATAAGCCCAGTCTGTCCAACCTTTCCTCATAAGACAACCCGCTCATTCCAAGTATCAATCTAGTAAACCTCCTCTGAACCTCCTCCAAAGCATTTCCATCCTTAAGTAAGGAGACCAAAACTGCACACACTATTTGAGATGTGGTCTCACCAATGCCCTGTATAACTGAAGCATAACATCCTTACTTTTATTTTCAATTCCTCTCATAATAAAAGGATAGCATTCCATTACCCTCCTTTATTACCCGCTTGTACCTGCATACTAACTTTTTGTAACTCCTGCACTAGAACACCTACATCCCTCTGCACCTCGGGATTCTGCAATTATTCTCCGTTTAAGTAATACTCTGCTTTTTTATTCCTCCTGCCAAAGTGAACAACTTCACATTTATACTGCATCTGTCAGATTTTTGCCCACTCACTCAACCTATCTATATCAGTCTGCAAGCTCCTTCTGTCCTTTTCACAACATACTTTCCTACCTATCTACGTGTCATCTGCAAATTTAGCTACCATGCCATCGCTCCCCTCATCTGAATCATTGATATAAATTGTAAAAAGTTGAGGCCCCAGCACAGACCCCTGCGGGACTCCACTCGTCACATCCTGCCAATCAGAAAAGGACCCATTTATGCATAAACTCTGTTTTCTGCCAGCCAGTCAATCTTCTATCCATGCTAATATGTTACCCCCTACACCATGAGCTCCTACTTTGCACCTTTTATGTGTCACCTTGTCAAATGCCTTCTGGAAATCTAAGTCCATCAGTGGGCTCCCCTTTATCCACAGCACATGTCACTCCTTCAAAGAACTCCAACAAATTGGTTAAGCATAATCTCCCTTTCACAAAACCATGCTGACCATTCCCGATTACCTTGAGTTTTTCTAAGTGCCCAGCTACAACCTCCTTAATGATCGATTCTAATACCTTCCCCATGACAGATGTCAAGCTAACTGGCCTATAGTACCTGTTTAATGCCTCCCCCCTTCTTGAATAGAGGGGTTATATTTGCCACTTTCCAGTCTGATGGAACCTTTCCAGAATCTAGCGAATTTTACGAAAATTAACACCAACGCATCTGCTACCTCATTAGCCACCTCTTTTAAGACCCTAGGATGAAGTCCATCAGGACCTGGGGACTTGTCAGCCCACAGCTCCATCAGTTTGCTAAGTACCGCTTCCCTGGTAATTGTAATTTCACCAAGTTCCTCTCTTTCTTCCACCTCCTGATTTACAGCTATTGCCGGAATGTTTTTTGATCCTCTATTGTGAAGACAGAAGCAAAATATTTGTTCATTGCATTCGCCATTTCCTTATCATCTACTATTAGCTGCCCATTCTCACTCTCCAGAGGACCAACACTCACTTTACTTACTCTTTTGTTTTTTTAAATACCTTTAGAAACTCTTGCTATCCGTTTTTACATTTCTCGCTAGCTTCCCCTCAGACTCTAATTTCTTTCTCCTGATTAATCTTTTAGTCATTCTCTGCCATTCCTGATATTCTGACCAATCATCTGACCTGCCAGTCATCCTTGCGCAATTACATGCCTTTTCCTTAAGTTTGATGCTTTCCTTAACTTCTTTAGTTCACCACAGCTGGTGGGTCCTCCCCTTAGAATTTTTCTTTATAGTAGGAATATACTTATTCTGAGTATTCTGAAATATCCCTTTAAATGTCTGCCACTGCTTCTCCATTGATCTATCTCCAAACCTAGTAACTCAGTTCACTTCAGCAAGCTCAGCTTTGATGCCCACATAGTTTCCCTTATTCAAGTTTAAAATACTAGTCTTAGACCCACTCTTCTGTCTTTCAAACTGGATATAAAAGTCAATCATATTGTGGTCACTACTACCTAGAGGTGCCTTTACTCTGTGGTCAAGAATTAATCCTGTCACATTACACATGAGTGCAGGAAGTGTGTCCCGCTGCAGCTCCTGGAAGCTCGGGTTTCAGAGCTGGAACGGCGGCTGGAAACACTGTGGAGCATCGCGAGTCTGAGAGCATCGTGGATAGCACGTTTAGAGAGGTGGTCACACCGCAGCTGAAGGGACTTGAGGAAGGAAGGGAATGGGTGACCACCAGGCAGTCCAAGAGGAACAGGCAGGTAGTTCAGGAGACCCCTGGGGTCCCGCTTGCAAATCAGTATTCCATTTTGGAGGCTGATGAGGCTGGTTCCTCCAGGGAGTGCGGACAGTGCCAAGCTTCTGGCACCACAAGCAGCCTGTCTGCACAGGAAGGGGGAAAGAGAGGAAGAGCAATAGTAATAGGGGATTCTATAGTCAGGGGAACAGATAGGCGCTACTGTGGCCGTCAACATGACTCCAGGATGGTGTGTTGTCTCCCTGATGCCAGGGTCTGGGATGTCACTGAACGGCTGCAGGGCATCCTGAAGGGGAAGGGTGACAAGGCAGAGGTCATGGTACATGTTGGTACCAATGACGTAGGTAGAAAGAGAGATGAGGTCTTGTAATCTCTGGATTACTCCCAGTGCCACGTGCTAGTGAGTATAGAAATAGGAGAATAGCACAGATGAATGCATGGCTTAAGAGTTGGTGCAGGAGGGAGGGTTTTAGATTCCTGGACCACTGGGACCGTTTCTGGGGAAGGTGGGACCTGTACAAGCGGGACGGTCTACATATGAACCAGAGGGGGACTAACATCCTTGCTGGCGGGTTTGCTAGTGCTGTTGGGAGGAGTTTAAACTAATTTGGCAGGGGGAGGGGACGCAGCCTCCTAGCAAAATAGGGACACAGCTAAACACAGGAAAGCAAACAAGTGAGAGGGAATACAGCGGAAGTAAGTTTCAAGGGAGTAAGACCAGGATGGATGGCCTGTACCTTGATGCCAGAAATATTACAAATGAAACGGATGAGTTAAGGGCAAGGATTGACTCGTGGAATTGTGATACAGTAGCCATCACGGAGACATGGTTGAGGGAGGGGCAAGATTGGCAGCTCAATATCCTGGCATAGAAAATCTTCAGGGGAGGGGGTAAAAGAGGAGGGGGCATTGCAATGTTAGTTAAGGAGTCAGTTACTGCAGTAAGGAGAGATGATATCTTGGAGGGGGCATCAAACGAAGCTTTATGGGTAGAGTTTAAGAATAAAAAAGAGACAGCTGCATTGCTAGGTGTTTATTATAGACCCCCAGATAGTCAGCGGGAAATTGAGGAGCAAATATGTGTGCAATTTGCCGAGGTGTGTAAAAATAATAGGGTAATTGTATTCGGTGATTTCACTTTCCCAACATTAATTGGGATAGTCATCGTGTTAAGGGCTTAGATGGAGTGGAGTTCTTAAAATATATACAGGAGAACTTTTTAGCTCAATATGTAGAGGATCCAACAAGGGAGGGTGCAGTGCTGGACCTAATTCTGGGGAATGAAGCCGGACAGGTGGTTGATGTGTTGGTGGGGGGAGCATTTTGGTGGTAGCGACCACAACATGGTACAATTTAAGCTTGTTACGGAGAATGAAATAGACAAGTTGCAAAAAAAGGTTTTGGATTGGGGGAGAGTGAATTTTAGTAAAATAAAGCAGGATCTGGCCAAGGTAGACTGGAAAGAGTTACTTGTCTGGAAATCTACAGAAGAGCAGTGGGGGGCAATCAAAAAGGAAATGGGGAGGGTACAGGTTCAACATGTTCCCTCTAGGGTAATTGGTAGGAGCAACAAGCCCAGACAACCATGGATGACCAGAAACATTCAGGGTACAATGAGAAGGAAAAGAGAGGCTTTTAGCAAATACAAGGAGAGCAAATCAACAGAAGTATTAGTGGAGGACAGAAAGTGTAGGATGGAGCTTAAGAAAGCAATTAGGAGAGCAAAGAGGGGATATGAGAAAGCTCTGGCTGGTAAAAGTAGGGGAAAATCCCAAGATATTCTATAAGTATATCAATGGGAAGAAGATAACCAGGGAAAGAGTAGGACCCATTCGGGACCAAGGGGGAAATCTGTGGGTGGATCCAGAGGACATTGGTAGGGTGTTGAACGAATACTTCACATCTGTCTTCACCCAAGAGAATGAGGATGACGATATGGAACTCAGAGAGAGAGAGAGAGACTGTGAGGTTCTTGAGCAAATTGTCATAGGGAGTGACAAGGTATTGGAGGTTTTGGAAGGCTTAAAAGTGGACAAATCTCCAGGATGCTGTGGGAGGTGAGGGTGGAGATTGCAGGGGCTCTGACCCAAATTTTTAATTCCTCTGTGGCCACGGGGGAGGTGCCAGATGACTGGAGAACAGCTAATGTGGTCCCACTATTTAAGAAAGGTTGTAGAGATAAGCCAGGGAACTACAGACCAGTGAGTAGGTCAGTGGTAGGGAAACTATTGGAGAAAATTCTGAAGGAAAGAATCTATCTCTACTTGGAGAGGCAAAATTTGATTAGGAATAGTCAGCATGGCTTTGTCAGAGGGAGGTCATGCCTAACAAATTTTATTGAATTTTTTGAGCATGTGGCCAGGTGTGTAGATGAGGGTAGTGCAGTTGATGTAGTTTACATGGATTTCAGCAAAGCCTTTGACAAGGTCCACATGGGAGACTTATCAAGAAAGCAAATGCACATGGGATGCAGGGTAACTTGATAAGGTGGATTCAAAATTGGCTTAGTGTAGGAGACAGAGAGTGATGACAGACAGCTGTTTTAGTGACTGGAAGCCAGTGTCCAGTGGCGTACCACAGGAATCTGTGCTGGGTCCCCTATTGTTTGTCATTTATATAAACGACATAGATAATTATGTGGGGGGTAGGATCAGTAAATTCGCGGATGACACAAAGATTGGCCGAGTGGTTAACAGTGAGGTTGAGTGTCTTAGGTTACAGGAAGATATAGACGGGATGATCAAATGGGCAGAAAAGTGGCATAAGGAATTTAACCCTGAAAAGTGTGAGGTGATACACTTTGGAAGGAGTAATGTGACACAGAAGTATTCAATGAATGGCCTGACACTGGGAAGTTCCGAGGAACAAAGGGACCTTGGCCTGTTTGTGCATAGATCTCTGAAGGCAGAAGGGCAGGTTAATAGGGTGGTGAAAAAGGCATATGGGACACTTGCCTTTATCAATCGAGGCAAAAATTACAAAAGCAGGGAGGTCATGTTGGAGTTGTATAGAACTTTGGTAAGGCCATAGCTGGAGTACTGTGTGCATTTCTGGTTGCCACATTATAGGAAGGATGTGATTGCACCAGAGGGGGTGCAGAGGCAATTCACTAGGATGTTGCCTGGGATGGAACATTTAAGCTATGAAGAGAGGTTGGATAGGCTTGGGTTGTTTTCGCTGGAGCAGAGAAGACTGAGTCGTGACCTGATCGAAGTGTACAAGATTATGAGGGGCATGGACAGGGTGGATAGGGAGCAGCTGTTCCCCTTAGTTGAAGGGACAGTTACGAGGGGACACAAGTTTAAGGTGAGGGGCAGGAGGTTTAAGGGGGATTTGAGAAATAATTTTTTTACCCAGAGGGTGGTGACAGTCTGGAATGCACTGCCTGGGAGGGTGGTCGAGGCGGGTTGCCTCACATCCTTTAAAAAGTACCTGGATGAGCACTTGGCACGTCATGACATTCAAGGCTATGGGCCAAGTGCTGGCAAATGGGATTAGGTAGACAGGTCAGGTGTCTTTAATTCATCGGTGCAAACTCGATGGGCCGAAGAGCCTCTTCTGCACGATTATTCTGTGATGCACAATACAAAGTCTAATATAACCTGCTCGATGGTTGATTCCGGAACATGCTGTTCTAAGAAACTATCTCGAAAGCATTCTATGAAGTCCTCATCCAGGCTACTATTGCCAATCTGATTTTTCCAGTTTATATGCCTGGGAGGGTGGTAGAGGCGGGTTGCCTCACATCCTTTAAAAAGTACCTGGATGTGCACTTGGCACGTCATAACATTCAAGGCTATGGGCCAAGTGCTGGCAAATGGTTATCACCCATGATTATTGACTTCCCTTTATCACAAGCACCCAGTATTTCTTCAAAATTCTCCATTCCTATCAAAGTCCTTGTAAACCTCTTCTATACCCTCTCTAGTGTGATCACCTCTTCTCTAATGCAGTAACTAGAACTGTAAACAGTACTTTAGCTGCCCTCTAACTATTGTTTTATACAATTTTAGCATAACCTCCCTGCTCTGATACTCTGGGTCTCAGCCAATAAAGGAAAGTATTCTGTAGGCATTCTTGACCACCTTATTTATCTACCTGTCCTGCTATCTTCAGGAATCTGTGCACATACACTCCAAGGTCCTTCTGTTTTTCTACACTATTCAGAATCCTATAATTTTTTGTGTATTCACTTGCCTTATTTGTCCTCCCCAAATGCATTACCTCACACTTCTCCAGATGGAATTCCATTTGCCACTTTTCTGCCCACCAGACTAGTCCATTAATATCTTCCGGCAGTCTACAGCTTTCTTCCTCATGATCAACCACACAACCAATTTTCATATCATTTGTAAACATTTTAATCATACCCCTACATTTAAGTCTAAATCATTGCGATATACCACGAACAGCAAGGGACCCACTGAGGCCTGCAGAACCCCACTGGAAACAGCCATCCAGTCATCACACCGATTGACCATAACCCTTTGCTTCCTGCCACTGAGCCAATTTTGGATCTACCTTGCCACTTTCCCTTGGATCCCACGAGCTTTTAATTTACTCATCAGTCTGCCATTTGAGACCTTATCAAAAGCCTCGCTAAAATGCATGTAGACTACATCAAACATACTACCCTAATCAATGCTCCTTGTTACCTCATCAAAAAATTCAATTCGGTTAGTCAGACACAGTCTTCCCTTAACAAGGGAGGTGGTGGCGTAGTGGTATTGTCACTGGCTAGTAACCCAGGGACCTAGGGATTTGCTCTGGGGACATGGGTCCGAATCCCACCATGGCAGAAGGTCGAATTTTAATTCAATTAATAAAAAAATCTGATGGCCATGAAACCATTGTCGATGGTTCTAAAAATCCATCTGGTTCACTAATGACCTAATCTCCTTCCTTTTGGGAAGGAAATCTGCTGTCCTTACCTGGTCTGGCCTACATGTGATTCCAGACCCACAGCAATGTGGTTGACTCTTAAATGTCCTCTAAAATGGCCTAGCAAGCCACTCAGTTGTGATTGCACAGTTGTATCAGACTAAGAAAAGGAATGAAACCGGACGGACCAGCCGACATCGACCTAGGCAACAACAACGGCAAACCCAGCCCTGTCGACCCTGCAAAGTTCTCCTTACTAACATCTGATGGCTTGTGCCAAAGTTGGGAGAGCTGTCCCACAGACTAATCAAGCAACAGCCTGACATAATCATACTCATGGAATCATACTGTGCATACTGTCCCAGACACCGCCGTCACCATCTCTGGGTATGTCCTGTCCACCAGCAGGATAAACCCACCAGAGGTGGGGGCACAGTAGGAGATAGCCAAGAGGGAGTTTCCCTGGGTGTCTTCATGGCATCAGATCAAACATAGGTAAGGAAACCTAATGATTATCACCTACCGTCCCCCTCAAGTGATAAATCAGTACTCCTCCATGTTGAACACCACTTGGAGGAAGCACTGGGCGCAGAATGTACCCTGGGTGGGGGACGTCAATGTCCATCACCAAGAGTGGCTCAGTAGCCCACTAATGACTGAGCTGGCCGACTCCTAAAGGACATAGCTGCTAGACTGGGTCTGCAGCAGGTGTTGAGGGAACCAACAAGAGGGAAAAACACACTTGACCTCGTCCTCCCCAATCTACCTGCTGCTGATGCATCTTATTGTTGGAGGTCAATCATCTCAGCTCCAGGACATCACTGCAGGAGTTCCTCAGGGTAGTGTCCTAGACCCTTCTTCAGCTGCTTCATCAATGACCTTGGGATGTTCGCTGATGACTGCATAATATTCAGCGCCATTCACGACTCCTCAGATACTGAAGCTGTCAGCGTCAAAATGCAGCTAGACCTTTTTTTAAAAATTCATTCAGGGGATGTGGGCGATGCTGGCCAGGCCAGCATATATTGCCCATCCGTAATTGCCCTTGAGAAGGTGGTGGTGAGCTGCCTTCTTGAACCGCTGCAGTCCATGTGGGGTAGGTATACCCACAGTGCTGTCAGGAAGGGAGTTCCAGGATTTTGACCCAGTGACAGTGAAGGAACGGCGATATAGTTCCAAGTCAGGATGGTGTGTGACTTGGAGGGGAACTTGCAGGTGGTGGTGTTCCCATGTATTTGCTGCCCTTGTCCTTCTAGTTGGTAAAGGTAGTGGGTTTGGAAGGTGCTGTCTAAGGAGCCTTGGTGCATTGCTGCAGTACATCTTGTAGATGGTACACACTGCTGCCACTGTGCGTCGGCGGTGGAGGGAGTGAATGTTTGCAGTTGGGGTGCCAATCAAGCGGGCTGCTTTGTCCTGGATGGTGTCGAGCTTCTTGAGTGTTGTTGGAACTGCAGCCATCCAGGCAAGTGGAGAGTATTCCATCACACTCCTGACCTGTGCCTTGTAGATGGTGGACAGGATCTGGGGAGTCAGGAGGTGAGTTACTCGCCTCAGGATTCCTAGCCTCTGACCTGCTCTTGTAGCCACGGTATTTATATGGCTACTCCAGTTCAGTTTCTGGTCAATGGTAACCCCTAGGATGTTGATAGTGGGGGATTCAGCGATGGTAATGCTGTTGAATGTCAAGGGGAGATGGTTAGATTCTCTCTTGTTGGAGATGGTCATTGCCTGGCATTTGTGTGGGGCGAATGTTACTTACCACTTCTCAGCCCAAGCCTGGATATTGTCCAGGTCTTGCTGCATTTCTACACGGACTGCTTCAGTATCTGAGGAGTCACGAATGGTGCTGAACATTGTGCAATCATCCGCGAAGATCCCCACTTCTGACCTTATGATTGAAGGAAGGTCATTGACGAAGCAGCTGAAGATGGTTGGGCCTAGGACACTACCCTGAGGAACTCCTGCAGTGATGTCCTGGAGCTCAGATGATTGACCTCCAACAACCACAACCATCTTCCTTTGCGTTAGGTATGACTCCAGCCAGCGGAGGGTTTTCCCCCTGATTCCCATTGACCTCAGTTTTGCTAGGGCTCCTTGATGCCATACTCGGTCAAATGCTGCCTTGATGTCTAGGGCAGTCACTCTCACCTCACCTCTTGAGTTCAACTCTTTTGTCCATGTTTGAACCAAGGCTGTAATGAGGTCAGGAGCTGAGTGGCCCTGGCGGAACCCAAACTGAGCGTCACTGAGCAGGTTATTTCTAAGCAAGTGCTGCTTGATGACACTGTTGATGACACCTTCCATCACCTTACTGATGATTGAGAGTAGGCTGATGGGGCGGTAATTGGCCAGGTTAGATTTGTCTTGCTTTTTGTGTACAGGACATAACTGGGTAATTTTCCACATTGCAGGGTAGATGCCAGTGTTGTAGCTGTACTGGAACAGCTTGGCTAGGGGCGCGGCAACTTCTGGAGCACAGGTCTTCAGTACTATTGCCGGAATATTGTCAGGGCCCATAGCCTTTGCAGTATCCAGTGCCTTCAGTCGTTTCTTGATATCACGCCGAGTGAATCGAATTGGCTGAAGTCTGGCATCTGTGATGCTGGGGACTTCAGGAGGAGGCCCAGATGGATCCTCAACTCGGCACTTCTGGCTGAAGATTGTTGCAAATGCTTCAGCCTTATCTTTCGCACTGATGTGCTGGGCTCTCCCATCATTGAAGATGGGGATATTTGTGGAGCCACCTCCTCCAGTTAGTTGTTTAATTGTCCACCAGGATGTGGCAGGACTGCAGAGCTCAGATCTGATCTGTTGGTTATGGAATCGCTTAGCTCTGTCTATCGCATGCTGCTTACGCAGTTTGGCATGCAGATAGACCTGTGTTGTAGCTTCACCAGGTTGACACCTCATTTTGTGGTATGCCTGGTGCTGCTCCTGGCATGCCCTCCTGCACTCTTCATTGAACCAGGGTTGGTCTCCTGGCTTGAAGGTAAAGGTAGAGTGGGGGATCTGCCGGGCCATGAGGTTACAGATTGTGGTTGAGTACAATTCTGCTGCTGCTGATGGCCCACAGCGCCTCATGGATGCCCAGTTTTGCATTGCTAGATCTGTTCGAAATCTATCCCATTTAGCACGGTGATAGTGCCACACAAAATGATGGACGGTATCCTCAATGTGAAGGCGGGACATCGTCTCCACAAGGACTGTGCAGTGGTCACTCCTACCAATACAGTCATGGACAGAAGCAGCTGCGGCAGGCAGATTGGTGAGGATGAGGTCAAGTATGTTTTTCCCTCATGTTGGTTCCCCCACCACCTGCCGCAGACCCAGTCTAGCAGCTATGTCCTTTAGGACTCGGCCAGCTCAGTCAGTAGTGGTGCTACCGAGCCACTCTTGGTGATGGACATTGAAGTCCCCCACCCAGAGTACATTTTGTGCCCTTGCCACCCTCAGTGCTTCCTCCAAGTGGTGTTCAACATGGAGGAGTACTGAGTCATCAGCTGAGGGAGGGCGGTAGGTGGTAATCAATAGGAGGTTACCTTGCCCATGTTTGACCTGATGCCATGAGACTTCATGGGGTCCAGAGTCAATGTTAAGGACTCCCAGGGGAACTCCCTCCCTCCTTTATACCACTGTGCACCACCTCTGGTGGGTCTGTCCTGCCGGTGGGACAGGACATACCCGGGGATGGTGATGGCAGTGTCTGGGACATTGTCTGTAAGGTATGATTACATGAGTATGATTATGTCAGGCTGTTGCTTGACTGGTCTGTGGGACAACTCTCCCAAAATTGGCACAAGCCCCCAGATGTTAGTAAGGAGAACTTTGCAGGGTCGACAGGGCTGGGTTTGCCATTGTTGTTTCCGGTGCCTCGGTCGATGCCGGGTGTAGTGGTTAGGTACAACTGAGTGGCTTGCTGGGCCATTTCAGAGGGCATTTAAGAGTTAACCACATTGCTGTGGGTCTGGAGTCACATGTCGGCCAGACCAGGTAAGGACAGCAGATTTCCTTCCTTTAAGGACATTAGTGAACCAGATGGGTTTTTACGACAATCGACAATGGTTTCATGGCCATCATTCGACTAGCTTTAAATTCCAGATTTATTAATTAAATTCAAATTCCACCTTCTGCTGTGGTGGGATTCGAACCCATGTCCCCAGAGAAATACCCTGGGTCTCTGGGTTACTGGTCCAGTGATAATACCACTATGCCACCGCCTACCTGGACAATATCCAGGCTTGGGCTGATAAGTGGCAAGTAACATTCGCGCCACACAAGTGCCAGGCAATGACCATCTCCAACAAGAGTGAACCTAACCATCTGCCCTTGACATTCAATGGCATTACCATCGCTGAATCCCCCACTATCAACATCTTGGGAGTTGCCATTGACCAGAACCTAAACTGGAGTAGCCATATAAATATTGTGGCTACAAGAGCTGGTCAGAGGCTAGGAATCAGGCAGCGAGAAACAGCGAGAGCGGAGCCGGAGCATAAAGAGACTGGGAGGGAAAGAGAGCGAGTTCACTCAGACAGCGGGAAACACCGAGAGCAGAGCCGGAGTATAAAGAGACCAGGAGAGAGAGAGCGAGTTCACTCAGACAGCGGGAAACAGCGAGAGCGGAGCCGGAGCACAAAGAGACTGGGAGAGAGGGAGAGAGTTCACTCAGACAGCGCTGGAGGTTTGAAAAATAGTCAACAGTGAGATCTCAGGAGAGCTGCAAGGTGATTGGTTGGTGAGTAATAGCTGTTCGGTATGAACTCTAAATTGCTGGGTTTGCAACTAAAGTAAAGAGAAAGGTCTACAGTTCTTTTTTAATATAGTAGGTAATGTTTTTTGGGGGGAGTATCAAGGTACCTAGTGTAAACCTAATTTTTGGGTAACTTAAGGGAGTAAAAACGGAGTGAAAATAAAGTGATGTCACAGGAAAACCGCAAGTTCATTGGTTGGTAAGTAACTGGTAATTTGAATTACCTATTCTAGGTTAATTTCTGATTAAAGGTGAACAGGAGAAATATTTTACAGATTAAAAACTAAAGACCAGTCGGAAATTTAAAAAACAAATTAAAATCTAATTAAATATAAAAGAGATGCAGGGCCAGGCCATGTGTTGTACCTGCATGATGTGGGAGCTGGTGGACCCCATTGTGGTTCCTAGTGACCACATCTGTCGCAAGTGTTGGCTGCTCGGGGAACTCCGGCTCAGGGTTGATGAGCTGGAGTCTGAGCTTCAGACACTGCAACACATCAGGGAGGGGGAGTGTGTTTTCGGAGGCCGTCACACCCCTTAGATTAACGACCTTGAAGTCGGCCAGTGGTCAGGGACAGGAGGGTGTGACTATGAGTGAGGCAGGTAGAGGGATTTAGGAGGTAGTACTATCAGAGCCTCAGCCATTATCCTTGTCCAACAGGTTCGAGATTCTTGCTCCCTGTGTAGACGAGAGCAGGGTCTGCAGGGAGGATGAGCAAACTGACCACAGCACCGTGGTACAGGGAGCCATTCAAGTGGAGGGAGTAAAAAGAAATGTAGTCGTAATCGGGGATAGTATAGTTAGGGGCATAGACACTGTTCTCTGTGGCCAGGATCGAGAGTCCCGAAGGCTCTGTTCCCTACCTGGTGCCAGGGTTTGGGATATCTCATCTGGGCTGCAGAGGAACTTGGAGTGGGAGGGGAAAGATCCAGTTGTCATGGTCCACGTAGGTACCAACGATATAGGTAGAATCAGGATAGAAGTTCTGCTGAGGGAATATGAGCAGCTAGGGGCTAAATTCAAAAGCAGAACCAAAAAGGTAATAATCTCTGGATTACTATCTGAGCCACAAGCTAATTGGCACAGGGTCAATTCGATTAAAGAGCTAAATGCGCGGCTCAAAGATTGGTGTGGGAGAAATGGGTTCGAATTCGTGGGACATTGACACCAGTACTGGGGAAGGAGGGGCTCCACCTGAATCATGCTGGGACCAGAGTCCTGGCGAATGGCATAACTAGGGCTGTAGATAGGGTTTTAAACTAAATAGTGGGGGGGAGGGTTCAGTTGCATGGAAAAACAGGGAGTTAAAGGAGAAGGTAGGAGTGCAGGTTAGTGGTGAAGCTGATTGTTACCAAACTGCAAGAAGTATACTGGTTAAACCAGAAGAGAGAAATAATAAACAGGCGAATAAAGCATCAGTGCTGAGGGACAGATTAGTGGGTATAGCCCAAATAAAAGTTCTATATACAAATGCACAGAGTGTAAGGAATAAACTAGATGAACTGCAGGTGCAAATTCAAATGGAAGGTTATGATGTGGTGGCCATTGCGGAGACGTGGCTGCAGGATGGTCAGTACTGGGACCTTAATATACCTGGTTATAAAGTTTACAGGAGGGACAGGGAAAATGGCAGAGGGGGTGGAGTAGCCTTACTGATTAGAAATAATATCACCTCATTGGTGAGGGAGGATATAATGAGGGGAAAGCATCCAGTGGAGACCTTATGGGTGGAATTGAGGAACAGAAAAGGATCTAAAACTGTAATAGGTGTTGTGTATAGACCCCCTGGTAGCAGTTCTGAGGTGTTGGATTGCATAAATGCACAAATTAGGCAAGTGTGTAACAAAGTGTATTAATGGGGGATTTTAACTTACACATAGATTGGGAGAGGCAGACTAGCATCTGTCAGAAAGGTAGTGAATTTCTGGAATGTGTCTGGGATAGTTTCCTACAGCAATATGTCCTAGATGTAGTTTAGTTTAGTTTAGAGATACAGCACTGAAACAGGCCCTTCGGCCCACCGAGTCTGTGCCGACCATCAACCACCCATTTATACTAATCCTACACTAATCCCATATTCCTACCACATCCCCACCTGTCCCTATATTTCCCTACCACCTACCTATACTAGGGGCAATTGCTAATGGCCAATTTACCTATCAACCTGCAAGTCTTTGGCATGTGGGAGGAAACCGGAGCATCCGGAGGAAACCCACGCAGACACAGGGAGAACTTGCAAACTCCACACAGGCAGTACCCAGAATTGAACCCGGGTCACTGGAGCTGTGAGACTGCGGTGCTAACCACTGCGCCACAGGCAATATTAGATTTAGTTATAAATAATGAGACAAATTTAATTAGTAGCCTAACTGTGCGTGAATAATTAGGGCGGCACAGTGGCGCAGTAGTTAGCACCGCAGCCTCACAGCTCCAGCAACCCGGGTTCAATTCTTTGGACTGCCTGCGCAGAGTTTGCAAGTTCTCCCTGTGACCGCGTGGGTTTCTGTCGGATGTTCTGGTTTCCTCCCACAGCCGAAGACTTGCAGGTTAATAGGTAAATTGGCCATGGTAAATTGCCCCTAGTGTAGGTAGGTGGTAGGAGAATTGAGGGAAGGTGGGGATGTGGTAGGAAATATGGGATTATTGTAGGATTAGTATAAATGGGTGGTTGTTGGTCGGCACAGACTCGGTGGGCCGAAGGACCTGTTTCAGTGCTGTATCTCTCTTTAAAAAAAAAATAGTGATCACAACATGATCGAATTCAAGGTAGCATTTGAAAGTTAAAAGCACGAATCAGCTACTAGAATTTTAGACTTGGGTGAGGCTGACTTTCCCGGGATGAGACAGAGACTGTCCACGTTAAACTGGGTAGATCTGTTAATGGGTCAAACGACTGAAGAACAGTGGAGAATATTTAAAGAAACATTGAACGAAATACAGAGCGAGCATATAGCCCTGAGAGGTAAAAGCTGCACTTCACAGAAAAAACGGCCATAGACAACCAAAGAGATTAGGGATAGCATAAAACAAAAAGAAAGGGCTTACAAAAATGCAAAACGCAGCACAGATCCGGCCAAATGGGATCGATACAAAGACCAGCAAAGGGTCACAAAGCATCTTATAAGAGCTACTAAAAGAGATTATGAAAGGAAACTTGCAAGGGACATCAAAATCAATAAGAAGAAATTTTATAGTTACATAAAGGGAAAGCGGGTGGTCAAAAGCAATGTAGGCTCACTAAAAGCTGAAACTGGAGATATTGTCATTGATAATGGGGAAATGGCAGACATGTTGAACAATTACTTTGCCTCAGTATTTACAGTTGAAAAGGAGGATAACTTGCCGGCAGTCCCGAAAAAATTAATAGCCGATAGGGGACAGGGACTTAGTACAATTAACGTAAGTAAAACATCAGTAACAAGGAAATTAATGGAACTAAAGAGTGAGAAATCCGCAGGACCGGACGGTTTCCATCCGAGGGTGTTAAAGGAAGTAGGGGAGCACATTGTAGATGCCCTAACTATAGTCTTTCAGAGTTCCCTAGATTCAGGAGTGGTCCCTCTGGATTGGAAAGTTGCACATGTCACTCCACTTTTTAAGACGGGTGAAAGGGGGAACCAAGGAAATTACAGACCAGTTAGCCTGACATCTGCAGTGGGCAGGTTGCTGGAGTCTATAATCAAGGATAGGGTGACTGAACACCTAGAAAAATTTCAGTTAATCAGGGGCGGCCAGCATGGATTCATGACTGGAAGGTCATGCCTGACAAATCTCATTGAAATTTTTGAAGAGGTGACTAAGGTACTGGACAGGGGAATGTCTATGGATGTTATTTATATGGACTTCCAGAAGGCATTTGATAAAGTTCCACATAAGAGACTGTTAACTAAGGTAGAAGTCCATGGAGTTGAGGGCAAATTATTGACATGGTTAGGGAGTTGGTTGAGTGGTAGGCGACAGAGAGTGGGGATAATGGGTAAGTACTCTGATTGGCAGGATGTGACTAGTGGTGTCCCACAGGGATCTGTGTTGGGGGCCTCAAATATTCACATTATTCATTAACGACTTGGATAATGGCATAGTAAGTCATATATCCAAATTTGCTGATGATATAAAGTTAGGCGGCATTGTAGACAGTCTAGATGATAGCATAAAATTGCAGAGAGATATTGACAGAGTAAGTGGGCAAAACTGTGGCAGATGGATTTCAATGTGGGCAATTGTGAGATTATCCATTTTGGACCAAAAAAGGATAGAGCAGGGTACTTTCTAAATGGGAAGAGGTTAAGTACAGTGGATGTCCAAAGAGACTTGGGGGTTCAGGTGCATAGATCTTTAAAATGCCAGGAGCAAGTGCAGAAAATAATCAAAAAGGCTAATGGAATGCACGACTTTATATCTAGAGGATTGGAGTATAAAGACACAGAGGTTATGCTGCAGCTGTACAAATCCCTGGTTAGACCCCACTTGGAGTACTGTGAGCAGTTCTGGGCATCACACCTTAGGAAGGATATATTGGCCTTGGAGGGAGTGCAACACAGGTTTACAAGAATGATATCTGGACTACAGGGGTTAAGTTACGAGCAGAGATTACACAAATTAGGCCTGTTTTCGCTAGAATTTAGAAGGTTAAGGGGTGATCTGATTGAAGTCTTCAAAATATTAACAGGAAAAGACAGACTAGATAAAGATAAACTATTTCCACTGGTTGGAGATTCTAAAACTGGAGGGCATAGTCTAAAAATTAGGACCAGACCTTTCAGGAGAGATGTTAGGAAGCACTTCTTCATGCAAAGGGGGTAGAGGTTTGGAACTCTCTCCCACTAACAGCAGTTGAAGCTAGAACAGTTGTTAATTTTAAATCTGAGATAGATAGATTTGTGTTATGCAAAGATATTAAGGGATAGAGACCAAAGGCAGGTATATGGAGTTAGGCAGCGGATCAGCCATGATCTCATTGAATGGCAGGACAGGCTCGAGGGGCTGAATGGCCTACTTCTCTTCCTATCTTCCTATAAATCCTGCGGCTAGTAGCTCACACTCCTGAGTCCCCAAAGCCTGTCCACCAACTACAAGGCACAAGTCAGGAGTGTGATGGAATACTCCCCACTTGCCTGGATGGGTGCAGCTCCAACAACACTCACGAAGCTCGACACCATCCAGGACAAAACAGCCCGCCTGATTGGCACCTATTCACCAACTTCAACATTCACTTCCTCCACCACTAACACACAGTGGCAGCAGTGTGTACCATCTACAAGATGCACTGCAACAATGCACCAAGGCTCCTTAGACAGCACCTTCCAAACCTGCAAGCTCTAGCACTTAGAAGGACAAGGGCAGCAGATGCAAGGGAACACCATCACCTGTAAGTTCCCCTCCAAGCCACACACCATCCTGACTTGGAACTATATCACCATTCCTTCACTGTCGCTGGGTCAAAATCCTGGAACTCCCTTCCTTACAGCACTGTGGGTATACACACCCCACATGGACTGCAGCGGTTCAAGACAGCGGCTCACCATCACCTTCTCAAGGGCAATTAGGGATGGGCACTAAATGCTGGCGTAGCCAGCGACGCCCACATCCCATGAATGAACAAAAGAAATTCCATGCTGACTGTCCTTGATTAATCTGTGCTCCTCTAAATGATGATATATACTGTCTCTAAGAGGTTTTTTTCTAACAATTTGCCCCCCGCTAAGGTTAGGCTGACTGGCCTGTAGTTGCTCGGGATATCCCTTCCTTTTTAAAAATGGTACCATGTTAGCAGTCCTTTCGTACCACGCCTGTAGCCAGAGTAGATTGGAAAATGAGCCTCTGCTATTTCTTCTCTTGCTTCCCTTAGCACCCTGGAATGCATTTCTTCTGGGCCTGGTGCTTTATCCATTTTCAACTATGCTAAACACCTTAATATTTCCTCCCTCACATTGTTTATTCCATCCAGTATTTCACACTCCTGCTCCTTAACTACAATGTCTACTTCGACCCACTCTTTTGTGAAAGCAGGCGCAATGTATTCGTTTAAAAACCATGCCCATGTCTTGTGCTTCCATGCATAGGTTACCTTTTTGGTCTCTAATTAGGCCTACTCTTTCCTTAGTTAACCTCTTGCTCTTTATGTACTTCTAAATCATCTTTGGGTTTTCCTTTCCAATATTTTTCATGCTCTCTCTTTGCTTTTCTAATTTCCTTGTTAATTTCACCCCTTTCTGTACTCCTCTAGGCTTTCTAACCCTTGGCATCTAACATCAGCATTTTTTGTCTTACCCTACGCTGTATGCTCTTTGACATCTGGGGTTGGTAGGTCAAGATTTGTGAATCTCACCCTTTTGCTTTGTGGGAACATATTTGTTCTGAACCCATTTTAGCTCCTCTTTAACATATCCACTTTGAACAGTAACTGTCATCAATTGGCCCAGTTATCTATAAGATCTGAATCTCGTTGCATTTACAAATACCCTCTGGTTTTCCTGTTTAAAGTTAATTTGTTCATCGTCATATTTCTCCAAATTTGTGACTAATTCTCCTATATTTTATATACAAATATACATATTTGAATATAGTATCACTGGAGAAGGTGTGAAAAGGATTGTCAGGAAATATTGAACAGGCTTGGGGCTCTTTTCTCTAGAAAAGGGAAGACTGAGGAGCGACCTGATAGAGGTCTTTAAGATTATGCAAAGGTTTGATAGGATAGACATAGCGAATAGGTTTCCACTTCCAGGAGAGACCAGAACTCGGGGCCATAAATATAAGATTCTTTTCTTTCTTTTTTTTCTTTTGGGCCTCCTTATCTCGAGAGACAATGGATACGCGCCTGGAGGTGGTCAGTGGTTTGTGAAGCAGCGCCTGGAGTGACAGGCTCTTCCACAGGTGCTGCAGAGAAATTTGTTTGTTGGGGCTGTTGCACAGTTGGCTCTCCCCTTGCGCCTCTGTCTTTTTTCCCGCCAACTACTAAGTCTCTTCGACTCGCCACAATTTAGCCCTGTCTTTATGGCTGCCCGCCAGCTCTGGCGAATGCTGGCAACTGACTCCCACGACTTGTGATCAATGTCACACGATTTCATGTCGCGTTTGCAGACGTCTTTATAACGGAGACATGGACGGCCGGTGGGTCTGATACCAGTGGCGAGCTCGCTGTACAATGTGTCTTTGGGGATCCTGCCATCTTCCATGCGGCTCACATGGCCAAGCCATCTCAAGCGCCGCTGACTCAGTAGTGTGTATAAGCTGGGGGTGTTGGCCGCTTCAAGGACTTCTGTGTTGGAGATATAGTCCTGCCACCTGATGCCAAGTATTCTCCGAAGGCAGCGAAGATGGAATGAATTGAGACGTCGCTCTTGGCTGGCATACGTTGTCCAGGCCTCGCTGCCGTAGAGCAAGGTACTGAGGACACAGGCCTGATACACTCGGACTTTTGTGTTCCGTGTCAGTGCGCCATTTTCCCACACTCTCTTGGCCAGTCTGGACATAGCAGTGGAAGCCTTACCCATGCGCTTGTTGATTTCTGCATCTAGAGACAGGTTACTGGTGATAGTTGAGCCTAGGTAGGTGAACTCTTGAACCACTTCCAGAGCGTGGTCGCCAATATTGATGGATGGAGCATTTCTGACGTCCTGCCCTATGATGTTCGTTTTCTTGAGGCTGATGGTTAGGCCAAATTCATTGCAGGCAGACGCAAACCTGTCGATGAGACTCTGCAGGCATTCTTCAGTGTGAGATGTTAAAGCAGCATCGTCAGCAAAGAGGAGTTCTCTGATGAGGACTTTCCGTACTTTGGACTTCGCTCTTAGACGAACTCGGGGCCATAAATATAAGATAACCCCTAATAAACCCAATAGGGTATTCAGGAGAAACTTCTTTACCCAGTGAGTGTTGAGAATATGGAATTTGCTACCATAAGGATTAGATGAGGTGAATAGCATAGATGCATTCAGAGGAAGCTAGAGAAAAACATGACAGAAAGTAATAAAAGAATGTGTTGATGGTGTTAGATGAAGAAGGGAGAGGAGGTTCATGTGGAGCATTAACACGCATATGTACCTGTTGGGCTGACTGGTCTTTTTCTGTGCTGTTAATACTTTGTAATATGCTTTCTTGACAGACATATTTTTGATTCTCAAGTTTCATTTTTTTCCCCTGAATCAGATCAAAAGATTGGGTGAAATTAGTTGTAAGCATGTATGCATGATTTTTCAAGTCAAAATATTAAAAGCGTCTTTGTAATCCTAGAACAGACAAGATACTTTAAATAAATGTTACGATCAGGTGAAAAAGGTATCTAGGGGTCCCTCTCAGTCTTCACCTGGTCTTACCGTAACAGGGTTTAATTTTAAACACACCGTGTTTTTAGCTCCCCCTTGGTGAATCCTTTTTCACCGCTTTCCGATTGTAAGGCAAAGAAACCAGCACAAACAGGCTTTCTTAGGTTTAAAGAAGAAAAGTTTAAATTTATTAAACCTAAACTCTAATTCAGTTGACACCTAGTGATACACAACGTGCCCACACTAGCATGCTTATGTGATACACACATGCAAATAGAGACAGAAAAGAGCAGAAGAAAAATAAAGTGGAAAAGTTTGAGGCAATATCTGAAGAATTTTTGTTGCGGTTCTTCGAGCTCACTAGAGTCCTTGATTGTAGGTAGATCTTGCTTTTTGTTGGGGCCCAGTATTCTTCTTAAACCTTGTTCGCTGTAGGAGACTTTTCTCTCTTGGGGTTCTTGTGTCTTCAGTGTATTTAGAGGCTTATGAGAAAGAGAGATGGGAGCAGACAGGAGAAAAATCTTCTCAGTCCAGGAGAAAACAGACTTTTTTTGCCCAAACTGTTTGTACAAATTCAAAAAACTCAGGTTGCCCAGCAGGTTAGTCATGTGATTAGCTAGTTTTACCATGTCCATTTGTGTATTCGGCCATCTTAGCAGTCAGCCTGGAATGCGGGCTCCCCCACCTCCGATGTCTGTTAGTGTGTAAATTTTTTTTGAACCCACAACCTACTGACTCCAAGGTGAGAGTGCTACAAACTAAGCTACAGCTGACACTAGACACAATTTGAAATAACCTCCACAACTCGTCATCCAACCCTACCCACTCGTATTGATGATTTCACCAGACATCGATGAACTTCCTTCAGATTGCATTTCTTCAGTAAGCGCAATCTTATCTTTCGCAGTGCAGTGGCTGAACCTTCATCTGCTTTGTGGCCTTTGATGGAGGAATAAAAATCTGGTGTCTTTCAGTTCTTAAAGTCAAATTCCATTCTCACCTTTGATGGTTGCACTCTTGATCTTTCTTCATCTATTGACATTCACTCTCTCCTTTTTCTCAGCTCAAATGGAGCACCCCAAATGCTAAAGCTGCTTCCAAAAAGCTCAGGCTCCTCGTTTATACTAAACATTTTTTCCCTCAGTATCTCTTAACACTTTATGAAACCCAAGTTGGTTAAAATTTGAATACTGGGAGATACCTCTAGAAAGGAAAGAACTTGCATTTATATAGCACTTTTCACCACCTCAGGACATTTATAGCCGATGAAATACTTTTGAAGCATAGCCAATGTTGTAATGTCAATAATATGTTTTAGTGATATTAATTGAGGGATAAATGGGGCCAGAGCTCCCCTGATCATCTTCAAAATATTGCCATGGGATATTTTGTATTCACCTGAATGAGCCGAGAGGACCTCAGTTTAATCTCTCATCCTAAAGACGGCACCTCCAACAGTGCCACACTTCAATATTGTAGCTGGGAGTGTCAGCCTAAATGGACTCCAGTTTCTGGAGTGGGGACTCAAACCCACAACCTTCTGATTCAGAGGCTACAGTGCTACCCACTGAGCTACAGCTGGTTTCTGTCTGCCTCAGGACAAAGCAGCAGCAGAGAGGCACAAACGAGAATGAAGTGAGGAAGGGGAACTGGGGAGATAAAGCCCAAGAGGCACCTAACAATGGCATGACCTTTCCAGCCTGATGCTTCAAAGTAGTGGAGTGCTGCTGATCAAGAAACATAAGATCAAAGATAACTCTCACGGGCTGAAGCCAAATTGATTGTTTGAAATCAAAGAATTTGGAAAGGGGGAGGGGGATTGCCGTATGTCTGAGATAATTGATTTCATTAATCTACAACATCATGAAGCACCAAAGTGGACACTGATGTCAAGGTTAGACAGTAATCAGTTAGATTGAAACCTCCTTTGCTGATGGTCAGCAATGGAAACAGTTTAAAGGGACTGTAAGAATAGAGAAGTGGCTAACAGGAGCTGCCAATGCAGAATGAAGGAACTGAAAGCAATTCCCATCATAATATATCTTAAAACAAAGGCAGGACAAGACAGCTACAAGGCCATTGGATGGTAGAATGGGGAAATGATCCCTACCAAATAGAATAGGATGCTGCAGAATAGTGGGAAAGAGTTAGAATCTGAACAGATGCAGTGAAAGAGCAGTAGGAGGCATGAAGCTTTAATCTTGATCATGTGACTGACAATCTGATCCGAGCATGACGTTTCAGACCTGTAAAAGCTGTTTAGAAAATGGTAATTGATGAGAGGCTCATAAACCAGGGAACAACTCATTGTTCCAAACAATTAAACTCAGCACAGTCTGATATTTTTCCATCTGATTGTCTTCAGGATCAACCATGCTCACAACCTGTCTCTCTGCAGCCCAGTTACACTCTCCCCAACTGAACTAGCTCCACCCCACAGTGAGGCCTTATTTATGTGCTTTTTCTGACGAGGTGGAAAAGCTCAAGTTTGCAGTGAAGGTCTGTCTCATTGCTTTCCTGTCGCATGTTCTCATGAGTATAAGCCAAACTAGCTGCAGTCCATAGTGGGCGTTGTCTTTCTGTCAGACCTAGTTACACAGTCTTTCTCTAACCTCCTGGCCAAGATGCAGTTGTGTCCCCAGTGAGTCTTTTCTCTGTTGAAGAATCTCCTAATCATAACTTGGACTAGGAGCTTCAGATTAAATGGCTACTAATCAAGTAAAAATGAGAGCGGGCGGGGAGTGACCAAGGTCCCAAGTATTGTACAACATCATTTAATTAATGTAGAAGGTCAGGAGGCATGTGTATGTGTCTCTGTGTGTGTTTCCACGTGCACGTGTATACTGCAAATGCACGTGCATCTATCCATGCTTATTCCCTCACATTCTCCATTCCCCTGTATGTCTCTCGAAGACAAAGTTCTACTTACACTAAACTTTATTCTGCTAAATTAAATAGCTTTACATGCTGATAAAACACAGCAGGTCATAGGAAATAGGAGCAGGGGTAGGCCATTCGGCCCATTGAGCCTACTCTGCTATTCAAACAGATCATGGCTGATCACCTACCTCTATGCCATTTTTCCCCACTATCCCCAAATCCCTTAAAGTCATTAGTATCCAGAAATCTATCGATTTCTGCCTTGAACATGCTCAATGATTGAGCTTCCACAGCCCTCTGTGGTAGAGAATTCTAAAGAATCAGCACCCTCTGAGTAAAGAAATTTCTCCTCATCTCAGTCTTAAATGGCCTGCCTATTATTCTGAGACTGTGTCCCCGGATTCTAGACTCACCAGCCAGAAGAAACATCCTATCCACATCTACCCTTTCGCACCCTGTAAGGATTTTGTAAGTTTCAATGAGATCACCTCTCATTCTTCAAAACTCGAGAGAATACAGACAATACAGGCAATTCTGCAATCTCTCCTCAAGATAATCCTACCATCCCAGGGATTTGTCTGGTGAACCTCCACTGCACTCCCTCTATGGCAAGTATATCCTTCCTTAGATAAGGAGACCAAAACTGTACACAATACTCCAGGTGCGGTCTCACCAAGATTCTGTACAGCTGCAGCAAGACATCTTTACTCCTGTACTCAAACCCTTCCAATGAAGACCAACATACCATTTGCCTTCCTAATTGCTTGCTGGACCGGCACACTAGCTTTTAGTGATTCATGAACAAGGACACCCAGGTCCCTTTGGACAACAACACTTCCTAATCTCTCACCATTTAAGAAATACTCTGCCTTTCTGTTTTTTTGACCAAAGTGGATTATCTGACACTTATTCACATGATATTCCATC
Source organism: Heterodontus francisci (assembly GCF_036365525.1). Classification (NCBI taxonomy): domain Eukaryota; kingdom Metazoa; phylum Chordata; class Chondrichthyes; order Heterodontiformes; family Heterodontidae; genus Heterodontus; species Heterodontus francisci. The sequence goes on from NC_090377.1 coordinate 8,861,401, forward strand.
TGTCATGTTCTTGCCTATTCACTTAGCCTGTCCAAGTCCTCTTAAAGCCTCCCTGCATCCTCCTCACAGCTTACATTCCCACCTAATTTTGTGTCATCATCAAATTTGGAAATATTACATTTGGTACCTATATCCAAATCATTTATATAGATTGTGAACAGCTGTAGCCCAAGCACTAATCCTGCAGTACCCCAATAGTAACAGCCTGCGATCCTGAGAATGACCCATTTATTCCTACTTTCTGCTTTCTGTCTGTTAACCAATTCTCAATCCACAGCATTATATTACCCCCAATCCCATGTGCTCTAATTTTGTTCACTAACGTCCTGTGTGGGACCTTATCAAAAGCCTTCTGAAAATCCAAATACACCACATCCACTGGTTTTCCTTTATCTATGCTACAAGTAACATCCTCAAAAAATTCCAACAGGTTTGTCATAAATCCATGTTGACTCTGCCCACTCATCTTATTTTCCAAGTGTCCAGTTAACGCTTCCTTGATAATAGATTCTAACATTTTCCCTACTACTGACGTCAAACTAACAGGTCTGCAGTTCTCTGCTTTCTCTCTCGCTCCCTTCTTTAATAGTGGGATTACATTTGCTACTTTCCAGTCTGCGGGAACCCTTCCAGAATCTATAGAATTTTGAAAGATAACCAACAATGCATCCACTATTTCTATAGCCAGCTCCTTCAATACTCTGGGATGTAGCTCATCTGGTCCAGGGGATTTATCAACTTTCAATCCAGTTAATCTTTTGAGTACTACATCTTTATTGATACTAATTTCTCTCAGTTCCTCAGTTTTATAAGTCCCTTGGTTCCCTAATAATATTTCTGGAATATTTTCTGTATCTTCCTCCATGAAGACAGACACAAAGTAATTTAGTTTCTCTGCCATTTCCCCATTCTCCTCCACAAATTCTCTTGTCTCTTTTTGTAATGGACCCACATCTTTTCCTTTTCACATACCTAAAGAAGCTTTTATGTTTCTAGGTAGCTTGTATTCATATTCTCTTTTCCCTTTCTTTATCAGTTTCTTGGTCCTTCACTGCTGGATTCTTAATTGCTCCCAATCCCCGGGTTTACCACTTTTTCTGGCAACCTTATAAGCCACTTCCTTTGATTTAATGCAATCTTTCCTGTTGGTCAGTTCATAGAATCCTACAAAAGGAAGTCATTTGCCATCGTGCCCGTGCTGACTGTTTGAAAGAGCTATCCAATTAGTCCCACTCCCCTGCTCTTTCCCCAGAGCACGGCAAATTTTTCCTTTTCAAGTATATATTCAATTCCTTATTGAAAGCTACATTGAATCTACTTCCACTGCCCTTTCAGGCAGCACAAACCAGATCATAACAACTCACTGTGTTTCAAAAAAAATTCTCATTTCCCTCACACCTTCCCATGGTTCTTTTGCGAATTGCTCTAAATCTGTGCCAATTACTTTAAATCTGTATTATCTGATTGTTAACTCTCCTGGCAGTGGAATTCATTTCTCCCTATTTACTCTATCAAAACCCCTTCGTAATTTTGAACACCACTATTAAATCTCCGTTAACTTCTCAGCTCTAATGCGAACAATCCCAGCTTCTCCAGTCTATAGAACCATAGAAAAATTATGGCACAGAGGGAGACCATTCAGCCCATCGTGTCTATGCCAGCCGAGAAAACTAGCCACCCAATCTAATCCCACCTTCCAGCACTTGGTCTTTAGCCTTGCAGGTTACAGCATTCTGAAGCTTCTCTCCATTTCGATAATAATTTGCCTTTCTATTCTTCTGACACTCCTCTTTAACTACAATGTCTGCATCAACCCTCTCCTTTGTGATGACAGAGACAAAAAACTCATTAAGAACCCTGCCCACATCTTCTGCATCCATGAATAAGTTCCCTTGTACATCTCTGATAGATCCTACCCTTTCCTTAGTTATCCTCTTGCTCTTAATATACTGATAAAACAACTTTGGGTTTTCCTTGCTTTTACCTGCCAATACTTTTTCATGTCCTCTCTTAGCTTTTCTAATTTCCTTTTTTACTGCACTTCCTATACGCCTCTAGACTTTCTAAAGTATTAAGTTTTTTGTGATCGTCATAAGCTTTCATTTTCTGCTTTGACTTACCCTGTAAGCTTCTCTCCACATAACTGAAGTCTCTCATCCCTGTTACCATTCTAGTAAATCTCCTCTCGAGGAGAAGTCCTCGAGGCGGCCAACATCCCCAGCATATACACCCTACTGAGCCAGCGGTGCTTGAAATGGCTTGGCCATGTGAGCCGCATGGAAGATGGCAGAATCCCCAAGGACACATTGTACAGTGAGCAGACCCACCGGCCGTCCATGTCTCCGCTTTAAAGACGTCTGCAAACGCGACATGAAGTCCTGTGACATTGATCACAAGTCGTGGGAGTCAGTTGCCAGTGATCGCTCGAGCTGGCGGGCAGCCATAAAGGCGGGGCTAAAGAGTGGCGAGTCGAAGAGACTTAGCAGTTGGCAGGAAAAGTGACAGAAACGCAAGGGGAGAGCCAACTGTGTAACAGCCCCGACAATCAATTTTATCTGCAGCACCTGTGGAAGAGTCTGTCACTCTCGAATTGGCCTTTATAGCCACTCCAGGTGCTGCTCCACAAACCACTGACCACCTCTAGGCGCTTACCCATTGTCTCTCGAGACAAGGAGGCCAAAGAAGAAGAAATCTCCTCTGCATGTTCTGTAAGATCTTGACATCGTTCCTTAAGTCTGGTGCCCAAAATTGGACACACTACTCCAGCTGATGCCAAATCAGAGTTTTATTTAAGGTTTAGCAATAGCTTCCTTCCTTTTATACTCTTTGCCTCTGTTTATTAAGCCATGGATCCCAGATACTTTTTTAACAGCCTTATCTGTAGTTAGATGATACTAAGTATGTCGGTGAAGAGAAAAGGCAAATGATGGCATTTCAGATATGAATCCTTCATCAGTCTGATAATGTAACTGCTCAAAAAGCCATAACCTGCCTTTTCTCTTTAAAATGATACAGCACAGGAGGCAGCCATTCAACCCATCATACCTGTGCTGGCTTTACAGATACCAACTGACCAGCACTTTCTGGTTGCCAGTATTTATTTGCACTTGTTCCTTTTTAATTTAACATATTTTAGTTCAAACCTTCAACAGGAGGGACATCATTTGAGACAAAACATTATCTCTCCCTCCCTGCTCCTGCCAAACTTCCCGTTTTCTTCCATTCTGTCCTCCAGAGGACTCCATGGGGCTTGAGTTCTGTTTCCTGCAGTACTGTCAATCACCAGCAACCTGCCAGGCCCCGAGTATAAGAAATAAGCTGTTGTCTTCGACTCAACCCCGTTACCTTTATTCAGTGAGCCTGTTTCTCAGAAGAGGTTGAAATTTAAACCCCTTCCCCATCTGGCCAGCTCTACTCCATCTCATTAACTACAAAGTAGCCATCATGTGGAAACGTCTGTGCTTCTTGGGCAGTGCACACCTGGCTGATTGATTGAAATTAAAACCAACTGCTCTCCTCATCATTCAGTTGTATTTACTATAAACAGAACATTTCATGTGAGTGCATGCCTGTTAGATATCAACCACACAAAAAAAAACTATTTCCTTTCCACACATCCAGTGTTACTGGACTTATCCAGGAAAAGGTTTATAATTAACCCTCAAAGTTCCAATTTACAATTAATAGGGCTTGCAGCTGGTCTAGAAGCTCCAGAAATAAAGAATGGACATTTCTTGGGGGTCTTCTCTCAGCTCTATACAACATTAGAATATAAGAAACAGGAGCTGGAGAAGGCCATTTGGCCCTTCAAGCCTGCTCCACCATTCAACAAGATCATGGTTGATCATCTACCTCAACTCCACCTTCCTGCGCTAGCCCCATATCCCTTAATTCCCTTAGTACCGAAAAATCTATTGCCCTCTGTCTTGAATATACTGAACAGCTGAGCATCCACAGCTGTCTGGGATAGAACGCTCCAAAGATTCACAAGTCTCTGATGAAGAAATTTCTCCTCATCTCAGTCCTAAATGGCCAACCCCATATTAGAGTCATAGAGTCGTACAGCATAGAAACAGGCCCTTCGGCCCACTGCGTCCATGCCGACCATAATGCCTATCTATACTAATCCCACCTGCCTGCATTAATTCCATACCTCTCTATGCCTTGCTCATTCAAGTACCTGTCCAGATGCCTCTTAAATGTTGCTCCTGTTCCTGCCTCCACCACCTCCTCAGGCAGCTCATTCCAGATACCCACTATTCTTTGTGTGAAAAATTTACCCCTTTGATCCCCTTTAAACCTCCTCCCTCTCACCTTAAATCTGTGCCCTCTAGTTTTAGTCACCCCTACCATGGGAAACAGACTCTGGCTATCTACCCTATCTAAGCCTCTCATAATTTTATATACCTCTATCATGTCCCCGCTCAGCCTCCTTCGCTCCAGGGAAAACAGACCCAGCCTATCCAATCTCTCTTTGTAACTCAAGCCCTCCAAACCAGGCAACATCCTTGTGAATCTTTTCTGCACCCTCTCTAACTTAATCACATCTTTCCTGTAGTGCGGCGACCAGAACTGCACACAGTACTCCAAATGCATTCTGAGACTGTGACCCTATGTTCTGTATTCCCCAGCCTGGGGAAACAATCTGCCCCGTCAAGCCCCTTAAATATTTTATATGTTTCAAGGAGATTACCTTTCATTTTTCTAAACTCTATGGAATATAGGTCTAATCTGCTCAGTCTCTCATTGAATTTTGTGCAACTTGTGTTTTGTATAGCACCATTAATGTCATAAAAAGTTCCAAGGCGCTTTGTAGTAGTCAACAGATAAAAATTGACACTGAAACTAAACAAGGAAAGATTAGGTAGGACAGACCACTATCGTAAGTTTTAAGGAGTGTTTTAAAGGATGAGAGAGAGGTGTAGAAGTTTAATGAGGGAATTCCAGAGTTTAGGGCTAAGACAGCTAAAGGCACATCCGACCGGTGGAGTGAAGGAAGTGGGAGAGTGCAAGAGACCTGAGTCGGAGGAACACTGAGTTCTCGGAGGATTATGGGGTTAGAGGAGGTTCAGGAATGGGGAAGGATGAGGCCATGAAGGAATTTAAACGTGAGGATGAGAATTTTAAAGTGCAGGTAGCTTCAGTAGGTCAGCAAGTTCATGGGCGATGGGTGAATGAGTGGTGTGAGTTAGGATACAGGTGGCAGAGCTTTGTGACATTGAGAGTGTTACCACTGAGCCACTAAAGTGACTGCAGTATGTGCAGCTTGTAGCTGATTACATTTAGGGCTCCTCAAGCTTATTATTGATCCTGACTACTGACTGCTTCCTTATCAACTGCAGCAGTAAACAATCACAGGCACATCCAGATTCAAATCTTTACATTTTATGCAGTGCTCTCCTCTTAAAGTATTACGGACAATTGGCAAGTGGTGTGAATGACTTCCACTGTTCACCTCTGAACAGACTGCAGATAGGGTTTTGAAAATAGTGTTTTAGTACCTGAGTGTTTTAAGGCTCAAATAAATAAGCAAACTACAGGTTTTCTCATAGGTTAAAAAAAAATTATTTTTACACAATAACCAAAAAATATTCACAACTTCACCCACTCACTCATTCACACCCATACACGCACACAAGAAAAGATAGAGTAGAGGGTATAATGAAATTAGAGTCCAATTGTTGTAAAAACATTTGTTGTTCTAAAAAAAACCTTTAGAAGCTTTTATGGAGGAAATTGTTCAGTGGTACAGGCCTGAATGCTCGTTGTCTTGAAAATTATGAAGTGTCGCCTGTTACGACCGAGGCGGGAGTAGTGCACTGTTAATTCAGTCCTGCTTCTCTACAGGCCACAACATATATTTAAAATTTCCCACTTACTGAAACAATCATATACTCTATTTTCCCCAGAATAAAGCACACCAACCAGGTTTCTTTAATAAACAACAAAATTATCCATTTATTATGAACCAAGTCTTAATCAATAATAAAGTAAAACATACACACAAATTGAAATATTAAAGCCCCTTATGTATCCCAGCCATCACACATACACAACCAGTTAACTGGGGGTAAAAAGGGAATTTTGTTTATAGCTATTACAGAGAAATACAGGGATTTAAAAAAACACTGAGGCTGAAAAGAAGGTATGGAAAGATGTCCTTTGTCTCATTGAGGTGTCCTAAATGCGAATAGGCGGCTGTCACTAGGATCTTCCCAAAACAGTTCCTTCCAGGTGACGTTGAAGATCAGTTTGAGTATGCTTTCCAAGAGATGCAGCTACAGAAGGCTTCAGTCAGGTCTTAAAGCAGAAGTGCAACAAAAAGGTTTCAGTTACACACATTTGACATGCAGGTTCTTTAACCGTGCAGGCTTTATTCAAATACAGGAGGAAATAGGAATCTCTTGTCCAGGATTTCTTTTCAACAGAAAGATAGGCTTGTAGTCCCCTGGCAGGTCAAGAAGCAAACATCTTCTGTTTCAGGCCAACTGGCTTTTTTAACAGTTCAAATTGACACTAAAACTTTTCCAGTAGTCCAGTCTCATGATATCCATAAATCTTGGCTTCTCTGCAAACATCTCTCCAAACCAAAACAACCCATGCTGTGTTTTTATTAGAAAACAGATGCCTCCAATAACTGTTTACTGTTCCAGCATTTATGGAATCCCTTTTCCAGCATTTATGGAATCTCTTTTCAGTTTTAAAATATAGATTCACAAATTTTAACAAAAACAATGGAAACCCTCTTAATACCTCTGCCCTTGGAGGAATGAAATGCCATTTTTAAATGCATTTCAATACAATGTATTAAAAAGTTGAAAACATTTTAAAACATATATTTTCACACTCATCCCCCATTCACTCTATACCTGTAGTTAATACAGTTTTGCTTTGTACCATCTTTACACTGCTATGACTCAAACAAAGTGAGACTTGCGATAAAGCATCTGCAATGACATTATTTTTGCCTGCAATGTGGACTGTCTTTGAGTGAGAGTGCTGTAGTAGTAAACTCCTTCGGAACAATCTGGCATTCTGGTTTTTAAATTTTTCCACAAAACTTATCCAAATCAGCCAATTGCAACCTTCCAAACAGAGCCCCCAGTTGCTTCAAGTATTTCTTCCAAGTGTCACTGTAGACCAGCACATCACCAAAGTAAATTTTTTAGAATTAGAATTAGAACATTACAGCGCAGTACAGGCCCTTCGGCCCTCGATGTTGCGCCGACCTGTGAAACCATCTGACCTACACTATTCCATTTTCATCCATATGTCTATCCAATGACCACTTAAATGCCCTTAAAGTTGGCGAGTCTACTACTGTTGCAGGCAGGGCGTTCCACGCCCCTACTACTCTCTGAGTAAAGAAACTACCTCTGACATCTGTCCTATATCTATCACCCCTCAACTTAAAGCTATGTCCCCTCGTGTTTGCCATCACCATCCGAGGACAAAGACTCTCACTATCCACCCTATCTAACCCTCTGATTATCTTATATGTCTCTATTAAGTCACCTCTCCTCCTCCTTCTCTCCAACGAAAACAACCTCAAGTCCCTCAGCCTTTCCTCGTAAGACCTTCCCTCCATACCAGGCAACATCCTAGTAAATCTCCTCTGCACCCTTTCCATAGCTTCCACATCCTTCCTATAATGCGGTGACCAGAACTGCACGCAATACTCCAGGTGCGGTCTCACCAGAGTTTTGTACAGCTGCAGCATGACCTCGTGGCTCCGAAACTCGATCCCCCTACTAATAAAAGCTAAAACACCATATGCCTTCTTAACAGCCCTATTAACCTGGCTACAGTAACATTGGCTACCACTAGGTTCACTAGTCTCTGAGAAGTTTCTGCGGTACCCGTTAGCCTGTGTGGTATCACTGGGCACTGGAAACACTTGTCCAGTGTGACGAAAGCTGATATTTCTTTAACATGGGGTGTGGGGTGTTAAAGGAACTTGCCAGTATCCTTTTACAAATCAGTTTTTGTGAAAAACATGGCTTGGGTATGAGTCTGCCTTTGTGACTGCACTAACATTTCTGTAGTCTATGCAAAGTCCAATTGAACCATCAGGTTTAGGCACTAATACTAATGGTGAGCTCCAGCTGCTTTGGGTTCAATTAGGTGGTTTTCCAGCATGTATTGGATGATCAGCCATGAACATAATGAATGGCGGACCAGGCTCGAAAGGCCGAATGGCTTACTCCTGCTCCTACTTTCTATGTTTCTGCTTAACTTGGGCCTGTTTCTCTGGACTAAAGAAGTAAGGATTCTGTTTTATAGCAACAGATTCCCCTACATCCACATCATGTATGGCTAAAGTTGTCTTTCTTTGGCCTCCTTGTCTCGAGAGACAATGGGTAAGCGCCTCGAGGTGGTCAGTGGTTTGTGGAGCAGCGCCTGGAGTGGCTATAAAGGCCAATTCTAGAGTGACAGACTCTTCCACAAGTGCTGCAGATAAAATTGGTTGTCGGGGCTGTAACACAGTTGGCTCTCCCCTTACACTTCTGTCTTTTTTCCTGCCAACTGCTAAGTCTCTTTGACTCGCCACTCTTTAGCCCCGCCTTCATGGCTGCCCGCCAGCTCTGGCAATCACTGGCAACTGACTCCCACGACTTGTGGTCAATGTCACAGGACTTCATGTTGCGTTTGCAGACGTCTTTAAAGCAGAGACATGGACGGCCGGTGGGTCTGATACCAGTGACGAGCTCGCTATACAATGTTTCCTTGGGGATCCTGCCATCTTCCATGCGGCTCACCTGGCCAAGCCATCTCAAGCACCGCTGGCTCAGTAGGGTGTATATGCTGGGGATGTTGGCCGCTTCGAGGACTTCTGCATTGGAGATACAATCCTGCCACCTGATGCCAAGGATTCTTCAGAGGCAGCGAAGATGGAATGAGTTGAGATGTCGCTTTTGGATGACGTGGAGCAAGGTACTGAGGACACAGGCTTGAAACACTCGGACCTTTGTGTTCCGTGTCAGTGCACCATTTTCCCACACTGTCTTGGCCAGTCTGGACATAGCAGCGGATGCCTTTCCCATGGGCTTGTTGATTTCTGCATCGAGAGACAGGTTACTGGTGATAGTTGAGCCTAGGTAGGTGAACTCTTGAACCACTTCCAGAGCATGGTCACCGATATTGATGGATGGAGCATTCCTGACGCCATGTCCCATGATGTTCGTTTTCTTGAGCCTGATGGTTAGGCCAAATTCATTGCAGGCAGCCACAATCCTGTCGATGAGTCTCTGCAGACAATCTTCTGTGTGGAATGTTAATGCAGCATCGTCAGCAAAGAGGAGTTCGCTGATGAGGACTTTCCGTACTTTGGTCTTCACTCTAAAACGGGCAAGGTTGAACAACCTGCCATCTGATCTTGTGTGGAGGAAAATTCCTTCTTCTGAAGACTTGAACGTATGTGAGAGCAGCAGTGAAAAGAAGCATTGGCATGCTGTTCTCCCTTTGCCAGCTACAGGAGAAATGCCGCGAACAACAGATGCCCCTCTACGTTGCTTTCATAGATCTCACCAAAGCCTTTGACCTCGTCAGCAGACGTGGCCTCTTCAGACTACTAGCAAAGATCGGATGTCCACCAAAGCGACTAAATATTATCACCTCATTCCATGACAATATGAAAGGCACAATTCAGCATAATGGTACCTCATCAGATCCCTTTCCTATCCTGAGTGGCGTGAAACAGGGCTGTGTTCTCGCTAAGGTTGTACATCCTGGCTTATCACTACAGACTCTTTTAAATGCTGTGAGTAGCCTTGTTAGGTCTTCTCATTGTTCTGCATCTAAATATGAAAGCATGGTATCCAGGACACTCTATCCAGGACACTCTCCTCATCCCAGAAATCAGTCCAGGGAACCTGCATTGCACACCCTCTAAAGCAAGTATATCTTTCCTTTAGGTAAGGAGACCAAAACTGTACACAATACTCCTGGTATTCTCTCACAAATGCCCGATACAACTGCAGTAAGACTTCTTCACTCTTATACTCCAATAGCTTTGTAATAAAGGCTAATGTACCACATGCTTTCCTAATTGCTTGCTGCACCTACATGTTAACTTTCTGTTATTTGCTTACAATGACATCCAGATCTCTCTGACCAAGATTTCGCAGTCTCTCATCATTGAAAAAATATTCTCTCTTCTATTTTTCCTCCAAAGTGGATAACTTCACACTTTCCCACATTATATTCCAGCTGCCACGTCCTTACCCACTCACTTAACCCTTTGCAGCCTCTTTGCATCTTCCTTACTGCTTACTTTACCTAACATTACACTTCACATTACATTGCTGAGTTACAGGCGCAGACTGACATGTGGAAATATATTGTTGTGACTATAACGGAGACCTGGCTCAAAGAAGGGCAGGACTGGGTGTTAAGTATTCGGGAAAGGTAAAAAGGGGAAGGGGTGATGGTACTAATTAAGGAAAACATTCCAGTGTTGGAGAAAAAGGTAGTTTAGTTTAGAGATACAGCACTGAAACAGGCCCTTCGGCCCACCGAGTCTGCGCCGACCATCAACCACCCACTTGTACTAATCCTACACTAATCCCATATTCCTACCACATCCCCACCTGTCCCTATATTTCCCTACCACCTACCTAAACTAGGGGCAATTTTTAACGGCCAATTTACCTACCAACCTGCAAGTCTTTTGGCTTGTGGAAGGAAACCGGAGCACCCGGAGGAAACCCACGCAGACACAGGGAGAACTTGCAAACTCCACACAGGCAGTACCCAGAATTGAACCCGGGTCGCTGGAGCTGTGAGGCTGCGGTGCTAACCACTGCGCCACTGTGCCGCCTAGTTCTAGAGGGGTCGAGGAAAGAATCTATTTGATTAGAGCTAAGGAACAAAAAAGGTGCAGTTACATTGCTTGGTGTTGTCTATAGGCCACCAACTAATTGGAAGGATGTAGAGGAGCAAATGTAGAGGAAATTACAGAGAGGTGCAAAAATAATAGGATAGCTATAATGGGAGACTTTATCCAAATATAGACTGGGATAGTAGTAGTGTAAAGGACAACGAGGGGCAAGTGTTCTGAGAGAGTATTCAGGAAAATTTTCAACAGCGTATGTTTTTAGTCCAACGAGAACAGAGGCACTGCTGGATCTGGATCCTGGAAATGAGGTGGGCCAAGTGGATTCAAGTATCAGTAAGGAGAGCATTTAGGGGGACAGTCATCATTGTATCATAAGGTTTAGGCTGACTATGGAAAATGACAAAATGATCCAGAGTAAGAATAATTAACTGGGGGGAAGCCAACCTCAACAGGGTAAGAACTGATCTGGGATAAATAAATTGGAGTCAAAGGTTGGCATGAAAACCGGTAGATGAACAATGGGCTACATTCAAAGAAGAGATAGTTCAGGCACAGTCAAGGTATAAGCAAAGATAAGTCTAGCAACTATAGGCCAGTCAGTTTAACTTCAGTGATGGAGAAAATTCTAGAAACAATAATTCCAGACAAAATTAGTAGTCACATGGAGAAATGTGAAGTAATACATTTTGGTAGGAAAAATGTGGAGTGGCAAAATAAAATAAAGGCTACAATTCTAAAGTGGGTGCAGGAGCAGAGGGATCTGGGTGCATAGGTGCATAAGTCATTGAAGGTGGCAGGACAGGTTGAGAGAGCAGTTAATAAATCATACAGTATCCTGGACTTTATTAATAGGGGCATAGAGTACAAGAGCAAGGAAGTTTTTTTGAACTTGTATAAGACACTAGTTCAGCCTTACCTGGAGTATTGCGTCCAATTCTGGGCGCTGTGCTTTAGGAAAGATGTGATGGCATTAGGGATGGTGCAGAAACGATTTACGAGAATGATTCCAGGGATGAAATTTTTTTTAAATTCATTCATGGGATGTGAGCATCACTGGCCAGGCCACCATTTATTGCCCACCCCTAATTGCCCTTGGGAAGGTGGTGGTGAGCTGCCTTCTTGAACCGCTGCAGTCCATGTGAGGTAGGTACACCCACAGTGCTGTTCGGAAGGGAGTTGCAGGATTTTGACCCAGCAACAGTGAAGGAACGGCGATATAGTTCCAAGTCAGGATGGTGTGTGACTTGGAGGGGAACTTGCAGTTGATGGTGTTCCATGCATTTGCTGCCCTTGTCCTTCTAGTTGGTAGAGGTCGCGGGTTTGGAAGGTGCAGTCTAAGGAGCCTTGGTGTGTTGCTGCAGTGCATCTTGTAGATGGTACACACTGCTGCCACTCTGCGTTGGTGATTGAGGGAGTGAATGTTTGTAGATGGGGTGTCAATCAAGCGGGCTGCTTTGTCCTGGATGGTGTCTAGCCTCTTGAGTGTTGTTGGAGCTGCACCCATCCAGGCAAGTGGAGAGTATTCCATCACACTCCTGACCTGTGCCTTGTAGATGGTGGACAGCCTTTGCGGAGTCAGGAGGAGAGTTACTTGCCGCAGGACTCCTAGCCTCTGACCAGCTCTTGTAGCCGTGGTATTTATATGGCTACTCCAGTTCAGTTTCTGGTCAATGGTAGCTCCTAGGATGTTGATAGTGGGGGATTCAGCGATGGTAATGCCCTTGAATGTCAAGGGGAGATGGTTAGATTCCCTTTTGTTGGAGATGGTCATTGCCTGGCACTTGTGTGGTGCGAATGTTACTTGCCACTTATGAGCCCAAGTCTGGATATTGTCCAGGTCTTTCTGCATTTCTACATGGACTGCTTCAGTGTCTATTTCAGTTATGTAGACTGGAGAACTTGGGACTGTTTTCCTTGGAGAATAGAAGGCTGAGAGGTGATTTGATAGAGGTATTCAAAATCATAAGGGGTCTGGACAGAGTAGATAAGGATAAACTGTTCCCACTTGTGAAAGGATCGTGAACCAGAGGGCACAGATTTAAAGTAATTGGTAAAAGAAGCAAAGCAACACGAGGAAAACCTTCTTTACGCAACATGATGTTCAGATCTGGAATGCACTGCCTGAGAGTGCGGTAGAGGCAGGTTCAATCGAGGCATTCAAAAGGGAATTAGACAATTATATGAAAAGGAAAAATGTGCAGGGTTAAAGAGAGAAGACGAGGGAGTGACACTCGATGAAATGCTATTTAGGAGAGCTGGTGCAGACATGATGGGCAGAATGACCTCCTCTGCACTGTAACCATTCTGTGATTCACTCGGTCACCTCATCTAAATCATTATTTTAGATTATAAATAACTGAAGCTCGAGCACTGATTCTTGTAGTAACCCCTAGTTACAGGCTGCCAAACTGAATATGAACCATTTACTCCTGTTTTCTGTTGTTAGCTCATCCTCAATCCATGCTAATATATTATCCTAATCTCATGAGCCCTAAATTTCTGTAATATCATCTATGGCACTTCATCAAAAACTTTTTGAAAATCCAAATACACTACATACACTAGTTTCCCCTTATCTACCTTGTTAATTACAACCTCAAAAATCTCAACAGGTTTGACAAACACAATTTCTATTAGTTACCTGTTTTCTTGCCCCCTCCTTTCTTGTATAGTGGAGTTATGTTTGCCAACTTCCAAGCCATGGAACTCTCTAGAACCTAGGGAATTCTGAAAGATCAAATCCAATGCATCCACTATCACTGTAGTTATCTCTTTTAAAATCCTAGAATGCAGGCCATCAGGTCCAGGGGATTTGTTGACTTTAAGTTCCAATAATTTCTTCAGTACTATAGAATATAATTTAGAAAGAAAGGCTTGCATTTCTACAGTGCCTGTCATCTTCTCGGAACATGTCAAAGTGCTTTACAGCCAATGAAGTATTTTTGAAGTGCAGTCACAACTGTAATAGGAAATGAGGCAGTTAATTTGCACACAGCAAGCTCCCACATACAGCTCTTTAATGACAGGCCATTTAGAGGCCTGTAACCACCACTATGAATGCTGGGATAGGGTCACCTCTATAGCATTGCCTTCTTTTCAGCCTCCAATAACAGATTATAAGAGCAATGGTGGTTGCAAGATCATAATTTCAAGGTGGAAGGTTGGGGAACATGATCTGTTGAGTGAGCATTGTGCCAAATAAAGGTATTGGATGGCTGGCTTTAGATTTTAAAATGAAGTATTTGAGACCACAGTGTGTATTGGAGGCAAATAGCATGGATGCATTTAAGGAGAAACCCTTAAGGAGAAGGGTTTGTGATGGATAAAGGAATATAACGATACGCTGAAATGATGTAGGGAGGGAGAAGAGTTATGTGGAACATGAATGCCAGCATGGCCTTTTTCTCCTCTGTAAATTCCATGCAAAATGCTTTCCTTCGTAAAACAGTTGAAAAAAAAACTAAGGTGGAAGTCCTGTTTGCATTTAGATTGATGCTTCGAAGGATCCGGGGAAGGGTGGGGTTGGTTAACATAGAGTGGTCTGTAAAGTAGTTCAAGCTATTTAAAAAATAATTTTTAAAAAGACGGAACCATTTGCAGGAGCTTTTCAGCATATGGAGGCTGGTGTCGGGTGTACATCAAATATTTGCATCTCCTCCCAACTGGGCATTTTGCACTCATCACCAAGATTAACATCAAGGAGTGGGTGTGTCAGATTACTTCCTTAAAATAGCATCTCTTCCCCTCCAGCTCCTTGTGGCTGCTCACAGCTCTCTGATCATCTTGGTGCAGCAAGGATGCCTAAGGCACAGGCAAAGAGCTCTGAGTAATGAGTCCCAGGTGAGGGGAGGACATGAAAAGGATGGTAATTTGGGGACTGACTCAGGACTACTGCAATAATAGGTGCAGCTCCAAGGGAGAAGTTTCTGTCCAGAAGAAGCCTTTCTCAGGGAGTTTCTCTGATTGGGCAAATGGAACAAGATGCTGAGTTTTTAAACTTACTCAATGTCCAAAAGGATGTTGCTTATCAAGCTGTTTGAAATCTAAGGGAGCCTTTTATTTTTGTCATTTTTCTGACTGTCTCTAGGGTTGGTTTCTTGCTCCTCTTCTGAAGATGCTGACTCTCCCTGGGGTACAGTTGTTTTTCTCCTCTCATCTGAAAACACTGACTCATTCTAGGGTACAGTTGGTTTTTCTCTCCTCTCCTAATGGCGCTGACTCTCTCTAGCGTATGATTCGTCACCTAGATGATCCTGGACAGTGAATATCAACAGGCTACTTGACCATGAAGAGTTACAGCTGAGCCATAATTTATCCTTACTTAATGTCGACATTCTAGCAGGATTCACTTGATAGTAAATCAAATGAAAGACCTGCATTTATACAGCGTCTTTCATGACCTCAGGATGTCCCACAGTGCTACACAGCCAATTAAGCACTTTTCAAGTATAGTCAGAAACACGCGAAATGAGAGATGATTTCATGAATACATATAAAATTGTTAAGGGTCTTGACAGGGTAGATGCTGGGAAGATGTTTCCCCTGGCTGGGGAGTCACTGTGTCAGAATAAGGTCTCGGGCATTTAGGACCGAAATAAGAAGAAATTTGTTCACTCAAACCGTTGCAGATCTTTGGAACTTTTTACCCAGAGAGCTGTGGGTGCTCAGTCGTTGAGTTTGTTCAAGATAGAAATTGAGATTTTTTGGATATTAAGGGAACTGAGGGATATGGGGATAGTGTGGGAAGGTGGAGTTGAGGTCGAAGATTAGCCATACAAAGCACAAGAATTAGGAGCAGGAGTTGGCCATTCAGCCCCCTCAAGCCTGCATCGCCATTTGATAAGATCATGGCAGATCTGATTGTGGTCTCAATTCCAATTTACTGCCTTCCCCCCATAACCCTTGGCCGGAATTTTAAGTTGAGCGTGAGGCCCTGCCCACAGGTCAAAAAGTCAGGGGCGAGCCCACCTTCACCGGGCCAGGGGAGCCATGCCAGAATTTTATGCTCCCAGGCCCTTAATTGGACTTGGGCGGGACTTCCACCTCTTTCAGACAGGAAGTCCCACCTCCAAGAGTTGTCACCCAATCAGCAGGCTAGCAGCTCTTAGTCCCAGCAGTGCCACCAGAGGCAACAAGAGGGGCGCAGGCCCTGGAAGCAAGGTAAATTCTGGGGCCTTGCCAGGGACAATCAGCCGGGCCCTGGCAAGGCAAGGGGGGTTTTTTTGGGAGGGGGGTGGGTCTTTATTTTAGTGGGGGTGGTTGGGGCTTTGGGGGCCCTCTATGGGCAACAGGGTGCCCAATCAGGAGGGCCTCCCCAGCCCGCAAGAAGGCATTCTGGGGGCCTAACGCACCCACCAGCTGCTAGTAAAATACCAGCGCCGGCAGAAGAAGGCCCTTAAGTGGTGGTTAATTGGTCACTTAAGGGCCTTAATTGGCCTGGGGCAGGTGGGCGGGCCGGTTGTCGCTGCCACCACCACTGGTAAAATTGCAATGGGGACGGGAAGGGGTCAGAAACGCCCCCCCCCCCCCCCCCCAAAGCCTTCCAATCAATTTTGCGCCCCCCTCCCCCACCAGCCGACTCCTTTGTGGGGTGTAAAATTCCGGCCCTTGACTCCTTTGTCAATCAAAAATCTATCTAACTCATTATATTCAATGACCCAACCTCCACTGTTCTCTGGGGAAGAGAATTCCACAGACTAATGATCCTCTGAATGAAAAAAAATTCTCCTCATCAGTTTTAAATGGGAGACCCCTAATTTTTAAACTGTGTCCTCTAGTTCTAGAGTCCCCCACAAGGGAAACATCCTCTCAGCATTCACCCTATCAAGTCCCCTCAGGATCTTATATATTTCAATAAGATCACCTCTCATTCTTCTAAATTCCAGTGAATACAGACCCAACCTGTCCAAGCTTTCTTCATAAGTTAACCAGCATCACCCCAGCCCACCACCCCGCCCCCCCCAATTCCAGGAATCAGTCAAGTGAACCTTCTCTGCACTGCTTCTAATGCAATTATATCCTTTCTTAAGTAAGGAGACTTAAACTGTACACAGTACTCCAGATGCAGTCTAACTAAGGTCCTGTGCAACTGTAGATACACTTCCCTACTTTTATACTCAGTTCCCCTTGTAGTAAACACCAACATTCCATTTGCCTTCCTAATCACTTACTGTACCTGCATACCAACTTTTTGTGATTCATGTACCAGATCCCCCTGTACCATAGAGTTCTACAGTCTCACTCCGTTCAAATAATATACTGCCGAGATCATATTGAATGGGGGAGCAGACTACTCCAGCTCCAATTTCTTATGTTCTTGGGCAATCCAAATTTGACGATGTGAGTTGCACCCTGACTCGTGCTGAGGCTTCTTCTGAAAACTCTCAATTTCCTCCCCAGGTGAAGCAGAGCTCTCTGCGCTCACACATCGGAGTAGTGCCCCAGGACACTGTTCTCTTCAATGAGAACATTAAGAACAACATAAGATATGGCAGAGTGACTGCCAGTGACGAGGACGTAGAGGAGGCTTCTCGAGCATCTGATATTCATGAGCAAATAATCACTTTCCCTGAAGGTAAGAGACTGTGTTTTGCCTTGGTTTATTTGGTGACGGGAAAGACACTGTATCAAATTACAGCTTCTAGAAATCCATGGTAGGAAATAGCATAGGTTTACAAACCAATGACTCTGGAATCACAGAGTTTGGTGTTTACTGAAGTATCTTGGGGGTCCCCAAGATCTTCTTATTTTTGTACTTGTTGGGCTGCTGGCATGTTATTTTTGTTGCTTTACACTAATAAACATTTCTTCCAACGATAACGCAATTTCCTTTTGGGTAACTGATACTGTCTTTCAAAAGTTATGACAGAGGTCCCTGGAGTGTATCAATATTTAGAAACCACTCTAAACATCTAAAGACCTACAGTGTTGCCACAAATTCCCTCTATTCTTCTCTGTTATGAGAAGAGTATAAAAAAGATGTTTCTGCATAGAGGAAAGCTACCCTCCCCCACAAGGTTGTGTATGAGGTGGGGGGGGGAGATTGCTGATGCACATCACATTGCAAACAACGATGAATTGCATTTATATTGCACCTTTAAAGTAGTAAAAACATCCCAAGTGCTACTCAGGTGTGTAATCAGACAAAAATTTGTACTGAGCTAAAGGAGGAAACATTAGGATGCGTGATCAAAAGCTTGATCAACAAGGTAGGCTTTAAGGGGCGTCATCGAGGAGGAGAGAGAAGCAAAGCAGTTTAAGGAGGGAGCTCCAGAGTTTAGGGCCTAAACAATTGAAGGCACGGCCAGCTATGGTGGGGTAAAGGAAATGGGGGATGCGTAAGAGGCCAGAAGTGGAGGAGTGCAGATATTTTGAAGAGTTGTGGACTTAGAGGAGGTTACAGGAATAGAGAGGGGTTTGGGCTTGGAGGGATTTGAACATGAGGATGCGAATTTTAAAATATAAAGCTGAGTCCTATGGTGTGCATAGGGCCATATTAGGACTGGTTGGAGCTCCATCCAGTTTTACTGACAGTACAGCAGAAAAGGCCCTAAAAAGAGTAAATTTTAAGTTATTCTTGTGGAGCTATGAGCAGCAGGAGTGCTCCTCTGGACAGCACAAAAATAATCTGGGCCTCTGTCTCCCGGGCTCGTCACTCCCTCACCATTCCCCAGCCTTACCTTGCTGTCAGCTGGGTGGCCTCAAAGCAGCCCGATATTGCACCGGCCCAATCCATGAGCTGTATCGAGCTGCTGTTTTTGTGCCTACAGCTCACCGGTTCTTTTTAAATGAGACCCGGGCCTCTCAATGGCTCTAGCATCTTCGCTGCCAGTTCTTACTGAAACCTTGAACAAGATCAGCCAATTCACACGAAGGTTCATAGGATCATAGGAAATAGGAGCAGGAGTAGGCCATTCGGCCCTTCGAGCCTGCTCCACCATTCAAACAGATCATGACTGATCATCTGTCTCTATGCCAGTGTTCCCCAATATCCCCAAATCCTTTGATGTTGTTAGTATTCAGAAATCTGTTGATTTCTGTCTTGAACATGCTCAACGATTGAGCTTCCGCAGCCCTCTTGGGGAGAGAATTCCACTGATTCACCACCCTCTGAGTAAAGAAATTCCTCCTCATCTCAGTCTTAAATGGCCTGCCCCTTATTTTGAGACTATGGGCCCTTGTTCTAGACTCAGCAGCACGGGGAAACCTCCGATCCACATCTACCCTGTCACGCCCTGTAAGAATTTTGTAAGTTTCAATGAGATCACCTCTCATTTTTCAAAACTCTAGAGAATACAGACCCAGTTTCTGCAGATTCTCCTCATAATCCTGCCATCCCAGGGATTAGTCTGGTGAGTCTCCGTTGCACTCCCTCTATGGCAAGTATATCCTTCCTTCGATAAGGAGACCAAAACTGTACACAGTACTCCAGCTGTCGTCTTTATACAATTGAAACAATACATCTTTACTCCTGTACTCAAATCCCCTTGCAATGAAGGCTTCTTAATTGCTTGCTGCACCTGCATACTAGCAATTAGTGACTCATGAACAAGGACACCCAGGTCTCTTAGGACATCGACACTTCCCAACCTCTCCCCTTTTAAGAAATACTCTGTATTTCTGTTTTTTTCTACCAAAGTGGATCACTTCACACTTATTCACATTATATTCCATCTGCCATGTTCTTGCCCATTCATTTAGCCTGTCCAAATCCCCTTGAAGCCTCCTTGCACCCACCTCACAACTTACATTCCCTCCTAGTTTTGTGTCATCTGCAAATTTGGAAATATTACAATTGGTCCCCAAATCCAAGTCATTTATATAGATTGTAAACAGCTGTGGCCCAAGCACTGACCCTTGCAGTAGCCCACTAGTAACATCCTGCGAATGACCCATTTATTCCTATTCTCTGTTTACTGTCAGTTAACCAATTCTCAATCCATAGCAGTGTATTACCCCCAACCCCATGTGCTCTAATTTTGTTCACTAACCTCCTGTGTGGGTCCTTATCAAACGCCTTCTGAAAATCCAAATACACCACATTCACGGGTTTTCCTTTATCTATGCTACAAGTAACATCCTCAAAAAACTCCAACAGGTTTGTCAAACATGAATTCCCTTTCATAAATTCATGTTGACTCTGCTGAACGATATCATTATTTTCCAAGTGTCCCGTTATCTCATCCTTTATAATAGATTCTAGCATTTTCCCTACTGACATCAAACTAACAATTCTGTAGTTCTTTTTTCTCTCGCTCCTTTCTTAAATAGTGGGGTTACATTTGCTACTTTCCAGTCTGCAGGAACCCTTCAGAATCTATAGAACTTTGAAAGGTAACCACCAATGCATCTACTATCTCTACAGCCAGCTCCTTCAATAGGTTTGAGCCTAGAATGGTCCCCATTTTCACCCCGACACCTCAGCTACCTTGATCCCATTTTCTAGAATGTCGTCCGCATCTCCATTTCTCTCTCATCCTTTAAGAATATTCTTAAAACCTCATTTTTCACCAAGCTTTTGACCAACCTGTCCCAATAGCTCCATCTTTGGCTCAATGTCAAATTTTTGTCTTGATTATGTTCTTGTGAAACGGTGCAGATGTCCTTTTGTGTACTGAATATCTTTTGGAACTTGCATGTTTGTTATCTGCCAAAAATGGGACGCTTTACTACTTTAAAGGCACTATACAAATACGTGTTATTATTGATAAGCAAGCAGTTTGTATAGATTTCCTGGAGCCTGTAGGAACAAGGAATGCATTGGTTGTAAGCTGTAGATCATCAGGTCACAGAGCACAATTACCATCTCCAGCTGTTTGTAAAATGACATGTTCTTCAGGTTATGATACACAAGTGGGTGAGAGAGGACTGAAGCTCAGTGGAGGAGAGAAACAAAGAGTGGCAATCGCTAGAACAATCCTGAAGGCACCTCAGATCGTTCTTCTGGATGAGGTACGTAAGAAGTAAAATCACAGGAAACGTCAAAGTCTGAGAGATGAAAACAGCCGTCATTGTCTACAACACTCTAACCAACTTGGTACCATATTATACTAGCAATAATAGAGCTTGCTTCTTAAACTGTCAGAACCATGGCTGCAATTGGTTAATGAACCTGGGCTTAAGATCATTAAGAAGGTAAAAAATGTTTCACAAAAGATAGATCTGCTATGTTTGGTGAAAGAATGCCTCTATTGCTAAGAGATTATGTGACAACTTCTGTTCTTGGCCATCATGCTAGCTGACATAAATAGCTTTTCAGAAGGTAGTGGAGGTGGGGTCATTGAATATTTTTCAGGTGGAGGTAGATAGATTCTTGTTTGGCAAGGGAATCAAAGGTTATCGGGAGTAGATGGGAGTGTGGAATTTGAAACACAAACAGGTCAGCCATGATCTTATTGAATGGCGGAGCAGGCTCGAGGGGCCGGATGGCCTACTTCTGCTCCTTGTTCCTATGTATGTATGTTCCCTCTCCTCGGAAAGAACAAAACACTTGCATTTATATAACACCTTTCCCAACTTCAATATGTTCCAAAACACTTTATAGATAATGATTTACTTTTGTCGTGTAGTCACTGTTGTAATGTGGGACTAGGTAGGGAAAGGTCCTGTCCCTATCACTTTCGAAACAACTGACATCATCCCCTTCCTCAAAAAAAACACCTTCAACCCCTCTGTTTTTGCAAACTATCGATCTCCAGCCTCCCTGTCTTCTCCAGAGTTCTTGGATATGTTGTCACCTCCCAAATCCATACCCAACTTTTCTGCAGCTCCCATGTTTGAATCTCTGCACCTGCCACAGCCCTGAAATGGCCCTAATAAAAGTCATAAATGACATCATCTGTGATTGCAAACATTATGCTTCCTCATCCTCTTCAATTAGTCTACAGCCTTCACGTCAACCACACTGTCCTCCTTCAATACATCTCCTCCATTTCACTGCTCAATGGGATTGCCGTGCTTGGTTCCACTGTTAGCTGTCCTATCCTAACCAGAGCAATGGCTTCACTCCCTGCCCCCACACTGTCACCTCTCTAGTTCCCTCAAGGATCTGTGCTTAGCCCACATCTAGATCTACATCCTGATTTGGCAACATTGTCCACAACATGGGATCTACTTCCACAGGTACACTGACAACACCAGCTCTAACTCTCCACCACCAAGCATTGGCTCTTTTCGAACCATACTATTTGCAGTCTTGGCATTATATTCGAAGCTGAGCTGAACTTCTGAACTCACATATTCTGTCATATCGCCTCACTCCGCCCCTGCCTCCACCCTCCAGCCCCTCTCCTGCTGAAACTTTCAACCATGCCTTTGTAATCCTGAATATTTCAATGCTCTTCTTGCTATTTTTCACTCTCCATAAATTCCAGCTGATCCAAAACTTTGCTGCCCGTATTCAAGATGCTCATCCATCACTTCCTTGTTGACCTACATTGGTCCCCCGATCCCAGGGCCTCAGATTTAAAATTTGCATTCCTGCATGGTCATGCTGCTCCCTATCTCTGTAATCTTCTCCAGCTCTACAACCACACACCCCAAACTTTCCATTGCTCTGACTCAAGCCTCTTGTGCATCCCCACTCCCTTCACCTCACTATTGGTGGTTGTGCCTTCAGCCATCTAGGCTTTACACTGTGGAATTCCCTTGCTCAACATCTCTGCATCTCCTCTTTGTCTCAGCATCCTTTTTTTCTGTCTGACTGTGGAGCACTGTTAAAAGACTGTTAAAAGCACTATATACATGCAAGTTGTTTAATAGCAGAAGGGAAGATGCCAGAGAAGTTCAGTGGATTACTAAGGAATGGAAAAGACCAGGGAGGCCAATTGTGGTCCATCTGACCAGTTAGGGTGTAGTCGAAAGAGAAACAGAGTTAACATTTCAGGTCTGTGACCTTTCATCAGAACCTGAAACATTAATTCTGTTTCTCTCTACACAGATGCTACCAGACCTGCTGAGTATTTCCAATTTTTATTCTAACTTTCCACTGCAGTATTTTGCTTTTTTGTTGTTGTAGGGTTCAGTCACTATTGGGGCAAGTTGTATGTTCTCTTCAAGATGACCTGTGTGACCTTTTCTTGTACCTGTACTTTATTTCCAAACATTTCCTGAGCCAGGTGCACACTCTAACCCTAAAGACACACAGGAAACAACCCACATTTATATCGTGCCTTCATCATAGTAAAACATCCCAAGGCGCTTCACAGGAGCATGATAAGGCAAAACATCATCAAGCTAAAGAAAGACATTAGAGAAGGTTACCAAAATCTTGCTCAGAGGTAGGTTTTAAGTAGTGTCTTCAAGAAGGAGAGGTGGAGATTACAGGCTTCTATAGAAGGATAAGCACAATGAGCCAGATAGCTTCCTCCATCTGTGATCTTTGTAATCGATGCAAGTGTTCATCCACCACCCCTCCCCTGTGCATATTAAGATGTCATACAGTGTGTGTGTAGCGCTACTGATTTCAGTTGTTGAGGGGAAATATCTGACTGAAGAACCTAGTTGGTCTCCAAGGTAAGAAAAAATGATTGTTCAAACATTTCACCAGATATTTTGTACAGTAGGTAATAGTTGCTCTTTTGCGTCAGCTGAATCTACTTGTTAGCTACTTTTCCAGTGATTTTTTCCACTGTCCTGTTTCAGTGTTATACCTGATCACCTTTCTTATATTTGAACAGGCTACATCTGCTTTAGACACACAAACTGAAAGGAACATTCAAGCCTCGCTGGCCAGAGTGTGCACCAACAGGACCACAATTGTTGTGGCTCACAGGTAATGCTGCAGGAAAGACTAATTAAGGATTTATGCTGATTTGGAATTCATAGCTAAACCCTAATGTTTAGTGAGTTGTATTAGTGAAAACAAAATCACATTCTTCAGTTTTCAAACGTGTACTGCTCAGTTACCAATTACAGCCATTGCAAATGCTAAATTAGTGCTGTTATCAAAACTTGTAATACTTCCATCAGCATTGAATGTTATTGCTGAGTGGGTAAGTAAGTGATAGGTCAAGAGTGTCAATAAATGAAGAAGAACTAAGGGTGGATCTGTCCAAGTGAAGAAGGAGGTGCTGTTGATTTGACTTGCAAGATATGTAACAAAATTATCTCTCTGAGGTATTGGAAAGCTCTAGATTGTCTTTAGTCTATCAGAGGCAGGGTGGAGATTGAGGTATAGTGATTCAGTCAATGAGTTGTGAGAGAACTGGAAGTTGTGAACACTGAGGGTTTGTAGTTTGAAGGAAGTTGATGAATATTCAGTAGAATCAGCCACAAAAAAGGACTTGTATTTCTGTAGCACCTTTCATGACCTCAGGATGTCCCAAAGCACTTTATGGCCAATACTTTTGAAGTCTAGTTATTGTTGTAACACAGAAAACATAACAACTAATTTGTGCACAGCAAATTCCCACAAGCAGCAATGTGTCAATGTCCAGACAATCTGCTTTTACGTTTTGTTTGAGGTATAATTATTGACCAAGACACCAGGGAGAATTCCCCTGATCATCTTCAAAGTTGTGGCATGTTATCTTTTGCATAGAAACTAGGAGCTGGAGTAGGCCATTCGGCCCTTCGAGCCTGCTGCGCCATTCATTATGATCATGGCTGATCAACCAACTCAAAAAGCTGTTCCCGCTTTCGCCCCATACCCTTTGATCCCTTTAGACCCGAGAGCTATATCTAACTCATTCTTGAGAACATACAATGTTTTGGCCTCAACTGCTTTCTGTGGTAGCGAATTCCACAGGCTCACCATCTCTGGGTGAAGAAATTTCTCCTCATCTCAGTCCTGAAAGGTTTACCCCATATCCTTAGACGATGACCCCTGGTTCTGGGCTCCCCCACCGTTGGGAACATCTACCCTGTCAAGTCCTATTAGAATTTTATAGGTTTCTATGAGGTCCCCCCTCACTCTTCTGAACTCCAGCGAATATAATCCTAACTGACTCAATCTCTCCTCATACGTCAGTCCCACCATCCCAGGAATCAGTCTGGTAAACCTTCGCTGCACTCCCTCTATAGCAAGAACATCCTTTCTCAGATAAGGAGACCAAAACTGCACACAATATTCCAGGCGTGGCCTCACCAAGGCCCTGTATAATTGCAGTAAGACATCCCTGCTCCTGTACTCGAATCCTCTCGCTATGAAGGCCAACATACCATTTACCTCTTTTACCACCTGTTGGACCTGCATGCTTACCTTCAGCGACTGGTGTATGAGAACACCAAGGTCTTGCTGCATATTCCCCTCTCTCAGTTTATAGCCGTTCAGATAATAATCTGCCTTCCTGTTTTTGCTACCAAAGTGGATAACCTCATATTTATCCACATTGTACTGCATCTGCCATGCATTAGCCCACTCACTCAACTTGTCCAAATCACCCTGAAGCTTCTCTGCATCCTCCTCACAACTCAATCTCCCACCCAGTTTTGTGTGATCTGCAAATTTGGAGATATTACTTTTAGTTCCCTCATCTAAATCATTAATGTATATTGTGAGTAACTGAGGTCCTAGCACCGATCCCTGTGGTACCCCACTAGTCACTGCCTGCCATTCGGAAAAAGACCCATTTATTCCTACTCTTTATTTCCTGTCTGCCAACCAATTTTCTATCCATTGCAATACATTACCCTCAATTCCATGCGCTTTAATTTTACATGCTAATCTGTTATATGGGGCTTTGTTGAAAGCCTTCTGAAAGTCCAAATAAACCACATCCACTGGCTCCCCCTCATCAACTTTACTGGTTACATCCTCAAAGAATTCTAGTAGATTTGTCAAGCATGATTTCCCTTTCGTAAATCCATGCTGACTCTGTCTGATTCTACCACTGTTCTCTAAGTGTTCTGCTATAAAATCTTTGATAATGGACTCTAGAATTTTCCCCACTACCGACATCAGGCTGACTGGTCTATAATTCCCTGCTTTCTCTCTACCTCCCTTTTTAAATACTGGGGTTATATTAGCTACCCTCCAATCTGTAGGAACTGTTCCAGAGTCTATAGAATCTTGGAAGATGACCACCAATGCATCCACTATTTCTAGGGCCACTTCCTTAAGTACTCTGGGATGCAGACCATCAGGCCCTGGGGATTTATCGGCCTTCAATCCCATCAATTTCCCCAACACCATTTTTCTATTAATACTGATTTCCTTCAGTTCCTCTCTCTCACTAAGCCCTGTGTTCCCCAACATTTGTGGTATGATATTTGTGTCCTCCTTTGTGAAGACAGAACCAAAGTATGCATTTAGTTGGTCAGCCATTTCTTTGTTCCCCATAATAAATCCCCCTGTTTCTGACTGTAAAGGACCTACATTTGTCTTCACCAGTCTTTTTCCCTTCACATACCTATAGAAACTTTTACAGTCAGTTTTTATGTTCCCCGCAAGCTTGCTCTCATACTCTATTTTCCCCTTCTTAATCAATCCCTTGGTCCTCCTTTGCTGAATTCTAAACTGCTCCTAATCCTCAGGTCTGTTGTTTATTATGGCAAATTTGTATGCCTCTTCCTTGGATCTAATGCTATCTCTAATTTTCCTTGTCAGGCATGGTTTGGCTACCTTTCCCGTTTTACTTTTGCGCCAGACAGGGATAAACAATCATATATAATATATATATATTTCCGAAGTCCGAAGAAGGGTCACTGACCCGAAACGTTAACTCTGCTTCTCTCTCCACAGATGCTGCCAGACCTGCTGAGTATTTCCAGCATTTCTTGTTTTTATTTCAGATTTCCAGCATCCACAGTATTTTGCTTTTATTTTAGGGATAAACAATTGTTGCAGTTCATCCATGTGCTCTTTAAATGTTTGCCATTGCTTTTCGCACCGTTATCCCTTTAAGTAACGTTTCCCAATCCGTCATAGCCAACTCGCACCTCATTTTTAAAAAATTCATTCATGAGATGTGGGTGTCGCTGGCCAGGCCAGCATTTATTGCCCGTCCCTAATTGCCCTCAAGAAGGTGGTGGTGAGCTGCCTTCTTGAACCGCTCTGCAGTTCATGTGGGGTAGGTACACCCACAGTTCCTTCAGGAAGGGAGTTCCAGGATTTTGACCCAGCGACAGTGAAGGAACGGCGATGTAGTTCCAAGTCAGGATGGTGTGTGGCTTGGAGGGGAACTTGCAGGTGGTGGTATTCCCATGCATTTGCTGCCCTTGTCCTTCTTGGTAGAGGTCGCGGGTTTGGAAGGTGCTGTCCAAGGAGCCTTGGTGCTTTGCTGCAGTACATCTTGTAGATGGTACACACTACTGCCACTATGCGTCGGTGGTGGAGGGAATGAATGTTTACCTTCGTAGTTTCCTTTACTAAGATTCAGGACCCTAGTCTCAGAATCAACTACGTCACTCTCCATCTTGATGAAGAATTCTATCATATTATGGTCGTTCATCCCCAAGGGGTCTCGCACAACTAGATTGTCAATTATTCCTCTCTCATTACACAATACCCAGTCTAGGATGGCCTGTTCTCTAGTTGGTTCCTCAACATATTGGTCCAGAAAACCATCCTGTATACACTCCAAGAATTCCTGCTCTACGGTATTGTGACTAATTTGATTTGCCCAATCTATATACAGATTAACCTCCAGGCGCTTACCCATTGTCTCTCGAGACAAGGAAGCCAAAGGGAGAGAGAGAATCTATATGCAGATTAAAGTCACCCATAATTACAGATGTTCCTTTATCGTATGCATCTCTAATTTCCTGTTTAATGCCATTCCCAACATCACCACTACAGTTTGGGGGTCTATATACAACCCCCACTAATGTTTTTTGCCCCTTAGTGTTTCTCAGCTCTACCCATACAGATTCCACATCGTCAGAGCTAATATCTTTTAAGACCACCTGAGGGGCCAGACGGAGCATCAGTTTAATGTCTCATCCGAAAGACAGCACCTCCAACAGTGCAGCCCTCCCTCAGTACTGCACTGGAGTGTTGGCCTTGAATTTTATGCTTTAATCCTATAGCGAGACTTGAACCCACAACTTTTTGACTCAGAAGTGCTACCACTGAGCGCAGCTAACAGCTGACACCTCAAAGTGAAAATACTACCAGCTGAGCCAAGGCTGAACTCAAAAGAATCGATGAGATAAGCGATCTGTAAAAGGAAATAGAATGGGAGGGAGTGTAGCAACTTCCTCGCTCAGTCCCAGGTAAATATGCAAGGGTCGCATTGACCTCATTTGTTTTATTGCATTATAAGATATTGGTTTTGGTTTACATTTGTTAATAGGGTAAATTGAGACTGTGACACTACCACAATAGAACAAATGACAAGTGAAAGAAGGCAAGGATCAGGACTGGCAATTTAGTTTGAGATTTTGGTGGGAAATCCAAGTAAAACTCTAAGGTGCTGCTGATAATTCAAGCATTGGCCTTGTGGAAGTTGAGCTTACTGAGAAATTTAGTTCCAATTGGACCTTGGCTTCAAACTGAAAGAAGATTCATAACGTATAAACAAATAGTTCTTGAAAGTGCAATGAATGTTTTTGTTCTTGGGATGTGAATCGTGATGAAAATTTATTGTCCATCCTTAATTTCCCTAAGAGTATGGTGTTTAATTGCATTCTACATAGCAATTGAGAACATTAAGAGTAAACTATTTAACGAGGACTAATCAGTGTAGGCCAGACTAGGTAGAGCTAGCAGATTCTCTTCCTCGAAGGACATTATTGAACCAGTTACAACAATCCAACACAAATTACTGAATTAATTTTCAGAACTTGCAGTGGTGGAGGTTTTAGCTCACGACCACTAGGTTGTTGGTCCAATGCCATAACCACCAAATCCAAAAGATTAAAGTCAGATGAAAAGTGGTGAGGATGTCTGGGAGAACAAGCACCCTTGTAAATGGCTGGTATCTTGCAATGTCATGCAGCCATCATCTGTCAATTCAATGAAGGAACAAGAAGAATAACTAAAACCAGAAATGACCTTTTCAGTCCATCTGGCCAGTCCCAGTGTCCAGGAAATCTCAGGTTCCATGATGGAGCACAACTGGGCTGTGTGCTGACCCTGTAACACTTACAGTGAGTTCTTGCTCCATCTGTTAAACCCAGATGGGATTGTTTGCCTCGATCGTGCCACGCCCCATATTGATCCAATCAACATTGTTGGACTGATGAAAGGTGCCGGCTGTTTTATGCTGTAATTGGCCATGTGGGTAACAGATGTATCCAACATCAGATTGTTGCAGATGTCTCCCTGACTGAATCATATTCAAGAAATGCATCCTGCTGCCAGTATCTTAAAAACATTTTTGTAAAACACAACACAGAAATTGTATTAAAGTGAAGTGCCAGGGTGAAGTACTTCTTCAGGTAACCAGTAATGCATTTGGATAGATATACGTAATGTTTGATTATGAGCTGCTATATCTAACTGTCTGCCGTGGCTCAGTTAGTAGCTAGCACTCTCACTTCTGGTTGTGAGACCCATTCTAGAGACCTGAGCACATAATCTAGTTTGGCATTCTAGTGCAGTATTGAGGGAGTGCTGAGCTGTCGGAGGTGCTGTACTTCAGATGAGACGTTAAACCAAGATCCCATCTGCCCGCTCAGTTGGATGCAAATGTTCCATGGCATTATTCCAAACAAGAGCAAGGGCTTTCTCCCTGGTGCCCTGGCCAATAGAGTCATAGAGTTATACAGCACAGAAACAGGCCCTTCGGCCAATCATGTCCGCACCGGCCATCAAACCAATCTATTCTACAGGCAGTGTTCCAGATTCCAACCACCCTCTGGGTACAGAGAGTAGCAGTAGAAGGGAGTTTCTCAAAATGGAGACGTGTGACCAGTGGTGTTCCACAGGGATCCGTGCTGGGACCACTGTTGTTTGTGATATACATTAATGATTTGGAGGAAAGTATAGGTGGACTGATTAGCAAGTTTGCAGACGACACTAAGATTGGTGGAGTAGCAGATAGTGAAGGGGACTGTCAGAGAATACAGCAGAATATAGATAGATTGGAGAGTTGGGCAGAGAAATGGCAGATGGAGTTCAATCAGGGCAAATGCGAGGTGATGCATTTTGGAAGATCCAATTCAAGAGTGAACTATACAGTAAATGGAAAAGTCCTGGGGAAAATTGATGTCCAGAGAGATTTGGGTGTTCAGGTCCACTGTTCCCTGAAGGTGGCAACGCAGGTAAATAGAGTGGTCAAGAAGGCATACAGCATGCTTTCCTTCATCGGACGGGGTATTGAGTACAAGAGTTGGCAGGTCATGTTACAGTTGTATAGGACTTTGGTTCGGCCACATTTGGAATACTGCGTGCAGTTCTGGTCGCCACATTACCAAAAGGATGTGGATGCTTTGGAGAGGGTGCAGAGGAGGTTCACCAGGATGTTGCCTGGTATGGAGGGCGCTAGCTATGAAGAGAGGTTGAGTAGATTAGGATTATTTTCATTAGAAAGACGGAGGTTGAGGGGGGACCTGATTGAGGTGTACAAAATCATGAGAGGTATAGACAGGGTGGATAGCAAGAGGCTTTTTCCCAGAGTGGGGGATTCAATTACTAGAGGACACGAGTTCAAAGTGAAAGGGGAAAAGTTTAGGGGGGATATGCGTGGAAAGTTCTTTACGCAGAGGGTGGTGGGTGCCTGGAACGCGTTGCCAGCGGAGGTGGTAGATGCGGGCACGATGGCGTCTTATAAGATGTATCTAGACAGATACATGAATGGGCAGGAAGAAAAGAGATACAGACCCTTAGAAAATAGGCGACATGTTTAGATAGAGGATCTGGATCGGCGCAGGCTTGGAGGGCCGAAGGGCCTGTTCCTGTGCTGTAATTTTCTTTGTTCTTTAGTATCATCAGCAAATTTGGATATATTACTCTCTGCCCCCTCCTCCAAGTATTAATATAGATAGCTAATAATTGAGGCAATAGGACTGATCCTTGTGGCACTCCACTAGTTATGTCTTTCCAACCTGAAAAAGACCCATTAATCCCGATTCTCTGTCTTCTGTGAGTTAACAGACGCCAGAAGGATCAATTTCCTTTGGAAGAGGAGCCAAAGACCACTTTTGGAGTGAGGAATGACTGATCAATTTTACGTATATTCCAGATCAATGCAAGCCATGGGATTCCCCTCTCAGAGCAGCAAGGTGCCGCTTTGAGATTCGAGTGGCAGAGCTGGTTGGATTTCTTTATATGCGCAGGGCATCCACCCGAATATTTAAAAGAACTAATCCTTGTGATTTGGGACCTGATTATGGGAAACAAAAATGGCAGGTGGAAATGTCTCTCAGTGCTCTTCTGCCTCCTTAACAGGCCTATGGAAGTTTTAGGCTGATATATTCATTTTCCCTACGTTTTTCAGAGTGCAAGAGAAAGAAACTGCATTTTCTCACGCCTTTTCAATCCTCTGGATGTCCCAACGTGCTAGAACCAATGAAGTACTTTTGAAGTGCAGTCACTGTTGTAGGGAAATATGGCAACCAATTTGTGCACAGAAAGCTCTATTTTACTCAATTCACCACTCTGCTCTCATGCCCACATTTCAGACCTTGACCTGCTGCAGTGTTCCAGTGAACATCCAAGTAAGCTCGAGGAACAGCACCTCATTTTCTGATTAAGCACTCTACAACCTTCCGCACTGAACGTTGAATTCAATAATTTCAGAACATGACTCCCCGCTTCACTTGCTTAAAACCTATTACATTTCTAACCTGCGACCGTACGGATTAGGAGCAGAAGTAGGCCAGTCAGCCCGTCGAGCCTGCTCCACCATTTAATAAGATCATGGCTGATCTATTTCTGTCTCGAATTCCACACTCCCATCTACCCCTGATAATCTTTGATTCCCTTGCCTAGCAAGAATCTACCACCGCCTTAAAAATATTCAATGACCTCCACCACCTTCTGAGGCAGAGAATTCCAAAGTCGCACAACCCTCTGAGAGAAAAAATTTCTCCTCGCCTCTGTCCAAAAAGGGCGACCCCTAATTTTCAAACAGTGCCCCCTAGTTCTGGACTCACCCACAAGAGGAAACATCCCCTCCTGTCAAGACCGTTCCGGATCTTATATACTTCAATCCAGTCTCCCCTCACTCTTCTAAGCTACAGTGAAAACAAGCCCAGTCTGTCCAACCTTTCCTCATAAGACATCCCGCTCATTCCAAGTATCAATCTAGTAAACTTCCTCTGAACCGTCTGCAACGCATTCACATCCTTCCTTAAATAAGGAGACCAAAACTGCACACAGTATTCGAGATGTGGTCTCACCAATGCCTTGCATAACTGAAGCATAACATCCTTACTTTTATTTTCAATTCCTCTCGTAATAAAGGGTAGCATTCCATTAGCCTTCTTTATTACTTACTATAGCTGGACGTACAGCCAACAAAATCGGAACTCAGTGATGCCATTGATTCTCTAGCCAGCGGAAAAGCCCCTGGGAAGCACGGCATTACCCCTGAAATAATCAAGAGTGCCAAGCCTGCTATACTTTCAGCACTCTACGAACTGCTTTGCCTGTGCTGGGACAAGGGAGCAGTACCACAGGATATGCGCGATGCCAATAACATCACCCTCTATAAGAACAAGGGTGACTGCAACAACTACCATGGAATCTCCCTGCTCAGCATAGTGAGGAACGTCTTCGCTCGAGTCGCTTTAAACAGACTCCAGAAGCTGGCTGAGCATGTCTACCCTGAGGCACAGTGTGGCTTTCGAGCAGAGAGATCCACCATTGACATGCTATTCTCCCTTCGCCAGCTACAGGAGAAATGCCGCGAACAACAGATGCCCCTCTACATTGCTTTCATTGATCTCACCAAAGCATTTGACCTCGTCAGCAGACGTGGTCTCCTCAGACTGCTAGAAAAGATCGGATGTCCACCAAAGCTACTAAGTATCATCACCTCATTCCATGACAATATGAAAGGCACAATTCAGCATAGCAGCGCCTCATCAGACCCCTTTCCTATCCTGAGTGGCATGAAACAGGGCTGTGTTCTCGCACCTACATTGTTTGGGATCTTCTTCTCACTGCTGCTCTCACATGTGTTCAAGTCTTCAGAAGAAGGAATTTTCCTCCACACAAGATCAGGGGGCAGGTTGTTCAACCTTGCCCGTCTAAGAGCGAAGGCCAAAGTACGGAAAGTCCTCATCAGGGAACTCCTCTTTGCTGATGATGCTGCATTAACATCTCACACTGAAGAGTGTCTGCAGAGACTCTTCGACAGGATTGCGGCTGCCTGCAACAAATCTGGCCTAACCATCAGCCTCAAGAAAACGAACATCATGGGACAGGACGTCAGAAATGCTCCATCCATCAATATCGGCGACCACGCTCTGGAAGTGGTTCAAGAGTTCACCTACCTAGGCTCAACTATCACCAGTAACCTGTCTCTCGATGGAGAAATCAACAAGCACATGAGAAAGGCTTCCACTGCTATGTCCAGACTGGCCAAGAGAGTGTGGGAAAATGGCGCACTGACACGGAACACAAAAGCCCGAGTGTATCAAGCCTGTGTCCTCAGTACCTTGCTCTACGGCAGTGAGGCCTGGACAACGTTTGTCAGCCAAGAGCGACGTCTCAATTCATTCCATCTTCGCTGCCTCCGGAGAATCCTTGGCATCAGGTGGCAGGACCGTATCTCCAACACAGAAGTCCTCGAGGCGGCCAACATCCCCAGCATATACACACTACTGAGCCAGCAGCGCTTGAGATGGCTTGGCCGTGTGAGCCGCATTGAAGATGGCAGGATCCCCAAGGACACATTGTGCAGCGAGCTCGTCACTGGTATCAGACCAACCGGCCGTCCATGTCTCCGCTTTAAAGACGTCTGCTAACGCGACATGAAGTCCTGTGACATTGATCACAAGTCGTGGGAGTCAGTTGCCAGTGATCGCCAGAGCTGGCGGGCAGCCATAAAGGCGGGGCTAAAGTGTGGCGAGTCGAAGAGACTTAGCAGTTGGCAAGAAAAAAGACAGATGCGCAAGGGGAGAGCCAACTGTGTAACAACCTCGACAAACAATTTTATCTGCAGCACCTGTGGAAGAGTCTGTCACTCTCGAATTGGCCTTTATAGCCACTCCAGCCACTGCTTCACAAACCACTGATCACGCCAGGCGCTTACCCATTGTCTCTCGAGACTGTACCTGCATATTAACCTTTTGTGACTCATGCACTAGAACACCAGGATCCCTCTGCACCTCGGAATTCTGCAGTCGTTCCCCGTTTAAGAAATAATATGCTTTTTTATTCTTCCTGCCAAAGTGAACAATTTTACATTTTCCCACATTGTACTCCATCTGCCAGATTTTTGCCCATTCACTCAACCTATCTATATCTGTCTGCAACATCCTTATGTCCTCTTCACAATATACTTTCCTACCTATCTTTGTGTCATCCCTAAATTTAGCTACCATGCCAGAGGGGCATAGATAGGGTAGATAGGAAGAAACTTTTTCCCTTAGCGGAGATATCAATAACCAGGGGGCATAGATTTAAGGTAACGGGCAGGAAATTTAGAGGGGATTTGAGGGAAAAAAATTTCACCCAGAGGGTGGTTGAAATCTGGAATACACTGCCTGTAGGGGTGGTAGAGGCAGGAACCCTCACAACATTTAAGAAGTATTTAGATGAGCACTTGAAACGCCATAGCATACAAGGCTACAGGCCAAGAGCTGAAAAATGGGATTAGAATAGATCGGTGCTTGATGGCCAACATGGATACGATGGGCCGAAAGGCCTATTTCTGTGCTGTATGACTCTTTGATTCTATCGCTTCTCTCATCTAAGTCATTGATATAAATTGTATAAAGTTGAGGCCCCAGCACAGCTCCCTGCAGGACTCCACTCTTCACATCCTGCCAATCAGAAAAGGACCCATTTATGCATACTTCTATCCATGCTAATATGTTACCCCCTACACCATGAGCTCCTACTTTGCACAATAACCTTTTATTGGCACCTTGTCAAATGTCTTCTGGAAACCCAAGTACATTATGTCAATAGGCTTCCCTTTATCCACAGCGCATGTTACTCCTTCAAAGAACTCCCATAAATTGGTTAAATATGATTTCCCTTTCACAAAACCATGCTGACTATTCCCGATTACCTTGTTTTTCTAAGTGCCCAGCTTTGGCCTCCATGTCCATTGCCAGCTCTCTACAAGAGCAACTCAGCTTGTCCCGCTCCCCCGCCTTTTCCCAGTAGCCCTGCATTTTTTTCTCTTCAGATAATTTTCCAAGTCCCTTTTGAAAGCCGCAATTGAATATGTCTCCACCATAGTCTCGGGAAGTGCATTTCAGATCCTCACCACTTGGTGTGTAAAAAAACTTTCCTCATGTCGCCTTTGGTTCTTTTCCATTCACTTTAAATCAGTGTCCTGTGGTTCTTGACCAATCCACCAATGGGAACAGTTTCTCTCTATCTACTGTGCCCAGGCCCCTGAGCAGGCCTCTAGGGTGGTTCCCTTTTTCTCTGACTGTGGCGGAGGATTCTTTGTTAATCTCCCCTTTGTTCTCTGGGACATTCCTACCTGCAGATATTTGTGCAGGCATGCCTGGAGCACTTAGGGGCATCACCCTCAAGGTTTCTGTGCCCCCTAGAAGTCTCTCTTTGTCCCTGCAAGTTCCTGTAAATGTTGTTAGCAACTCTGGTGGGGTGCCTCTAGAGTATGCATTTACATAGAAGGATGTCGGGTCTAACTTTTCACATTTTGCGGGGTTGGTTGACAGGACAGTAGGGGTTTTCATCCGGGATTCCTCCCGGACTTCCTTTAACCTCCCCTCATTGTCACTTTTTCCCCTTCTCTTTCTAAACTTTTACCAGCCATGTGCCTGCCTGTCTCCTTTTGTTCCCAGTGGGGGTCCCTTACAGTTCACCAGCCCTCTGCTGGAGGGTCCTCCTAACACCGTTATAGGAGTTAGGGGTGCGGGTTTCACTAGGTTGGGGTTTCCCCTCAACCTGGCACATGTGGCAACTCCAGTACTCCACCACATCTTTGTGGGGTTTTGGCCGGTCAAACTGCTGTCTTATGCGGGCTTTGGTCTTTCGTAACTTTGGTCTTTCGAAGAGACTTAGCAGTTGACAGGAAAAAAGACAGAAGCGCAAGGGGAGAGCCAACTGTGTGACAGCCCCGACAAACAAATTTTTCTGCAGCACCTGTGGAAGAGCCACTCTAGAATTGGCCTTTATAGCCACTCCAGGCGCTGCTCCACACACCACTGACCACCTCCAGGCGCTTGCTTACCCATTGTCTCTCGAGATAAGGAGGCCAAAAGAAAGAAGGTCTTTCGTATACCGGCATGTACAGCCACTGTAGTCTCGTGGGCACTTCTTAATATTGCTCTCCGGTACCTCTGTGGCACCACTAACTGGTGAACTACTGTCCACCCCTTGCCCTCAGGTCTGTGAGGAGAACTCAATTTCCTCATCAGTATCTCATTCTTTAAATAGTAACAGTCAGGGACTCCCTCTGCTTCACTTTCAGACTGGGCAGCCTGTGCTAACTCTCGCAATACTGGGTCAGCTCGCTGAGCCTCAGCTCGGGAAAATCCATTTAATTCATTCTCTGTGTCTCCTAACTTTCCAAAGAAAGTCTCAGACAGGCAGACTTCATGGTCATGTGCCTGCAGTGCCAATGCAGTCTCCTCTGGGGGAGCTGGTTTGATCATGGCCTGATCCACTACACATTCAGGCAAACTGCAGGAAACCGTCTCCTGCCACTGCCCTGTCTCTTTGACCTCCTGTGGTCTTTCTTTTACTACTACCCACCAGATCGTTAGCTAGGAGCAGGTCAACCCCGTCCACAGGCAAACTAGGAACAATCTCTACTGTCAGCGGTCCCAAAACTAGGTCGCACTCCAGGTACAGGCATACACTGCCCTCCAGTACCATTCACCACCATTTTGGTGTTCACTGCACTCTCTGGGGGATAGGTCAGGCCTTTTCCCAGTAAAAGGGATCTAGTGGCTCCTGTGTCACTGAGAATCACTATGGGCTTGTTTGCCCTACTGGAGGGGTATGGGGTTACTTTTCCTTCAGCCACAAAACCCAGATAACCTTCAGGAATCCTGTTAACCTTTCCTGCACTGGCCGTAGAAAGCTTCCTGGGTGGCACTCTTACTGCAGTTAAAGCCACAGCTGGTTCTGCTGCGCTTTGCATCAGGTCCCCATCTTCACTGAGCGGGTATGCCCTGATTAACCCTATAGGTTTCCCCTTTAGTTGCCAGCAGTCAGCTTTTAAATGCCCTGCCATATTACAATGGAAGCACACAGGTCTCCGGGTCTCAAACGGCCACTTGCCGGGCTCCCTGAACTTGCTGCTCCTCTACATGGGTCTTTATTGAGAATGGAAGAGAGTTTTTAAATTCCTCTAACAGAATCACTTCTCTGAGAGTCTCATAACTGAGCCCTCAGCCACTGGTCAAAATCCAGCAGTTTCCTTCTTTCAAACTTTAGTTAAGTTTCATTAGCTTGCTTTTTGAGGGTTCTAAACTTTTGGCGATAGGCTTTGGGTACTAATTCATATGCCCCGAGGATAGCATTTTTGGTCAGTTCATAATTTGATGAACTCTTATCTGGCAACAAGGAATAGTCGAAGTGCCACAGTTTCCGGTTAGTTTGCTTTGCAATAAGAGAGACCAGGTCTCAGCTGGCCATTTTAGCTGCTTTGCCAGTTTCTCAAAAGACACAAAAACGCTTCCACATCTTCCTCATTGAATTTTGGAATTAATTGAGCGAGTTATAACAATTTTGTACCCAGCCCTGAATTCTGCTTCTCCATATAGGCCATGCTTTCACTGGGGTTACTCTGTCGCCCCCTAGCTAACTCAAGCCACTTCAGCTCTCTCTCTCTTCAGGTTCTTTCTGGAAGGCTCTCTCTTTCTCTTCCTGTTCTTTCTGGAAGGCTCTCTCATTCTCCCTCTCCTGCTTCTCTATCTCTCTCTCTGTTTCCTCTAATTCAAGTTTCCTTTGTTCCAATTGTATCTTTGCTAACAATACTCTCTCTGGGTCTGCTTCTAACCCTGCTTCTTCAGATTCAAGGGAAAAATGTTTGGCCACTAGCCTTAGGAGTTCAGACTTCCTAGCAATGTCACGTACAGTGATCCCACACTGCTCAGCCATTTATCTCAACTTCTACATAGACAGTGGTTTTAACGTATCCCAAGTTACTTCACCCTGTGTTGTAGAGCGACTCACTTCAGTTGCAGACATGTTTGTATTCAATCACTCACATCAAAGAAAACCTGTATTAATCTTGCCCTTTTTTGATTGGGAATAACTTGGCTTCCCACTTCCAATTTCGCTCGTTTGTCTGTAGGGAACATCCCAGACAAGCCCCTAAATTCCTGTTATGACCAGGTGAGAAGTACGTCTAGGGGTCTTTTTACTGTCTTCCTCTGGTCTTATTGTAACAGGGTTTAGATTTTTAAACGCATAGTGTTTTGAGCTCCCCCTTGGCGAATCCTTGTTTACTGCTTTCCAATTATATGGCAAAGAAATTAGCACATCAGGTTTTCCTAGGTTTAAAGAAGAAAAGTGAAATTTATTAAACCTTAAACTTAAACTCTAATACGGTTAACACCTACAGATATACGACACGCCCACGCTTGCACGCACACGCAGTACACACATGCAAATGGAGACAGAAAAGGGCAGAAGAAAAAATAAAGTAAAAAGGTTTGAGGCAATATCAGAAGAGTTTCTTGCTTCAAGCTCACTGTAGTCCTTTTATATAATGAAAGCAAAATACTGCAGATGCTGGAAATCTGAAATAAGAACAAGAAATGCTGGAAATACTCAACAGGTCTGGCAGCATCTGTGGAGAGAGAAACAGAGTTAACATTTCAGATCAGTGACCCTTCATCAGAACTCAGTCCTTTTGTGAGTAGTCTTGCTTTCCGTTCGGGCCCAGTATTCTTAAACCTTGTTCAGGCCCAGTATTCTTCTTAAACCTTGTTCACTGTAGGAGACTTTTCTCTCTTGGGGTTCATGTGTCTTCAATGGATCTTCAGTTCTGTGAGAAATAGATGGGAGCAGACAGGAGAGAGGTGTTCTCAGTCCAGGAGCAAACATCTTTCTGAGTTTCAAACACTCTGTGGCAAGTTCAAATTCAAACAGCCCATTAGTCATGTGATTAAACTGGTCTGACCAGGTCTTCTGTGTATTGGAGAGGCAAGGACTGGGTCTTTTGTTCCAACACTGTCTGCTAGCATGCAAAAAAGGTCTTTCCGGCGAAGGGCCTGGCAATTCCTAGTGATAGGCCCTCTTCTTCCCAGCAGCAATTTTAAGTTTTAATGTTCATGTGGCGAAATAATGTGTGCCTCATTCTTGACAGGTGGAGGGCCTGCATGACAAAAGGTTCACCATAACTTCCTTGCTTTTGTGCTCTATGCCTGTATTTATAAAGCCCAGAATCCCATATGCCTTATTAATTGATGATGCCTTATTAATTGCTTTCTCAACCTGCCTTGCCACCTTCAATGATTTGTGCACATATACCCCCAGGTCCCTCTGCTCCTGCATCTCCTTTACAATTGTATCCTTTATTTTATATTGCCTCTCCTTTTCTTCCTATCATAATGTATCACTTCACACTTCTCTGCATGAAATTTCATCTGCCATGTGTCTGCCCATGCCACCAGTTGTCTATGTCCTCTTGAAGTCTATCACTATCCTCCTCACAATACTTTCAAATTTTGCGCCATCTGCAACTTTGGAAATTCTGCTCTTTACACCCAAATCTAGGTCATTAATTTAAGTCAAGAAAAGCAGTGATCCTAGTACCGACCTCTGGGGAACCCTGTGTCACATACGTTCAGACAACCACATAGTACAATTAGTAAACAGGGCACAGAGGTGGTCAGTGAACACGGCACAGAGCCACTCGCTCAGGGACATCAGCTCTGGATAGACAGTTTTTGAACATAATCCTTTAATTTGCTAACTAGATGTGGGAAGGGTGTGTTTCGTTACCTGCAGGACAAGTTAAAGTAGAAGATAATGTCCTGTCTGCAACTGCATAGAAAGCTTGTAAGGCTTTGTACCATAAGGGGATAAAGATTGGGCTGTATACAGTTAGAAAGTTTTGTGTTCCCTACGAACAGGGCTTTTACTCAGTACGTATTGTGAGCATAGATGCTCCTTGAAGCCCTCGGAGGGTTAATGCTGTTTTATTTTTCTTTTCAATAACTAACTGCGGTATGAACAAAAGCTTGGGAACCTGCCGTGGCGTCCTCCCTGGCCTGCTGTGTGATGACAAATTGTAAATACATATCCTGCTCTTTGATCTCCTACTAAATGTGCGTCCATTGACAACTTTGATCCTCAACCTTATTGAGCTATAAAAGCAGTGCCCCCCCCCCCCCCACCTTTTTTGATGTGGGTAGGGTCTTTTTATGAGGAACGTGTGTGCCACTAGGGTGGGAACAGCGAGGGCTCTGGCAATGGATGACCACTTCCCATTGAGCTCAAGTGGAATAGTGAAGATAATGGAAAACATTTTTAATGGTTTTTAGTGCAAAGATGTTTTCAATCAATTGACCTTTTTGAAGTGCAGCAGCTACAGCTGGTGGGAACACGAGGCTGCCACATGCTCCGCACAGCAGTTTCCTGTATACAGCAAGAAGAGGCTGCAGAGAATTGGAAGTGTAAAGGGAACGTCCTGGACAGTGTCTTCAATGAAAGGCCTGGTAAGGGCTTAGAACAGATTAAATTCCACTGGAGACTTTTCCCTGAAAAGAGAACTTGGAATCCTGCAATGTGCAGGAAGTTCTGGCCGTTCAATTACTGTTTAGAACAGGGAATAGCAACAGCACAAGCTGAATGCTACACAGTAAAAATTCTCCTGCAGTCGATGGCAGCTAGTGAGGGCATGGATAGTGCTGATCCTATTATGGGAGACATGGCAGCATGTGGTTCTCCCGAGATTTAATCTGTAATCAGGTTTTAATAAATAGGGTCATTTTGCTTCTTCTGGGATCTCTCAATTACACACTTCTCTTGTAACAGGAATTAGTCTTGCTGTCAGATTTGCAAATATGTAGATTAGCTTGCAATTCTAAGTCCCTTTTTCAGCCTTCACCTCAGTAGAAAGAATGCATTTGCATTCATGCAGCGCCTTTCGTGACCTCAGGACATTCCAAAGCACTTTACAGTCAATGAAGTACTTTTTTGAAGTGCAGTCACAGTTGTAATATAGGAAATGCGGTTGCTCCCACAAGCAATAACTAAATAAATGGCTAGGTAATCTGCATTTTTGTGATGTTGGTTGATATTGGTAAATACTTTCCTGATGCTAGATGTGTGAACCTAAGTGGAGCAGTGGCAAGTTGATGAAAGATTATATGGCAGCTGTCAAAAGGATGGATATAACAGGAGGAGAGTCGAAAGAAATTAGCAATGGCTCATGATTCTGCATGATGTTGCTTGTGGTAAATATTGACAGGCATTATGTAACACAATGCAAGATAGTGCTGCTGAAGTGGATTCATGTTTAATGTTGTCTGTCCCCCTTAAGGTCACAGATTGAACCACTGTAAACAATTAAGAGTCTGAGGTCAACCAGAGGTTTATTGCTATTAGGCAGGAAAATTTGCAGATTAGAAAGTTTTTGTAAAA
The DNA here is from genome assembly GCF_036365525.1 of Heterodontus francisci. NCBI lineage: Eukaryota > Metazoa > Chordata > Chondrichthyes > Heterodontiformes > Heterodontidae > Heterodontus > Heterodontus francisci. The sequence continues at coordinate 8,902,815 of NC_090377.1, forward strand.
TTTTGGCTTAAAATTGGGTAAGAAATAGTCTGTAATACTTTCCTTTTTTTTGCTCTCCTGTGCCTTTGACACTTTGAAATGTGACTTTTGGAATCTGATGAATGCTTTCAAAATTTATTTTTTAATATGCATAATCAAGTAATAACTGGTAACTGCTGTTGGCAGCAAACTCAAAGTAAACAATGGGAAAGAGAGCTATTTAGAGAATTAGAGATTTCAGCAGAGCAACAACAGCTTGCATTTATACAGCACCTGTAATGTCATAAAATGTCCCAAGGCACTTTGTGAAGTGTTATCAAACAAAAATTGACACAGTCACATACCTATTACAAAGAACCAGGCCATTTGCCCCAACTGGTCTATGCTGGTATTAATGCTCCACACCAGCCTTCTCCCACTCTACATAATAAATCTAACTATCAGTATAGCATTCTGTTCCTTTCTACCTCGTGTTTATCTAACTGGACTGGCAAGGCCACACGCTCACCTATGTTAAAATCCTCCACCCACAACACCACCCCCACCCGACAACTCCCACCCCCGTATGTCATATTACAGAGTGCTGAGACCAGATGGAATATACTCTAAAATCTCGTCAAGGAAATGAGAAAGGAAAAATGCAAAACAGGGGCTTTGCCAGGATAGCAAATGTTATCTTGATGTGTGCAGAAACTGAATGAGATATGAAGCTAGAAATTATAAAGGAGTTAGCCTAATTTTTGTAGTGGGGAACATGCTTAAGAGAATTAAACAGGAGGCTACTCTGAATTATCAACAGAACATTGAGTTCATAAAGAGTAGAAAGCATAGATTGGAAGCAATAGGACATGCCTCATGAATCTGTTGGAATTCTTTGAAGAAGTGTTTGATGGGTGGCTATGGAGTAGATAAAATGTACTTGATAAAGTTCCGTGCATGACTCTTTAACATGATGGTTTACTTATTACTTTGCTTGCCCACGTACCTGCCTGCAGTTCAAAAGTAGTTCATTAGTTGCATAGTGCTTTAGGACATCCCAAGGACAATAATACAAGTTTTTTTTCTTTTATTTAATATGGACACTCCAGCAATAGGCAAAGGTTGCTTTCTTTATTCAATATGTAACTTGATTGGCAATATCCATTGCTACCTGCTACCAAACCATAGATAAAAAGAACTTGCATTTTTATAGTACCACTCATGACCCAGGACATCCTAAATAGCGTTACAGCCAATGAAGCACTTTCTGAAGTGACATCACTGTTGTAATGTAGGAAACCGAGCAACCAGTTTGTGAATAGCAAGCTCCCACAAACAGCAATTTTTTAAAATTCATTTCGTGGGATGTGAGCATTGCTGGCAAGACCAGCATTTGTTGACCATCCCTAATTGCCCTTGAGAAGGTGGTGGTGAGCTGCCTTCTTGAACCGCTGCAGTCTATCTGGTGCGGGTACACCCACAGTGCTGTCAGGAAGGAAGTTCCAGGATTTTGATCCAGTGACGCTGAAGGTGCAGCGATATATTTCCAAGTCAGGATGGTGTGTGGCTTGGAGGGGAACTTGGTGGTGTTCCCACTCGTCTGCTGCCCTTATCCTTCTAGTGGAAGAGGGTCGCTGCATTGAAAGGTGCTGTCGAAGGAGGCGTTGCTGCAGTGCATCTTGTATATGGTACACACTGCTGCCACTGTGCATCAGTGGTGGAGGGAGTGAATGTTTGTGGATGGGGTGCCAATCAAGCAGGCTGCTTTGACCTGGACGGTGTCTAGCTTCTCGAGTGTTGTTGGAGCTGCTCGCATCCAGGCAAGTGGAGAGTATTCCATCACACTCTTGACTTGTGTCTTGTAGATGGTGGACAGGCTTTGAGGAGTTGGGAGGTGGGTTGCTCACTGCAGAATTCCCTGCCTCTGACCTGGTCTTGTAGTCACAATATTTCTGTGGCTGCTCCAGTTTAGTTTTTTGTCAATGGTAACCCCTAGGATGTTTGTTGATAGTGGGGGATTCAGCGATGGTAATGTTGTTGAATGTCAATTAAATAAATCTGTTTTAGGTTTTGTGTGGGGATAAATGTTGGTCAGGATACTGGGAGAACTTTCATGCTGTACTTAGAATAGTGCCATGAAACCTGATAACATGGCTTACGGGTCCTCAGTTTAACGTTGCATCCAAAAGACAGCACCCTCAGTACCGCACTGCAGAATCGGCCTAGATTATGTACTGAACTCTCTGAAATGGGATTTCAGCCAGGGTTGAAACTAGGGCAGAGCAGTATGCTGGATTATTCAGTGAACCACTGGGGATAACTATGAATCACATTTTACTTTTTCCCTTTCCCTCTCTGGTTACAGATGAAGATTAGTCAGATTCTCTAAGAGTTAGTATATTTTGCTCACGCCTCTTCACCTGCCTTTGCTGCTCAGTTAAAGTCCAGGAAAATTGCTCGTTTTGACCTAGTTGAGTCTCAGTGAAGCAGCCATCACCATCGAGCATGCAGGAAGGCCATGACTCTGGATGCTGTGGAATGGGTTGACTAACAGTAGGAGAACGGGCACCAATTATATTTTCCTTTGAAGATATGTGTTGCTTCCCAAAAATCTGTTTCCATTTTTCAGCTAGTGCTCAGAAATAAATCCAGTGTGTTGTCATCTGTCACAGATTCTAACATGGCCAATTTGAGAGTTCTGGTTTGTCCTCTTGTACAACACCCAGTGAGTGAGTAACTGAAACATAGAGATCAGAGAAGTCTTGGGTTCAGTTCCTGGTCTGTGCTGAAATACGTGAGCAAAGTGGTGATGGGTGAAAAGGACTTGGTACGAGTTAGGATCTAGGTAGCAGAGTTTTGAATGAGATGAAGTTTACAGAAGGTGGAAGATATGAAGCTGGCTCGGAAAGTATCAGAATAGTCGAATCTAAATATAGCAGAGAAATAAGCAGAGTTAAGGGAAGGGAGCAAAGTAGTAGGATGATTTTTGAATTGAAGTAACAATGAGCCAACAAAGATAGGAAAGGCTGAAAGACTCTGTGTTAGACCTGGTAGTATGTCTAGTCTTTTGTTATAGTAATAATTGCTGCACCAGGAATGCTGATTGTTTTGCATCAACATGAGAAACATCAGGGCAGTATTGTTGGTTCTAGCCCCATTCTTTGGACTGCTCTGTTTGTATTTTCGTTGTGTCAGGGCATTGCATAATCCCTGCTCTTCAGGGAACCCTTTTCTACTGCAGTGGAAATTGCTCCCACTGGGACAATCTGCTAATAGACTAAAGGTGTTAATTTCCTCAGCTGTAAACTCTTCAAATGTGAGGCTAATTGACTCTTTGCCTTTGAGAGAGTTCAACAGTACGTGTATTAACCCGATGACTGATCAAGGAGAAAGAAACCAAAGATCCCGAGAAGAAATCGGATTCTGGGCCAGCCATTTCGAAAAAGCGGAAGAACCAGAGCAAGTGGTTGGCAGAAATATCCTGCATTCCAGAAATAATTCTCTCCCCAGCCCCTCTCTAGCGTAAAACATAAATGGACTGTGTATCTCTTGAGTTGCTTTTGTTAAAGACACATTCCTAAGATTGGTTATGAAGTGGTCTTTGCTCTCAGTTTGCAATGTTGTACATCCCAGAACTGTAGGTTACACATGTTGCATTTAATATTGTAAAGGGGCACCAGGCTTACATGCTAATGTATTGACTCCAGTCAAACCTTTTAGAAAACAAAAGGCTCCAGGAACTCCTGAACTCCTGTTTCCTAAGAGCCATCTTAAAGGGTTGACATGCACGAGAAGATTTATTTGCAGGAGAGCGAGTTACTGGATTACATTTTTAGCATCTCTGTCCTCCAGTTTTCACCCAGATTTATGTCCTTGGAACTTCTCCAGGTTGGACACCTTTGCAACCAATAGTATGCAAAGACTATCTGTTCAGAATACAGGAAACTTTATGGTTGGACAGACTAGGACTAGGGGGCATAGCCTAAACATTAGAGCCTGACCTTTCAGGAGTGAAACTAGGAATCACAAGTTTGAAACTCTCTTCCACAAAAGGCAATTGATGCTAGATCAATTATTAATTATAAATCTGAGATTGATAGATTTCTGTTAGCCAGAGGTATTAGGAGGCAAAGGCAGGTCAGTGGAATTAGGTCACAGATCAGCCATGATCTCAGTTGAATGGCAGATCAGGCTTAAGGGGCTAAATGGTCTATTCCTGTTTCTAGGAACAAGAGGGCCCTGCTTCTGTTTATATGATCTCAACACCCAACTTTTAAAAGGGGCACAGGAACAGAGAGATCTGAGGGTCTATGTACACAAGTCTTTGGAGGTGACAGGACAAGTTGAGAAGTCTGTTAAAAAAGCATACAGAATCTTTGGTTTTACAAAGTAAGGCATAGAGTACAACAGTAAGGAAGTTATTCTCAACCGTTACAAAACATTGGTTTGGCCCCAGCTCGAATGTTTTAAGAAGGATGTCAAGGCTTTAAAGAGGGTGCACAGAAGATTTACTAGAATGGTACCAGGGATGAGGGACTTAAGTTATGTAGAGTGACTGGAGAAGCTGGACATGATAGGCCAAATGGCTTCCTACTGTGCCAAAAAATCTTTCTATGTTTCTGCAGAGGAGAAAGGGGTATGGGGAGATTGGCAGAAATGTTCAAAAATCGTGAAGGGTTTTGATAGAGTAAATTGGGAAAAACTGTTTCCAGTGGCAGAAGAATCGGTAAGCAGAGAACACAGATTTAAGGAAATTGGCAAAAGAACCAGAAGTGACATAAGAAATGTTTTTTTTTACACAGTAAGCTATGATGACCTAGAATGTGCTGCCTGAAAGGGCGGTGGAAGCAGATTCAATTGTAACTTTCAACAGGATTTGGATAAATACTTGAAGTGAAACAATTTGTGGGGCAACAGGGAAAGAGTATGGCGAGTGAGATTGATTGGATGGCTCCACCAAAGAGCTGGCACAGGCACAACAGGCTATTTGGCCTCCTTCTGTGCTGTCAGTTTTGATGAATTTCTGTCAATTGGGTTAATTCAGCACTCCCAACTGTAGACTTTGCTCAACAGGCTACAGGCGAGAATATCAATACTTCAGTGTTTCTCCAATCTGTGTTCCCATTGAGTTAGGTTTCCCAGTGGGAGTTAGACACTGCTGGAAATACCCTCAGATCCCACAGTCCCTTAGTTCTCTAGAATCAGAGCAAGTTGTCTTTTGAGCCCTCTTTGTGCTATTTTCTTTAATTGATTCCATATGTCTGTTGCCCTTTATGTGAAATAGTTCTACTTATATACTTCTAATTTTTAAATGATACCATCTACTACTTGAGCCCTTTGCCTTTATGAGCAATTTTCCTGGGTCAGTTTTATCATTATCCATCTTTCAGGATGCCTTCTAATAATTTATCCACAATAGCTGTTAGGCTCACTGACCCGTTATTTCCTGGATCATCCAACTGGCCCTTCTTAAGGATTGCTGTTACATTAATTATATTTTAATCCTCAGGCACTACTCTTCTTTCTGATGATTCACCGAAATTAGGGGCAAGGATGAGACAAATTTTGATAGCCATTTCTTCATGCAAATTCCCTGATATGAAGTCCATCTAAACAGCTGTCTTGCCTTTCTTTCATTTACTCCTCCTATCCGTGACCCTGTTCCTTTAGCTTCCTTGCTAAGAAGACAGCCCACATTCTCCTCTCTGAAAGAAGAATTCAATTACTATACTTGCTATCCTGGGGGTCACTTGATAGCTTAACAACTTTAGGATCTTTAGGTGCTTTTTCACCTATTTGCTCTGCATATGCATAGAAATGCTTGATATTTCTTTCAATATTCCCTGCTATTCTAATATTTCCCTACCACCTACCTATACTAGGGGCAATTTATAATGGCCAATTTACCTATCAACCTGCAAGTCTTTGGCATGTGGGAGGAAACCGGAGCACCCGGAGGAAACCCACGCGGTCACAGGGAGACGTTGCAAACTCCACACAGGCAGTACTCAGAATTGAACCCGGGTCGCTGGAACTGTGAGGCTGCGGTGCTAACCACTGCGCCACTGTGCCGCCCTCATGGCCGGTTTCTTGATCTCCTTTACATTATTCTCGAACCACTGTGCTACAGTAGTCTAATATTTTATTGACCATCTTCTGATTCTTATTTCCTTCATGCTTTTGCTGATCTTTTCCCTGTTACCCTCCTCATTCTGTTAGGAGAGGTTGACAGGCCCCTATAACCTCGCCTAAATGTCCAGTCACAAGAACACAAGAAATAGTAGCAGCACCATATGGCCCGACAAGCCTGCTTCACCATTCAGTACAGTCATGGCTAATCTTGGGCTTCAACTCCACTTTGCTGCCCGCTCCCCATATCCCTGAGAGACCAAAAATCTGTCTCTTCCAGCCTTAAATTTATTAAACGACAGAGCATCCACAACCCTCTGGGGTAGAGAATTCCAAAGATTCACAACCCTATGAGTGAAGTAATTTCTCTTCATCTCAGTCCTAAATGATCGGCTCCTTATCCTGAGACTGTGCCCCCATGTTTTAGATTCCCTGACCAGTGGAAATAATCGCAGCATCTACCCTGTCAAGCCTGTTCAGAATCTGGTATGTTTCAGTGAGATCGCCCCTCATTCTTTAAATTGAAAAGAATATAGGTGCAATTTGCATAAGACAACCCTCTCATCCCAGGGACCAATCTAGTGAACCTTCACTGTGCCATCCTTCCTTAGATATGGAGACCAAAACTGCACACAGTATTCCAGGTGTGGTCTCACCAAAGCCCTATACAATTGTAGCAAGACTTATTTATTTCTGTGCTCCAATCCACTTGCAATACAAGCCAGATGCTATTTGTCTTCCTAATTGTGTGCTGTACCTGCATGCTAACTTTCAGCGTTCCTTGTACGAACACACCCAGGTCTCTGAACATTTACATGTTTCACATCTTCCCAAAAAAATTCTGCTTTTCTATTCTTAGGACCAAAATGAATAACTTCACACATCTCCACATTATACTCCATCTTGTTGCCCACTCACTTAACCTGTCTATATCTCTTTGCAGCCTCTCTGTGTCCTTCCTACAACTTACCTTTCCACCTAGCTTTGTATCATCAGCAAACTTAGATACATTACTCTCTGTCTCTTCATCTAAGTCATTGATATAGATTGTAAATAGCTGAGGCCCCAGCACTGATCCTAGCAGCACTCCACTAATTACTGCCTATCATCTTGAAATTACCCGGTTTATACCCAGTCTTTGCTTCCTGTCCATTAACCAATCCTCTATCCATCCTAATATATTACTCCCAACTCCATGAGCCCTTAATTTGCCTATTAACCTTTTGTCGCCCTGTAAATTTTTCCATTTATCGAATGCCTTTTGGAAATCCAGGTATACTAGATCTACTGGTTCTCCTTTATCTCCTAGTTGTGAAGTGATTCATAGAATCATAGAAAGTTTAAGGCACAGAAAGAGGCTACTTGGCTCATCGTGTCTGTGCCAGCCGAGAAACGATCCACCTATTCTAATCCCACCTTCCAGCATTTGCTCCGTAGCCCTGCAGATTACGGCACTTGAGATGCATATCCAGACTCCTTTTGAATGAGTTGAGGGTTTCTGCCTCAATTACCCTTTTAGGCAGTGAGTTCCAGACCCCCACCACCCTCTGGGTGAAAAGGTTTTTCATCATCTCCCCTCTAATTTTTTACCAATCACTTTAAATCTATGCCCCCTCATCACTGACCTCTCTGCTAAGGTGAAAAGACCCTTCACCTCCACTCTATCCAGGCCCCTCAACATTCTGTACATTTCAATCAGATCTCCCCTCAGCCTTCTCTGTTCCAAGGAGAACAACCCCAGCCTATTCAATCTTTCCTCATAGCTGCATTTTTCCAGTCCTGGCAACATCCTCGTAAATCTCCTCTGTACCCTCTCTAGTGCAATTACATCCTTTCTGTAATGAGGTGACCAGAACTGCACACAGTTGTGGCCTAACCAATGAGTTATACAATTCCAGCATAACCTCCCTGCTCTTATATTCTATACCTCGGCTATTAAAGGAAAGGATTCCATATGCCTTCTTAACCATCTTATTGACCTCTCCTGCTACCTTTACCTTCAGGGATCTATGGACATTCACTCCAAGGTCTCTCACTTCCTCGACACTTCTCAGTATTTTCCCATTAATCATGTATTCCTTTGCCTTGTTTGACCTCCCCAAATGCATCACCTCACAATTATCCAGGTTGAATTCCATTTGCCACTTTTCTGCCCATTTGACCTGTCCATTGATATCTTCCTGCAGACTACAGCTGTCCTCCTCGCTATCTGCCACACAGCCAATCTTTGTGTCATCTGCAAACTTCTTGAACATGCCCCCTACATTTACATCCCAATGGTTAATATATACCACAAAAATCAGGGGACCCAGTACCGAGCCCTGTGGAACGCCAGTGGAAACAGCCCTCCAATTGCTAAAACACCCATCAACAATTACCCTTTGTTTCCTGCCACTGAGCCAATTTTGTAGCTGACTTGCTGTATTTCCCTAGATCCCATGGGACCTTATATTTGTAACCAATCTGCCATGTGGGACCTTGTCAAAAGCCTTGCTAAAGTCCATGTAGACCACATTAACTGCACTACCCTCACCTATCTTCCTTGTTACTTCTTCAAAAATTTGATCAAGTTGGTCGAACATAATCTTCACTTAACAAATCTGTGCTGACTATCCTTGATTAACCTGTGCCTTTCTAAGTGATAGTTTATCCTGTCTCTCAGAATAGATTCCAATAATTTGTCCACTACGGAGGTAGTTCATTTGGTAGGAAGAACATGGAGAGACAATATAGAATAAAGGGTACAATTCTAAAGGGGGTGCAGGAGCAGAGGGACCTAGGTGTATATGTGCATAAGTCATTGAAGGTGGCAGGACAGGTTGAGAGAGCAGTTAACAAAGCATACAGTATCCTGGGCTGTATTAATAGGGACATAGAGTACAACAGCAAGGAAGTTATGTTGAACTTGTTTAAGATACTAGTTCGGCCTCAGCTGGAGTATTGTGTCCAGTTCTGGGCGCCGCACTTTAGGAAAGACGTGAGGGCATTCTAGAGAGTACAGAAAAGTTTCATGAGAATGGTTCCAGGGATGAGGAATTTCAGTTATGAAGATAGGTTGGAGAAGTTAGGACTGTTTTCCTTGGAGAAGAGAAAGCTGAGAGGTGATTTGATAGAGGTATTCAAAATCATGAGGGGTCTGGACAGAGTAGATAGAGAGAAACTGTTCCCACTCGTGAAAGGACCAAGAACGAGAGGGCACAGATTTAAAGTATTTGGTAAAAAGCAAAAGTGACATGAGGAAAAACTTTATCATGCAGCGAGTGGTTCAGGTCTGGAATGCGCTGCCTGACAGTGTGGTGAAGGCAGGTTCAATTGAAGCATTCAGAAAGGAATTAGACAGTTATATGAAAAGGAAGAATGTGCAGGATGATGGGTAGAATGGAACAGAGGGAATTGCTCTTTTGGAGAACTAGTGAGGATATGATGGGCCAAATGGCCTCCTTCTGCACTGTAATGATTCTGTGATACCCTACTAGATCTCTGAAGTTTGTAGTGAGTTATATGGTGCGAGGAGGCTTTTCTGCCATGATTGAAGAGGAATTGGGAGCAGGAGCCCTGTTTGATTTTCCTTTCTATGGCCCAGAATTGCTCAGCCTAGTTCTCTCGTCCTTGCCACTGCCCTGGCTGGGACTCGGCACAGACCAAGGCTCGAACCCAGAACCTTGTGATCTGTCTGGCTTAGTGTTAAGGTAAATAGTAATAGATTCCACTCGTTGGACGAAGCTGAGCCTTGGGCTGCCAGGAAGTTGAGTTGTTTGGAAGAAGTGCAGGTTAATCTCAGCACTTTTGAGATTGTTTTAACCTGAGTGAATGTTAATTAACAGTCACCTGGTGAAAGAACTTGAGAACTGTTATTAAAAAATGAGTTTTGCAAATAATTAACTGAAAGCAGATATGTGCTGAATGCAGATCTGTACATTGTGATCGGAAGAAGACAATAAAGGCATGTAGATACCCTCGTCTCTATTCCTAGGGAATAGTTTGAACATTTTCTTTGCTCTTTTCTTCAGGTTGTCAACGGTGGTCAACGCAAATCAGATCCTGGTGCTTCAGGATGGGCGCATAGTAGAGAGAGGAAGGTAAGCATCCATTTACCAGGGAACTCCCATTCCCATTTAACACCACAATACCGGAGCTTTTAACCATTCTGCTTTTAAAATATAATTCAGTGCAGCCTCCTGGGTGGTTAAGACCATGCAGACCAGGAAGAGATCTTCGCTTCAGTCCCCAGTCTACGCCATCAGCTGATCTACACTACGATGGTTGTAGTTGGCCATGACATTCAAAAGTTAGAGAAAGGGATAACAGCCATGTTTCCTGCTCCTGATCATTAGCCAGTGCCCCCTATAGGAAAGTGTGCAGACTGTGGGTGAGGACAGAAATGGGTTGTGCTGTGATGCTGCTTCTGGTCAAATAAAAGAAAGGCTGACTTGCATTTCTACAGCGCCTTCCACAACCTCAGGACATCCCAAAGTGCTTTACAGCCAATGAAGTACTATTGAAATATAGTCACTGTTATAATGTAGGAAACACAGCAACCAATGACCAAATAATTGGATTTCGTGATGCTGGTTGAGGGATAAGTATTTTTCCTCACTTTACCTCTCTGTATTGGGGTCCAGCTTTATTGGTGCCCTCTGGTATCTTAGCCAAGTGGCCGTTACTCAGGTGTAAGGCATGGTAACAAGTACTGTCAGGCTATTTGATCATAAGACGCATCACAGCGCAACTTGATCTTGCCCTTTCCCAGTGTCCACATACTTTTCCTTTGAGGGCCACTGGGGAGTGATCAGATGCTGGAAACTTCGGCACTATCTCTTTCTCTGGTGCCAGCCATGGCTCAGTGAGTAGCATTCTCACCTCTGAGTCACAGTCACAAGGGGAAGCTAGATAAACACATGAGGGAGAAAGGAATAGAAGGATATGCTGATGAGGTTAGATGAAGAGGTGTGGAATGAGATTTATGTGGGCCATTTACATCAGCGTAGACCACTTGAGCCAAATGGCCTGCACTTCTTCGAATAGTGCCATGCAATCTTTTACACCTACCTGAGAGGGCCTCAGTTTAATGTCCCAACTGAAAGGCAGCACCTTTGACAGTGCAGCATTCCCTCAGTGGGAGTATCAACCTAGATTTTATGCTCACATCTTTGGATTGTGACTGTGACTCAGAGATGAGAATGCTACTCACTGAGCCATAGCTGGCACCAGAGAAAGAGATAGTGCTGAAGTTTCCAGCGTCTGATGCCACCCGCCCCCCCCCCAAAGGAAATGTACATGGAATTTGGGAGAGGGCAAGATCAAGTTGCGCTGTGATGTTTCTCAAGATCAAATAACCTGCCAGCACTTGCTATAAAACCTGAATAACGGCCACTTGGCTAAGATACCAGAGGGTACCAATGAAGCTAAACCCCAATAAGGAGAGGTAAAGTGAGGAGAAAGAAAAGATCATCAGTTTACCAAAATGTTTTGTAATGTGAGTTATATGGAGAGACTATAGATGCTGAGATTCTTCTCAGATACAGAAATCACTAAAAGTAGAGACGCAGGTTAATAAGGCCATAAGAAAGGCAAGCCAAGCATTGAGATTTATTACTAGAAGGCTAGAATTGAAAAGCAGGGATGTACGAACATACAAATTAGGAGAATAATTGGCCATTCGGCCCCTTGAGCCTGCTCCGCCATTCAATAAGATCATGGCTAATCTGTTCGTGTCTCAAATTCCACGTTTCCATCTACCTCCGATAACTTTTGATTCCCTTGCCAACCAAGAATATATCTACCTAGAATCACAGTAAGAGGCCACTTGGCCCATCGTGTCTGTGCCGGCCGAAAAACGATCCACCCATTTTAATCCCATCTTCCAGCATTTGGTCCGTAGCCCTGCAGATTACGGCACTTGAGCTGCATATCCAGACTCCTTTTGAATGAGTTGAGGGTTTTTGCCTCATTTGCCCTTTCAGGCAGTGAGTTTCAGACCCCCACCACCCTCTGGGTGAAAAGGCTTTTCCTCATCTCCCCTCAAATTTCTCTACCAAACACTTTAGATCTATAATAAAAGCAAAATACTGCGGATGCTGAAAATCTGAAATAAAAACAAAAAATGCTGGAACCACTCAGCAGGTCTGGCAGCATCTGTGGAAAGAGAAGCAGAGTTAACGTTTCGGGTCAGTGACCCTTCTTCGGAACTAGAGAAGGGTCACTGACCCGAAACGTTAACTCTGCTTCTCTTTCCACAGATGCTGCCAGACCTGCTGAGTGGTTCCAGCATTTTTTGTTTTTACTTTACATCTATGTCCCCTAGTCGCTTATCTCTCTGCTAAGTAAAATAGGCCCTTCACCTCCACTCTATCCAGGCTTCTCAAAATTTTGTACATTTCAATCCGATCTCCCCTCAGCCTTTTCTGTTCCAAGGAGAACAACCCCAACCTTAAAAAATATTTAATGACCTCGCCTCCACCACCTTCTGAGGCAGAGAGTTCCAAAGTCGCACAACCCTTAACTCTGTCCTAAAAGGACGACTCCTAATTTTAAAACAGTGACCCCTAGTTCTGGACTCACCCACAAGAGGAAACATCCTTTCCACATCCACCTTGTCAAGACCGTTCAGGATCTTATAAACTTCAATCAAGTCTCACCTCATTCTTCTAAACTCCAGTGAAAATAAGCCCAGTCTGTCCAACCTTTCCTCATAAGGCAACCTGCTCATTCCAGGTATCAATCTATTAAAGCTCCTCTGAACTGCCTCCAATGCATTTACATCCTTCCTTAAATAAGGAGACCAAAACTGTACACAGTATTCAAGATGTGGTCTCACCAATGCTCTGTATAACTGAAGCATAGCATCCTTACTTTTATTTTCAATTCCTCTCGTAATAAAGGATAGCATTCCATTAGCCTTCTTTATTACTTGCTGTATCTGTGTACTAACTTTTTGTGACTCATGCACTAGAACACCTAGATCCCTCTGCACCTTGAAATTCTGCAATCGTTCTGCGTTTAAGTAATACTCTGCTTTTTTATTCTTCCTGCCAAAGTGAACAACTTCACATTTTCCCACATTATACTCCATCTGCCAGATTTTTGCCTCACTCAACCTATCTATATCAGTCTGCAACCTCCTTATGTCCTCTTCACAACATACTTTCCTACCTATCTTTGTGTCATCTGTAAATTTAGCTACCATGCCATTGCTCCCCTCATCTAAGTCATTGATATAAATTGTATAAAGTTGAGGCCCCAGCACAGACCCCTGCGGGACTCCACTCGTCACATCCTGCCAATCAGAAAATGACCCATTTATGCATACTCTCTGTTTTCTGCCAGCCAGCCAATCTTCTATCCATGCTAATATGTTAACCCCTACACCATGAGCTCCTACTTTACGCAATAACCTTTTATGTGGTATCTTGTCAAATGCAAGCACAGTACATCAACAGGCTCCCCTTTATCCACGGCACATGTTACTCCTTCATGGAACTCCAATAAATTGGAAATAACTGATCCCCCTTTCACAAAGCCATGCTGACTATTCCCAATTACCTTGAGTTTTTCTAAGTGCGCAGCTATAGCCTCCTTAATGATCGATTCTAATATCTTCCCCACGACAGACGTCAAGCTAACTGGCCTATAGTGCCTGTTTTCTGCCTCCCCCACTTCTTGAATAGAGGGGTTATATTTGCTACTTTCCAGTCCGATGGAGCCTTTCCTGAATCCAGCAAATTTTGAAAAATTAACACCAACACATCTACTACCTCCTTAGCCACCTCTTTTAAGAATGAAGGATGAAACCCATCAGGACCTGGGGCTTGTCAGCCCGCAGCTCAATCAGTTTGGTCAGTACTGCTTCCCTGGTGATTGTAATTTCACCAAGTTTCTCTCTTCCTTCCACTTCCTATTTACAGCTATTACTGGAATGTTTTTTGTATTCTCTATAGTGAAGCCAGAAGCAAAATATTTGTTCATTTCATCTGCCATTTCCTTATTATCTACCATTAACTCCCCATTCTCACTCTCTAGAGGACAAACACTCACTTTACTTACACTTTTCCTTTTTAATTACCTGTAGAAACTCTTGCTATCTGTTTTTACATAGAAACTCTTGCTATCTGTTTTTACATTTCTAGCTAGCTTCCTCTCATACTCCAGATTAACCTTTTAGTCATTCTCTAACCAATCATCTGACCTGCCACTCATCTTTGTGCAGTTATATGCTTTTTCCTTAAGTTTGTTAAAGTTCCTTGAGTCTTGTTAAACCCTTGTACATTCTTGGTTACATCACACTTGGAGTACTGTGAACAGTTCTGGTGTCCATGCAGAAGCAATGGTGAATTTACATTTTGATACAAGAAATTTACCTAGCATCAAAGACTGAACAGGCTGAGGCTCTTGTCTCTTTTTTAAAAAATGAATGAGACCTTTAAATGATCAAGGCACTTGTTAGGGTAAACATAGAGATGTTTCCACTTGTAGGGAATTCAAAAACCAAGAGTCTTACATAGAAGATGGTTACTAATAAATCTAATAGGAGGAATTTGGGAGAAATTTCTTTACCTAGAGAGTGGTGAGAATGTGGAGCGAATAGCATTGATGCGTTTAAGGGGAAGCTAGATAAACCCATGAGGGAGAAAGGAATAATAGCAGGATATGCTGATGAGGTTAGATGAAGAGGTGTAGGATAAGGTTTGTGTGGGCCATTTACATCAGCATCCACCACTTGAGCTGAATGGCCTGTTTCTGTGCTGTAAACTTGATGTAACTCCTTAGAGCAGAGAAGGTTAAGGGGAGAATTTTTTTTTCTTTATTCATTCGGGGGATGTGGACGTCACTGGCTAGGCCAGCATTTATTGCCCATCCCTAATTGCCCTTGAGAACGTGATGGTGAGCTGCTTTCTTGAACCGCTGCAGTCCTTGGGATGCAGGTACACCAACGGTGCTGTTAGGAAGAGAGCTCCAGGATTTTGACCCAGCGACAGTGAAGGAATGGTGATATAGTTCCAAGTCAGGATGGTGTGTGGCTTGGAGAGGAACTTGCAGGTGGTGTTTCCATGCATCTGCTGCCCTTGTGCTTCTAGGTGGTAGAGGTCACGGGTTTGGAAGGTGCTGTCGAAGGAACCTGGGTGAGTTGATGCAGTCCATCTTGTGGATGGTACACACTGCTGCCACTGTGCATCAGTATTGGAGGGAGTGAGTGTTGAAGGTGGTGGAAAGGGTGCCAATCAAGCAGGCTGCATTGTCTTGGATGGTGTCGAGCTTCTTGAGTGTTGTTGGAGCTGCACCCATCAGGGCAAGTGGAGAGTATTCTATCACAGAGAACAGAGAAGGCTGATTGACATTTACAAAATTTTGAGGGGCCTGGATAGAGTGGAGGTGAAGAGTCTATTCACCTTAGCAGAGAGGTCAGTGATGAGGGGGCATAGATTTAAAGTGATTGGTAGAAAAATTAGAGGGGAGATGAGGAAAAACCTTTTCACCCAGAGGGTGGTGATGGTTTGGAACTCACTGCCTGAAAGGGAAGTTGAGGCAGGGTCCCTCAACTCATTCAAAAGGTGTCTGGAAGTGCACCTCAGTTGCCGTAAGCTGCAGGGCTACGGACCAAATGCTGAAAGATGGGATTAGAATAGGTGGATCATTTTCAGCCAAACAGACACGAAGGACTAAGTGGCCTCTTTCTGTGCCTTACACTTTCTGTGATTCTATGATCACACTCCTGACTTGTGCCTTGTAGGTGTTGGACAGTCATTGGGGAGACAGGAGGTGAGTTACTCACTGCAGAATTCCCAGCCTCTGACCTGCTCTTGTGGCCACAGCATTTATGTGGCTGGTCCAGTTCAGTTTCTGGTCAATGGTGACCTCCCCCCCCCCCCCCAAGATGTTGATAGTGGGGGGGGTTCGACGATGGTAATGCTATTGAGCGTCAAGGGAACATGGTTAGATTCTCTCTTGTTTGAGATGGTCATTGCCTGGCACTTGTATGGCGCGAATGTTACGTGCTACTTATCAGCCCAAACCTGGATGTCGTTCAGGTCTTGCTGCATATGGACATGGGCTGTTTCAGTATCTGAGGAGTCACGAATGGTGCTGAACATTGTACAATCATCAGCAAACATCCCTACTGTGACCTTATGATGGAGGGAAGATCATTGATGAAGCAGCTGAAGATAGTTGGACCGAGGACACTATCCTGAGGAACTCCTGCAGTGATGTTTAGTTTTAGTTTAGTTTAGAGATACAGCACTGAAACAGGCCCTTCGGCCCACCGAGTCTGTGCCGACCATCAACCACCCATTTATACTAATGCTACACTAATCCCATATTCCTACCACATCCCCACCTGCCCCTATATTTCACTACCACCTACCTATACTAGTGGCAATTTATAATGGCCAATTTACCTACCAACCTGCAAGTCTTTTGGCTTGTGGGAGAAAACCCACGCAGACACAGGGAGAACTTGCAAACTCCACACAGGCAGTACCCAGAATTGAACCCGGGTCGCTGGAGCTGTGAGGCTGCGGTGCTAACCACTGCGCCACTGTGCCGCCCTGGGACTGACATGATTGACCTCCAACAACCACCACCATCTTTCTTTGTGCTAGATATGACTCCAACCGGCGGAGAGTTTTCTCCCTGATTCCCATTGACTCCAGATTTGCTAGGGCTCCTTGATGCCATACTCAATCAAACACTGCCTTGATGATAAGGGCAGTCACTCTCACCTCACCTCTGGAGTTCATCTCTTTTGTCCATGCGAATATACAAATTAGGAGTTGGAGTAGGCCACTCGAGCCTGCTCCACATTACCACCTGCCCCGATAACCTTTCACCCCTTTATCATGTTTGGACCAAGGCTGTAATGAAGTCAGGAGCTCAGTGACCCTGGTGGAACCCAAAATGAGCATCAGTGAGCAGGTGATTGCTGAGCAAGTGCCGCTTGACAACACTGTCGACGACCCCTTCCATCACTTTGCTGATAATCAGGAGTAGCCTGATAGGGCGATTTGTCCTGCTTTTTGTGCTAGTGAGTATAGGAATAGGAGGAGAGAGCAGATGAATGTGTGGAGGAAGAGATGGTGCAGGAGGGAGGGCTTTAGTTTCCTGGATCACTGGGTCTGTTTCTGGCAAAGGTAGGACCTGTATTGGTTGGGTTGCACCTGAGCCGGAACGGGGCCAACTTCCTTGCAAGGAGGTTTGCTCGTGCTGTTGGGGGGTGGGGTTAACCTAATTTGACAGGGGGATGGGATACAGAGTGGAGGTACAGTAGGGGGTGATGCACAGTCAAATATAGAAGAGAAACTAAGTCAGTCTGGAAGGCAGAGCAAATCTAGACCTTTTAAGGCACAAGCGAATAATGCAAGGCTGGATTGCATCTATTTTAACGCAAGGAGTCTTACAAGTAAGGCAGACGAATTGAGGATGTTGATTAACACTTGGGAATATGATATTATTGCTATCACAGAGACATGGTTGAGGGAAGGCCATAGTGGACTAGGAGCAGCTACTTGTAGGACAGTCTACATCAGACCAGTGTGAATCATTCAAAAAGAAAATAGTGGGAGTTCAGGGCCAACATGTTCCCGTAAAGGTGAAGGGTAGGACCAACAAGTCCAGGGAACTCCGGATGTCAACAGATATAGAGGATTGGATAAGGGAAAAAAAGGAGGCTTATGGCAGATCCAGAGCGCTGAAAACAGCGGAGGCCCTAGAGGAGTATAGAAAGTGTAGGGGAGTACTTAGAAAAGTAATTAGGAGAGCGAAGAGGGGGCATGAGAAAACACTGGTGGATAAAATAAAGGAAAATCCCAAGGCGTTTTATAAGTATATTAAGGGCAAGAGGATAACCAGGGAAAGAGTAGGGCCCATTATGGAGCAATGGCAATCTGTGTGTGGAGCTGGAGGACATCGGTGGGGTTTTGAATGAGGGACAGGATTAATCTCCACTTGGAGAGGCAGGAATTAATCAGGGATAGTCAGCATGGCTTTGTCAGGGAGAGTTGGGTCTAACAAATTTGATTGAATTTTTCGAGGAGGTGTCGAGGTGTGTAGTTGAGGGTAAAGCAGTTGATGGACTTCAGTAAGGCCTTTGATAAGGTCCAGCATGGGAGATTGGTTAAGAAGGTAAGAGCCCATGGGATCCAGGGCAATTTGGCAAATTGGATCCAAAATTGTCTTAGTGGCAGGAGGCAGAGGGTGATAGTCGAGGGTTGGTTTTGCGATTGGAAGCCTGTGACCAGTGGTACTGGGACCTTTGCGTAAATAGTGAGGAGGAAAGCCTTACTTGACTATTCTGTGGGACAGCTCTCCCAATTTTGGCACAAGCCCCCAGATGTTAGTAAGGAGGACTTTGCAATGTCGACAGGGCTGGGTTTGCCGTTGTCATTTCTGATGCCTTGGTCGATGCCGGGTGGGCTGTTCGGTTTCTTTCCTTTTCTTAGACTTTGTAGCGGTTTGATACAACTGAGTGGCTTGCTAGGCCATTTCAGAGGACATTTAAGAGTCAACCACATTACTGTGCATCTGTAGTCACATGTAGGCCAGACCAGGTAAGGACAGCATATTTCCTTCCCTAAAGGACATTAGTGAACTAGATGGGTTTGTACAACAATTGACACTGGTTTCATGATCATCAGTAGACTAGCTTTTTTTCAAATTTCAGATTTATTAATTGAATTCAGATTCCACCATCTACTGTGGTGGGATTCAAACCCATGTCCACTGACCATTAGCCTGGGGCTCTGGGTTACTAGTGTAGTGACATTACCACTACGCCATAGCCTCCCCATTTAATAGAAGTGTTCAAAATTATGAGAGGTTTTGATAGAGTAAATCAGTAGAAACTGTTTCCACTGACAGGATTGGTAACCAAAAGACACAGATTTAAGATAATTAGCAAAAGAACCAGAGGAGTAAACTAGGAGAAATTTTTTTACACAGCGAGTTCTTAATGATCTGGAATGCACATCCTGAAAGGACAGTGGAAACAGATTCACTCATAACTTTCAAAAGAGAATTGAGTAAATACTTGAAAAGGAAAAAAATTGCAGTGCTATGAGGAAAAAGCAAGGAGAGTGAAACCAATTGGATAGCTCCTTCGAAGAGCTAGCACAGGTACAATGAAACTAATGGCCTCCTTTCTGTGCTGTGTTTTAATCGCTCCACCATTGGCCGCAGTGCCTTCAGTTTCCAATGTCCTAAGCTCTGGAATTCCCTCCTTAAATTTCACTGCCTCGCTGCCTCTCTTTCCTCCTTTAAGGTGCTCCTTAAAACCTGCTCCTCCTCATAATATCCCCTTATGTGATTCAGTGTCAAATTTTAATTGACAACATTCTTGTGAAGCACCTTGGGATGTTTTACTACTTTAAAACTGCTGCTGTATGATTCTATCCTGATGACTTGATTAAACATTTTCAAGTCATAAACAGTTCGAGACTGTGACTCCTATGTTAATTTTAGCTATTTACCCTAACCAGGATGTGTTTGTTGTAACTGGTGTGGGCAAGCAGGCAAGCCAGTAATGGGAATAAAAACAAAGTGCTGGAAATTCTCAGCAGGTCTGGCAGCATCTGTGGAGAGAGAAACAGAGTTAATGTTTCAGGTCAGTGACCTTTCATCAGTTCTGCCTGACCTGCTGAGTATTTCCAGCACTTTCTGTTTTTATTTCAGATTTCCAGCATCTGCAGTATTTTACTTTTATTCGGCCAGTAATGGGGGTTAGATGTGTCCTTGGGATGCCCTTACTGCAGGATAAGCCATAACATTCTGTCGCAGTGTTCCCTACAGCCTGCCCTGGAGCAAATGTAGCTAGTGGATTCCTAGCTGAAAACTAGGACTGTCATTCTTCAGGGAGGAATGCGGAGAGGAGAGACCGAGAGTTGAGTCCTGATTCATCGTTACTCGTAATTATACTGCTTAGGCGGCAGCTTGAATTTCAGCCATTAAGTAAGTCAGCAGACGAGCAGTTTTACTGAAGATTGTGACAATCTTCTTAAAGATTCACGCATTTCTCCCAACACAGGACTTTCAGCGTCTGAGAACCATATATCTGAAATTCAGTCCTTTCAGAGTTCCATACCTGCCGCAAAACTAGATTTATCCCCGCTCCAGAGAGCGGCTGTACCCTCACACAGCTATTGTAGTTTTCAGTCTTGTCTGAAATTCTTCAGCTTTTTATCTCTGCTGAAAGGTTTTAATGAACTTTACATTTCCTGCCTCCTTCAAAGGCTTGCCTTGTCTCTGAAATTGAGGATTTAGTTACTTCCTGTCCCAGACCATGTTACATCAGACAGATCGTTAGCCTTCCCCTCTCTACAGTTAATGGGCTCATTGTTTACTTTAGCACACAGTGCAGAAAGTAAACTTCACACTTGGGTTAGTGCAATTCACAGGTTGACTGAGACTTCACAACACCCACTGCCTCTGAGCCTGAGAGCAAAATCCCTTCAGTCCTCTTGGGAAGTATGCATACTCTGCATATCTCCTCTTCTTGCACACTCTCTCTCTCTCTCTCTGTCTCTCTTTTTCTCTCTGTCTCTCTCCATCTCCCTCACTCTTCAGGAGCTGAACCTCTTGTATTTGGTTTTCAGATTAATCCAAAGTTTCAGACATCACCTCTGTCTGTCTCCAATCTTAAAACTAATTGCACCTTTCAGAAACTGGGAATTGTATTTCTCAAAGTATGAAATTTAGAATGACGCTGCAGCTTGGGATTCAGTTTGTTTCCGTTGAGTTAATTCTGGGTTACCTTGTCCTGCTGTGGGACTCAAGGGACAGGATTTTTCTGGCCAATGGGTGGCAGGCTGGGAGGCAGGGGTGCCTGAAAAATAGTGGGGAGCCGCATTGGGATGGCTCCCGAATGCATTCCCACCACATTCCATTTGGTCCTGAAGTCAGGGTCCCAAAACCCACAGTAAAATTCAGCCCTAAGACTCTCACTGGCTATCACTGAGTTTAGAACTAAGATCTAGAGCGTTTGCATTACCATAAATCCACTGCCCACTTGTCAGAGGCTCGCAACACAGGGGTCAGACTTCTGATGAAAGGTCACAGATCTAAAACATTAACTCTTGCCAGACCTGCTGAGTATTTCCAGCATTTTCTGTTTTTATTTCAGATTACCAGCATTCACAGTATTTTACTTTTGCCTCATTAATTAATGGTTTTCATAGCCCTGTCTTCACGGTGAAACTGCAGAATCTGTTGATCATAGCTACTCAGTCAGAAATAGTTCCCTGAATAACTACTCCTCCCTGCCCATTATGTAGTGCAGTAAATTGGGCCTCAGTCTTACAGCCAGTGAAGTACTTTTGAAGTGTAGTCACTGTTGTAATGTAAGAAACACGGCAGCCAATTTGTGCACAGCAAGGTCCCACAAACAGCAATGTGATAATGACAAGATCATCTGTTTTTTGGTGATGTTGGCTGAGGGATAAATAGTGGCAAGCCGGGGAGAACTCCTCTGCTGTACTTTGATTTTGCCATAGGATCTTTCACGTCACACCTGAGAAAGCAGATGGAACCTAATCCGAAAGCTGGCACCTCTGCCAGTGCAACACTCGCTCAGTACACCACTGAGTGTCAGCCTGGATTTTGTGTTTAAGTGCCTGGAGTGCGGCTTAAACCCATAGAGTTATACAGCACAGAAACAGACCCTTCGGCCCATCGTGTCTGTGCCGGCCATCATGCACCTAACTATTCTAATCCCATTTTCCAGCAC
This sequence comes from Heterodontus francisci, assembly GCF_036365525.1. Taxonomy (NCBI): domain Eukaryota; kingdom Metazoa; phylum Chordata; class Chondrichthyes; order Heterodontiformes; family Heterodontidae; genus Heterodontus; species Heterodontus francisci. The sequence continues at coordinate 8,924,614 of NC_090377.1, forward strand.
TTGGCCCATAGCCTTGTATTCTATGGCGTTTCAAGTGCTCATCTAAACATTTCTTAAATGTTGTGAGGGTTCCTGTCTCTACCACCCCTACAGGCAGTGTGTTCCAGATTCCAACCACCCTCTGAGTGAAAAAATTTTTCCTCAAATCCCCTCTAAACCTCCTGCTCCTTACCTTAAATCTATGCCCCCTGGTTATTGACCGTTCCAGTAAAGGAAAAAGTTTCTTCCTATCTAACCTATCAGTGCCCCTCATAATTTTGTATACCTCAATCATGTACCCACTCAGCCTTCTCTGCTCTATGGAAAACAACCCTAGCCTCTTCAGTTTCTCTTCATAGCTGAAATTCTCCAGCCCAGGCAACATCCTGGTGAATCTCCTCTGCACGTTCTCTAGTGCAATCACATCCTATAGTGTGGTGCCCAGAACTGTACACAGTACTCCAGCTGTGGCCTAACTAGTGTTTTATATAGCTCCATCATAACCTCCCTGCTCTTATATTCTATGCCTCGGCTAATAAAGGCAAGTATCCCATATGCCTTCCTAACCACATTATCTACCTGTGCTGCTGCCTTCAGTGATCAATGGACAAGTACACCAAGGTCCCTCTGACCCTCTGTACTTCCGAGGGTCCTACCATCCATTGTATATTCCCTTGCCTTGTTAGTCCTACCAAAAAGTATCACCTCACACTTTTCAGGATTAAATTCCATTTGCCACTGCTCTATATTGTCCTGTAATCTAAGGCTTTCCTCCTCACTATTTACGACACCACCAATTTTCGTGTCATCTGCGACTTACTGATCATACCTCCTATATTCACGTCTAAATCATTAATGTACACTACAAACAGCAAGGGTCCCAGTACCGATCCATGTGGTACACCACTGGTCACAGGCTTCCAGTCGCAAAAACAACCCTCGACGATCACCTCTGCCTCCTGACACTAAGCCAATTTTGGATCCAAATTGCCCTGGATCCCATGGGCTCTTACCTTCTTAACCCATGCAGGACCTCATCAAAAGCCTTACTGAAGTGCATATAGACTACATCAACTGCTTTACCCTCATCTACACATCTAGTCAACACCTTGAAAAATGCAGTCACATTAGTTACAAACGATCTCCCCCTGACAAAGCAATGCTGACTATCCCTGATTAATCCCTACCTCTCCAAATGGAGATTAATCCTGTCCCTCAGAATTTTTTCCAATAGTTTCCCTACAACTGATGTTAGACTCACCAGCCTGTAATTACCAGGTTTAACCTTGCTACCCTTCTTGAATAATGGTACCACATTCGCTGTCCTCGAATCCTCTGGTACCTCTCCTGTGGTCAGAGAGGATTTGAAAATTTGTGTCTTTGCCCTTGCTATCTCCTCCCTTGCCTCACATAACAGCCTGGGATACATCACTACTGGGCCTGGGGATTTATACACTTTTAAGCCTGCTAAAACAGCTAATACTTCCTCCCTTTCAATGCTAATATGTTCAAGTATATCACAATCCCCCTCCCTCATCTCTACACCTACATTGTCCTTCTCCATAGTGAATACAGATGAAAAGTAATCATTTAAAACCTCACCTATATCCTCCAGCTCCACACACACATTGCCACTTTGCTCCCTAATGGGCCCTATGCTTTCCCTGGTTATCCTCTTGCCCTTAATATACTTACAAAACGCCTTGGGATTTTCCTTTATTTTGTCCGCCAGTGTTTTCTCATGCCCCCTCTTCACTCTCCTAATTACTTTTTTAAGTACCTCCCTACACTTTCTATACTCGAGTGCCTCCGCTGTTTTCAGCGTTCTGAATCTGCCATAAGCCTCCTTTTTTTTCCTTATCCAATCCTCTATATCCCTTGACATCCAGGGTTCCCTGGACTTGTTGGTCCTACCCTTCACCTTAACGGGTACATTTTGGCTCTGAACTCTCACCATTTCCTCTTTGAATGACTCCCACTGGTCTGATGTAGACTTTCCTACAAGTAGCTGCCCCCAGTCCAATTTGGCCAGATCCTGTTTTATCATATTGAAATCGGCTTTCCCCAACTCAGTACCTTTATTTCCAGTCCATCTTTGTCTTTATCCATAACTACCTTAAATCGTACAGAGTTATGATCACTATCCCCAAAATTCTCCCCCACTGACACTTCTACCACTTGTCTGGCTTCAGGGTTAAGGAAAATCCCAAAGCCTTTTATTCATATATAAGGAGAAAGAGGGTAACTAGAGAAAGGATTGGCCCACTAAAGGACAAAGGAGGAATGTTATGCTTGGACTCAGAGAAAATGGGTGAGATTCTAAACGAGTACTTTGCATCGGTATTCACCGAGGAGAGGGACATGACGGATGTTGAGGTTAGAACAGATGTTTGATTACTCTAGGTCAAGTCGGCATAAGGAGGGAGGAAGTGTTGGGTATTCTAAAGGGCATTAAGGTGGACAAGTCCCCAGGTCCGGATGGGATCTATCCCAGGTTACTGAGGGAAGCGAGAGAGGAAATAGCTGGGGCCTTAACAGATATCTTTGCAGCATCCTTAAACACGGGTGAGGTCCCGGAGGACTGGAGAATTGCTAATGTTGTCCCCTTGTTTAAGAAGGGTAGCAGGGATAATCCAGGAAATTATAGACCGGTGAGTCTGACGTCAGTGGTAGGGAAGCTGCTGGAGAAGATACTGAGGGATAGGATCTATTCCCATTTGGAAGAAAATGGGCTCATCAGTGATAGGCAACATGGTTTTGTGCAGGGAAGGTCATGTCTAACCAACTTAATAGAATTCTTTGAGGAAGTGACAAAGTTGATTGATGACGGAAGGGCTGTCAATGTCATATACATGGACTTCAGTAAGGCGTTTGATAAGGTTCCCCATGGCAGGCTGATGGAGAAAGTGAAGGCGCTTGGGGTCCAAGGTGTACTAGCTAGATGGATAAAGAACTGGCTGGGCAACAGGAGACAGAGAGTAGCAGTAGAAGGGAGTTTCTCAAAATGGAGACGTGTGACCAGTGGTGTTCCACAGGGATCCATGCTGGGACCACTGTTGTTTGTGATATACATTAATGATTTGGAGGAAAGTATAGGTGGACTGATTAGCAAGTTTGCAGACGACACTAAGATTGGTGGAGTAGCAGATAGTGAAGGGGACTGTCAGAGAATACAGCAGAATATAGATAGATTGGAGAGTTGGGCAGAGAAATGGCAGATGGAGTTCAATCAGGGCAAATGCGAGGTGATGCATTTTGGAAGATCCAATTCAAGAGTGAACTATACAGTAAATGGAAAAGTCCTGGGGAAAATTGATGTCCAGAGAGATTTGGGTGTTCAGGTCCACTGTTCCCTGAAGGTGGCAACGCAGGTAAATAGAGTGGTCAAGAAGGCATACGGCATGCTTTCCTTCATCGGACGGGGCATTGAGTACAAGAGTTGGCAGGTCATGTTACAGTTGTATAGGACTTTGGTTCGGCCACATTTGGAATACTGCGTACAGTTCTGGTCGCCACATTATCAAAAGGATGTGGATGCTTTGGAAAGGGTGCAGAGGAGGTTCACCAGGATGTTGCCTGGTATGGAGGGCGCTAGCTATGAAGAGAGGTTGAGTAGATTAGGATTATTTTCATTAGAAAGACGGAGGTTGAGGGGGGACCTGATTGAGGTGTACAAAATCATGAGAGGTATAGACAGGGTGGATAGCAAGAAGCTTTTTCCCAGAGTGGGGGTTTCAATTACTAGAGGACACGAGTTCAAAGTGAAAGGGGAAAAGTTTAGGGGGGATATGCGTGGAAAGTTCTTTACGCAGAGGGTGGTGGGCACCTGGAACGCATTGCCAGCGGAGGTGGTAGATGCGGGCACGATGGAGTCTTTTAAGATGTATCTAGACAGATACATGAATGGGCAGGAAGAAAAGAGATACAGAAGCTTAGAAAATAGGCGACATGTTTAGAGAGAGGATCTGGATCGGCGCAGGCTTGGAGGGCCGAAGGGCCTGTTCCTGTGCTGTAATTATCTTTGTTCTTTGTTCTATCTTTATTCCCTAGAAATAGGTCCAGTATCCCCCCTTCTCTTGTAGGACATTCTACATACTGGCTCAAAAAGCTCTCCTGTGCATTTTAAGAATTCCGCCCCCTTTAAGTCTTTTGCACTAAGACTATCCCAGTTGATATTGGGGAAGTTAAAATCCCCTACTATTATTACCCTATTATTTCTCCGAGATTTGCCTCCATATCTGCTCCTCTATCTCTCCCTGACTGTTTGGAGGCCTGTAGTACACTTCCAGCCAAGTGATTGCCCCCTTTTTGTTTTTAAGTTCTACCCATATGGCCTCATTTGAGGAACCTTCTAAGATATCATTCCTCCTTACTGCAGTAATTGACTCCTTGATGCCACCTCCTCTTTTACCCCTCACCTGTCTCGCCTGTAGATTCTATACCCTGGAATATTGAGCTGCCTGTCCTGCCCCTCCCTCAACCATGTCTCTGTGATAGCAATAATATCATATTCCCATGTGCTAATCATTGCCCTAATTCATCTGCCTTACTAGTAAGACTCCTTGCATCAAAATAGATGCAATCCAGCCTTGCATTTTTCACTTGTGCCTTAACACGTCTATATTTGCTCTGCCTTCCAGGCTGACTCAGTTTCTCTTTTACATTTGACTGTGCATCCTACCCCCTACTGTATCTCCGCTCTGTATCCCATCCCCCTGCCAAATTAGTTTAAAAACCCCCCCCCCAAAAGCACTAGCAAACCTCCCAACAAGAATGTTGGTCCCGTTCCGGTTCAGGTGCAACCCGTCCAACTTGTACAGGTCCCACCTTTGCCAGAAACAGACCCAGTGATCCAGGAAACTAAAGCCCTCCCTCCTGCACCATCTCCTCAGTCATGCATTCATCTGCTATATCCTCCTATTCCTATACACACTAGCATGTGGCACCAGGAGTAATCCAGAGATTACGACCTTTGAGGTCCTGCTTTTTAATCTGCTACCTAGCTCCGCAAATTCTTGTTGCAGGACCTCATCCCTCTTTCTACCTATGTCGTTGGTATCAATGTGTACCACGACCTCAGACTGTTCACCCTCCCCCTTCAGAATGTCCTGCAGCCACTCCGTGACATCCTTGACCCTAGCACCAGGGAGGCAACATACCAACCTGGAGTCACATTTGCAGCCACAGAAACATCTATCTTTACCCCTTATGATAGAATCCCCTATCACTATTAGCTCTTCCCCACCTTTTCCTCCGCTCCTGTGCAGCTGAGCCACACGTGGTGCCACAGACTTGGCTCTTGCTGCATTCCCCTGAGAGGCTATCTCCCCCAACAGTATCCAAAGTGGAAAATCTGTTCGAAAGGGAGATGGACCCAGGGGACTCCTGCACTACCTGCCTAGTTCTTCTACTCTGTCTGTCAGTCACCCATTCCCTTTCTGCCTGAGCAGTCTTTACCTGCGGTGTGACCACTTCCCTGTGTGTGCTATCCACGATGATCTCAGCTTCGTGGATGCTCCACAGTGTCTACAGCCGCCGCTCCAGATCCGAAACGCGGATTTCGAGTAGCTGCAGCTGGAGACACTTCCTGCACATGTGTTCGGCCTGGACACTGGAAGTGTCGCTGACTGCCCACATTGCACAGGAGGAACACTCCATGCTGCCAAGCTGCCCTGCCATGACTTACCCTTAATTTATCCGCTTAAATTACCCAAAAATTAGATTATTTACACGAGGGACCTTGATTCCCTAAAAAAAAACCACTACCTACTATATTAAAAAACTGTAGACCTTTCTCTTTACTTTTACTTACTTACCCAGCTATTTAGAGTTATTGCCTAACAGCAGTTACTCACCAACCAATCACCTTGTAGCTTTCCTGTGATGTCACTGCTCACTTTGTTTTCAAACTGCAGTGCGCCTGGACTACCTCCTGCCTCAGAGGCAAGAGTGCTACCCACTGAGCCATGGCTGTCAACATTCAATCAATTTCCTAACAGTATATTTCCTGATCATTTATTTCCATTTTTGTTTCAGGCATGATGTGTTGCTTGCTAAAGGCGGTGTTTATGCTGGAATGTGGATGAAACAGCAACAAGCTGAGTCGCCTGATTCAGCGTCTGACACGGAAACCAAAGACAAGAGCACTGAGAAACTGCAGCCACCCAGCAGCAAGAAGGACTGAAGGCAAGAGACCACCGAGCAGGCAATGAACTTGGAAACTGACCAGTGGTTATTTCACAACATAAGGCCATCAATGTATTGAGCATGCTCGGTCAGCGCAGTGTGCCACATGATTGTTCTTGCCTTGAAAACAATGTCGCTTGAAGCATGGAGCCAGATTCCTATAGTCACAGAGTTTCTGAGTATCCTCAATGGGAAAGGAAAGATCCCATTGATTTTTCTTTAGATTTTTCTGATGAGTGTATAACTAGGTGATAGCCAAGTTCCTAAATTTATTACTGGATTTCATTGTGTAATTGTATCCACAGGCACATGTGTCTTGTGATGGGGTGAGCTTGTAATTCAGGGAGGAACCAATATAGAACATTTTGTAAAGTATTGGCAAAGCTTGGAAAATAGCAAGAAGGCAGGAAGAATGAGCCAAAGAGCCATCTTCATCCATATATAATTGCGAAACTTTACCAAAGCTTCCTTACTTTTTCCATTCGTTAATGCACTGTCTATTGCAGTTCTCAACCTCCAGACCAAGGAAAGACTCTGGTTCCATCCTTGGTATGTACTGAGTTATCTGATCTCAGCCAGGGTAGAGGGGGAGGAAATATATTATGGTCACCTCAGCATTCCTGAGCTAGGGCAAAGAGCTTCGACTTCAGCCAGGATTTCTGCCTTTGATTGCCATCCATTAACCCATTCTGGAAAGTGCATGCATGCAGACACCAGAGGAGGACCAGATCAGGCTCTACCACGGTGGCTGCACTATTGAACTGACATTAATTGAGTAGCCTCATAGCTGAGGAATAGTGTCTTGAGTACCAGTGGAGCCTATAACCCAGCAGGGGTTGGAACCTTTGTAAAGGTGGGGGGGGGGGGAAAGAGAAAATTTTAGGTGCAAGGAACAAGCTGTTAGTAATAGGGACAGAATCAATGAGCTAGAAATTCAGCTACGGCATTAGCACTAAACAGACAATACCGCATCGACCACCTGTTACACTCCCCAACCAATATTCCGTTCTGTTTGAATGAGATTGAATATCAGGCAGGGAAGATAATGAACAGCAGATGGGATACCACCCATTTAGTACCCAAGGCAAATGTCTGCCCCCATTCAGTTACTAATCCCCCAGCATAGTGTCTCTGTCGCAGGCACAGAGGCATCCATCTTTTTTGTAAGCCTATTGTCCTATGACGTAATAGAGCTAATCACCCATACAAACAGTGGGCCTGGCATATCTAAACTGTGTGTCATACATAGCCTGCAGTCCTGGTGAAGCTTTTTCTGCTCCTGTTAATATTTCTTACACTGTTGGGTTTATCCTGTTTGCTGTTTAAGGTCTGTTCTCACTGGTGGATACGAACATACGAATTAGGAGCAGGAGTAGGCCAGGATAGATCCATCTGTAGCTTGGCTAAGGGAAACTACTGTATGTGCATTTAATCATGCAATTCATAGGCCAGAGTTTATGTTGTCAATGTTTAGATGTGGCCAGCAGAACTCCACGGTGCACAACTACAAGCCCTGGACAGACATGCCTGGAGAAGACATCCAATATTTTAGTATTCACTGGGAGGCTATTACTCTTCTCTACCTGCCATATTCCTGTATAAGCCCTTTGGTACCCCTGGAATGCCCACATACCTCTGATTCCTATCAGCAGTTGATGTTTTCAGCTTAAAATAGGGGCTCATAGGTTTGCAGTGAAGTTTGGTCAATGGGCCAGTTAGAAAGACCACAACATGTTGTGGGTTCTTTTGCCTGCCATGGACAGCAACTGGCAGTAAGCATTATAAAAAAGAAAGAACTTGCATTTCTACAACACACCTTTCAGGACCTCCAGCAGCACCGTACAGTCACTTAAGTACTTTTGAAGGGTAACCCCTATTGTAGTGTGGGAAACGCAGCAGCCAATTAATGCACAGCAAGCTCCCACAAATAGTAATGAGATATGGACCAGATCATCCATTTTTAGTGATGTTGGTTGAGTGATAAATATTGACCAGGATACCGTGGAGTTCTCCCCTGCCCTTTGAATAGTGGCCATGGAATCTTTCATGGCCACCTGAGAAGGCAGATGAGGCCTATTGGTTTAAAGTCCCATCCGAAAGATGGCACTTCCAGCATTGCAGCACTCCCTCAATACTGCATTGTAGTGTCATCTGGATTATGTGCTCAATTCTTCAGAGGGGGCCTTGAATCCACAGTCTTCTGATTGAAATATGAGAGTGCTGCCCACTGAGCCAAGGCTGACACACAAATAAGTACACAGGGCTACAGAAACATGAGGCCTGAGTGGCTCAGTGGTACAAAACGTGCAATGTCTGAGCCCAGAGAAGATAGAAAGGAAAATTAGGAGCCAATCAACAACTTTAAGTTGAAGTGAAACTTAAGAGAGCGAAAAACCTGAAGACAAAGAAAGTGACAGGGGTCACAGAATGTAAGATGCAATGGCTGCTGTACGTGTGTGAGAAAATATAATAGAGAAGAGGGGGATAAATTAATTTTTCTTCCATATTTCCCATGACATTGTTTCTTTGAATATACTCAACAACTGAGCATTCACAGGCCTGTGGTGTAGAGAATTCCAAAGATTTACATTCCTCTGAAGAAATTTATCTTCATCTCAGTCCTAAATGGCCAACCCTTTATCCTGAAACCATGCCGCCTAGTTCTAGACCCTTAGCCAGGGGAACCAGCCACTCAGCATCTATCCTGTCAAGCCCTGTAAGAATTTTATACATTGCTCATTCATCTAAACTGCAGAGAATATAGGCCCATTCTATTTCATTTTAGCCTACGTGTTACTGAGTAACAGTTAAACCCCATGTCCTAGTGTGTCTTATTGAATAAACGACACCTCTCCCCCATTGTGTCTCCCGTATATCAGACTGAACCCTCAGAACTGGTTTCAAGGCAGCCTCCTGTGGTGCACAAAATTACATTGAAACACGATCTTGTTTAGAAAAGCATGAAAAGTTCTGAGTCTTTGTATTGTTGGAGCCATTTGCTTGTCCCGATACAGCAACCATCGAGGCTTTCTTGGTATTGGACAGAGTGATATGTTTTAGTTCTGACATACTGCCTCTGAACAAAGAAAGATTTTCATTAATATAGCACCTACTACAACAACTTGCATTTATAGAGGGCCATTAACACAGGAAAAATGCCCCAAGGTGCTTCACAGGAGTGTAATCAGTGTGACACTGAGCCACATAAAGAGATATTAGGACAGGTGAACAAAGGATCAGAGAGGTATGTTTTATGGAGTGACAATGGAGGAGAAAGAGGGGAAGAAATTTAGGGAGGGATTCTAAAGCTTAGGGCTTCAGCAACTGAAGACACAGCTACTAATGGTGGAGGGATTAAAATCGGGGATGTGCAAGAAGCCAGAATTTGGAGAATCTCTGGGGCTTGTAGGAGGCTACTCATACCCCAAAATGATTCAGCTGCATTGAATTGCTTTGGTGCAGAGACTTGCTCTGTATGAAAACACATCCCATTTAAAAAGAAACCTTCAGATGAAGATCCCATTGCATTTGTGGTGAAGAATTCAAGCTGAGTGAAAACATCCAAGAGCAATTAGGCCTCAGCTGCACTGGCAACATAAAGATTTCTCTAACTCTACTGTATGTATGTGTGTAATATCGGGTGACTTGTTTCAAAAGGAGATATAAAAAAGGAAATGTAAAATCAGTTTCATGGTGAACTGTTCCATATAACGAGGTGTCTGGGAGGTTGTGTCTGGGTTGTATTTATGTATTTTGTTGCTAAACTGTTTGGAAAAATTAATGAAATAAACAATTTTGCCAGTGCTTGCTTTATTGCTGTTACTTGTGCAGGTCACAGGAGGAGTTATTTTCCACATCTCAACATGCTTCATGTACAATAAATTGTTTTGAAGCACAGTGAGTGCTGCCTCTAAATGAGCCCTCATATGTGTCTGTGACCTGATATTCTGAAGGAAGTTATCAGCTGATGTTCATTAAAAACATTTCCACTCACTGAATCTTTAACCAGGCAATTCCGGTGACTTTAAAAAGAGTAGATAAAGTTCATGCTCTCAGACATGAAAGTGCCAATGGGTCACATCGATTAGCCTTTACTGGGCGATATTTTGTGCTTCTGTTCTAAGGGTACTTTCGTGCAAAACAAAACTAAGAAAAAAGTTTAACTGCAATATTTACACTACAGAGGGGTATCTGTAATAATGGGTGGAATCTTATGAGTACCACGGCATTCCCAATGATGGAACCAGAGTTATAACTTCCACCGCAAATCCCATTTCCTGTGCGATTTTGTATATAAATTAGCTGTAGGGCGACAAGCACAGGGAGACACGTGGGATCATGAGGCAGGGGCAGCCTTTCATTGGTGGAACCCACCGTCACTGCCTCAAGCACCATGATCGCCACAGATATAAAACATTCTGTGCTTGCAGCCTCAAGGATCAGCAGCCTTTCATGTATCTTTAGACTAACTTAAACTGAAGTTTTTACTTAAATCAAAATGTTTTGCCTACCTTATTTTGTGAAAGTCACCACCAATTTCACATCATTTATTTAACCCGCAGCCAAAGTGAATCAAATGTCATCCAGCAGGCAGCATCCCACCCCACAGTTCAGTGATGTCTCCTTGCAGGTTCTGCTGCAGGCCATCAGGAAAAGGAAGGAAGTCCTCTTCCCTGCAGATAGAGTGCAGAGACCACCGCCCCACCACCACAGAGGTGGTCTCGAACCATGTGGTCACTCGTGGAGCATGGGTACAGTGCCGCAAGCGCATCAATGACTTGCTCAGATCGACAAAGGTAGTAGTCCTGGCGAAGCCACTCCATTGTTTTCTTCCATGGCTTTGTACCTTTAAGACAGAGGGTATAAAATTCCCCCCAGTGTGTTTAGAATTATGCACAGGAAAAGCAACTTTCATTTTTAAGGAGCATGATGATTCAATTTCAGAAAGCTATGATCCTTGTGGTTTTCTGGCATGTGCTCCCAAAAGGTGACTCCCAGACAGCAGTGTACATTCATAAAATTGATCCTTATATTTTCTTGTTTGTTCAGGTGACACAGTATCTGAGATTGCGCTGGCCTGGGGCGATTCATTATCTATTTGGAAAATCAGCCATATCGTGCAGAAATTATTGAGATGAAACTAGAAATGCTGAAAACAGTAAGCAGGCTGTGGAGAGAGGAACAGCCAACATTCTAAGCTAATGTTTCATATCGATGGCCTCATCAGAACCAGAAATGAACAGCTTTTAAACAAGTATGGAGCCGGAGAAAAACTGGGGCAGGGAAAGAACAAAAGGGAAGGTCAGTGATAGGGTGGAGGGAAGGAATGATTCATTGACCAAAGGGATAAAAATATAAGATAAAAGGCGGTGGTAATGGGACAAGTATGAAAACTAAAGATGGGTCCAGAGGAGGTGCAAATAGTTCAGAACAGGAGTAGGCCATTCAGCCCTTCGAGCCTGTTCTGCCATTCATTCATGGCTGATCTGTATCCTAACTCCATCCATCCTCTTTGGCTCCATATCCCTTTATATCCTCACCGAGCAAAAGTCAACTGATCTCATCTAAAATTATTAATTGAGTTAGTATCTTTTGCTTTTTGTGAGAGAGAGTTTCATGCTTCTACCACTTTTTGCGTGAAAAAGTGTTTCCTGACCTCTCTCCTGAATAGTCTGGCTCTGATTTTAAATTTATGTTCCCTTGTCCTAGACTTCTGCACCAGTGAAGAAGTTTCTTTCTATCCACCCTATCAATTCCTTTCAATATCACAGAATGTTAAATTCAATGTTGAAGCTGTAAAGAGCCTCATAACAGGATGAGGCATTGTTCCTCGAACTCATGTTGCGCTTCATTGGAACTGTGCAGGAGGCCAAGGTCTCTGGGATGGAGAATTGAAAGTGGCAAGTGACCAGAAGCTAAGGGTCATGCTTGTGGACTGAACAGAGGTGTTCAGCTTAAACAGTCATCCAATCTGTGTTTGGTCTCTCCAAAATAGAGGAGACCACATTGTGAGCAGTGAATACAGTATACTAAGTTGGTTATTGAGTGTTAGCCAAAGTCTGCACTGAGTGTTGCTGGAGGCGCAGAGCGTGAAGAAGGGAGTTTGGGTAAGTGAGTGGATTTTATGGGTTAATCTCTCTGAAGTCTAGTTTTTGTTTTGTTTACATTTAGCAATTAATTGAAATTCCTGTTTAAGTTAAGAGGAAAGTTAAATTTCTTACAGTTTTAAACAAGGATATACAAGCTCTCTGAGAGTAGCTGTAGCTAGCTAATTAGGTAACTAGCTTAAACTGATTTCTGAGCTCAAGCAGAGCTGACACAGCATTGTTTACAGGGAGTATAGATTCAGGGGACTGTCGGTGCTGCTTGTCGCACTGATTGTGAAGAAACAAGTTTGGTAACTGAGGGAGTTCAATAAGGAGGGGAACTATAAATTAAGAGAGAAAATAAATTTGTCTGTACTGAGAGCTACTTTGAGTGCACAGAGTGTAAAGTGTGAGTTGGTGCATGAGGGGATTCAGTGAGGGCGGGGCTCTCTTCTTTCTTTTTCTACCTGTTTTCAGTCTCCAGTGGCGGCCTCTCTCCTCGGTACAGGGGAACAAGAACAAAGAACAGTACAGCACAGGAACAGGCCAAGCCTGTGCCGATCTTGATGCCTGCCTAAACTAAAACCTTCTGCACCTCCGGGGACCGTATCCCTCTATTCCCATCCTATTCATGTATTTGTCAAGATGCCTCTTAAACGTCGCTATCGTACCTGCTTCCACCACCTCCCCCGGCAGCAAGTTCCAGGCACTCACCACCCTCTGTGTAAAGAACTTGCCTCGCACATCCCCTCTAAACTTTGCCCCTCTCACCTTAAACCTATGTCCCCTAGTAACTGACTCTTCTACCCTGGGAAAAAGCTTCTGACTATCCACTCTGTCCATGCCGCTCATGACTTTGTAAACCTCTATCATGTCGCCCCTCCACCTCCGTCGTTCCAGTGAAAACAATCCGAGTTTATCCAACCTCTCCTCATAGCTAATGCCCTCCAGACCAGGCAACATCCTGGTAAACCGCTTCTGTACCCTCTCCAAAGCCTCCACGTCCTTCTGGTAGTGTGGCAACCAGAATTGCACGCAATATTCTAAGTGTGGCCTAACTAAAGTTCGGTACAGCTGCAGCATGACTTGCCAATTTTTACACTCTATGCCCCGACCAATGAAGGCATGTATGCCGTATGACTTCTTGACTACCTTATCCACCTGCGTTGCCACTTTCGGTGACCTGTGGACCTGTACGCCCAGATCTCTCTGCCTGTCAATACTCCTAAAGGTTCTGCCATTTACTGTATACTTCCCACCTGCATTACACCTTCCAAAATACATTACCTCACACTTGTCCGGATTAAACTCCATCTGCCATTTCTCCGCCCGTGTCCAACCAATCTATATCCTGCTGTATCCTCTGACAATCCTCATCACTATCTGCAACTCCACCAACCTTTGTGTCGTCCACAAACTTACTAATCAGACTAGCTACATTTTCCTCCAAATCATTTATATATACTACAAACAGCAAAGATCCCAGCACTGATCCCTGCAGAACATCACTAGTCACATCCCTCCATTCAGGAAGAAGCTGATTGGTGAGTAACTGGTAAGTTATTCTAATTCTATTTGTAATAAATAGTTTTTAAGGTTGCAGTATGGCAGGTCAGCTTGGCCAAGTGGAATGTACATCCTGCGGTACGTGGGAAATCATGGATGCACCACATGTCCTAGATGAACACATCTGCAGGAAGTGTCAGTGGCTGTAGAAGCTTGAGCTCCGGGTATAGCGGAGCTATATAAATTAAAGAGTGGGGCTTGAGGCCCTCACTTAACAGAATTCTGGGGCAGCGGCAGTCAGTGGCGGACCTGCGAGGAACCGGGACCGAGCGGGGCTGTGTAAAGAGCAGGGCTCGAGGCCCTCAATTACTGGAATTCCGGGGCAGCGGCAGTCACCAGCGAGCTCTCTGGCTGTGTCGGCACGCGCTCTGTTTGATACGTGGGGAAAAACACACTAGTGACATCAGCAGAAATCTGTGGGCTGATTGGTCAGTGGGTGGCAGCTGTTGTTGCCTGTGGATAGCTTAGATAGAGCAGAGTAAAATAAAATGTTCTTTTTAAAATAAAGCCCTAGGATAGCTACCTGTAATTTATTAGTGATTACTAGCTGGAATAGTGCTGTTTGCACATCGTGAGGCTGTGAGTTGTGTGGGGGATTTCGCGGCTCGGTGGGGAGGTGCTCTTTGGTCGCTCTCTTTTCTTCCTTTTCAGCCTCCACAGTGCAGGGGATAAAGCTGATTGCAAATAACAGTTAAGTTATTGCATTTATTGCACCAGCAATAATTGATTGTAAAGCTAAGTTATGGCAGAGTAGCTCGGCAAGTGGAATGTACCTCCTGTGGTATGTGGGAAGTCATGGATGCACCATGTGTCCTTGACAAACACATCTGCAGGAAGTATGTCTGGCTGCAGAAGCTTGAGCTCCGGGTTTCAGAACTCTAGCGGCGGCCGGAATCACTGTGGCACATCTGCAAGGCAGAGAACTATGTGGATAGCACGTTTCAGGTGATAGTCAGTCCGGTGCTTAAGAGAGCACAGGCAGAGAGGGACTGGATAGCTGCCAGACGTACAAGAAGGTCAAAACAGGTAGTGCAGGAGTTCCTAGAAGGCATCCCACTTTCTAACCGGTATTCAGTTCTGAGTACCGATGGTGAGGAGGGTTCCTCTGTAGACTACAGTGAGAGTCAATATTGGAGCTCAGCTGTACAGGGAGGGAGGAAAAAGGACAAGAGAGCAATTGTGGTAGGGGGATCTATGGTTAGAGGAACAGATAGGCATTTTTGTGGTGGCAGATGTGATTCCAGGATGGTATGTTGCCTCCCTGGAGCAAGGGTCATGGACATCACCGAGCGGCTACAGAACATTCAGGAGGGCGAGGGTACACAGCCGGAGGTAGTGGTCCACATTGGTACCAACGATATAGCAAGAAAGAGGGATAGGGTCCTGCAGGCTGAGTTTAGGGAGTTAGGAAAGAGATTAGCAAGCAGGACCACAAGGGTAATAATCTCCAGATTACTCCCAAGGCCATGTGCTAGTGAGTATAGAAATAGGAAAATACACCAGATCAATGCGTGACTGGAACGATGGTACAGGAGGGAGGGCTTCGGAATTCAGGGGCATTGGGACCAGTTCTGGGGAAGGTGGGACCTGTACAAGCCAGACAGTCTGCACCTGAACAGGACTGGGGCAAATATCCTTGCAGGAAGGTTTGCTAGTGCTGTTGGGGATGGTTTAAACTAGACTGGCAGGCGGATGGGAACCTGAAAGTAGTCTTAGATAGGACAATTTCAGGGCAGGGAACAGGACGCAGAAAATTAGCAAAATTGGCCAGTGACTCTAAAAGGCAGAAGAAGCAAAGGTTAAAAAGTGTGAAACATAGGAATTTGGCAGTGTTAATATATTTAAATGCAAGGAGTACAGTAAATCCAATGAGTTGAGGGCACAGATAGACATATGGCAACACGATATCGTTGCTGTAACGGAAACTTGGCTTAAAGAGGGCCAAGAATGGCAGCTCAACATCCCTGGATATAGAGTTTTCAAGTGTGATAGAGAGGGTGATAAAAAAAGAGTGGGTGTAGCATTATTAGTTAAGGAATCAAAAACAGCTTTGAGGAGGGATGATATGCTAAATGATTCATCAAACGAGGCCATATGGGTGGAACACAGAAATAAAAAGGGGGCAGCCACATTACTGGGAGTGTACTGTAGACCCCCAAATAGTGAGAGGGAGATTGAAGAACAATGATGGAGGCAGATTTCTGAGTGCAAAACTTGAGGGCAATAATAGTTGGGGATTTCAACTATCCCAATATCAACTGGGATACAAACAATGTGAAGGGCACAGTGGGGAGAAAATTCTTGAACTGTGTTCAAGAGAACTTTTTTAGCCAGCACGTAACAAGCCCAACGAGAGTCAGAGAGTTATACAGCACAGAAACAGGCCCTTCGGCCCATCGTGTCCACGCTGGCCATCAAGCACCTAACTATTCTAGTCCCATTTTCCAGCACTTGGCCCATAGCCTTGTATGCTATGGCATTTCAAGTGCTCATCTAGATACTTCTTAAATGTTGTGAGGGTTCATGCCTGTACCAGCCCTTCAGGCAGTGTGTTCCAGATTCCAACCACCCTCAGAGAGGGGGGCGCAATTCTATATTTAGTCTTCGGTAATGATGCTGGGCAAGTGGATGAAGTAGCAGTGGGTGAACATTTTGGAGATAGGAAGGACAGACAAAAAGCTAAAGGCGGTGGAGTTGCATTGCTGGTTAAAGAAGAAATTAACGCAGTAGTGAGGAAAGATGTTAGGTCTGACGATGTAGAATCTGTATGGGTAGAGCTCAGAAACACTAAGGGGCAAAAAACATTAGTGGGGATTGTAAATAGACCCCCGAACTGTAGTGGTGATGTTGGGAATGGCATTAACAGGAAATTAGAGATGCAGGTGATAAAGGAACATCTGTAATTAAGGGTGACTTTCATCTGCATATAGATTGGGCAAATCAAATTAGTCACAATACCATAGAGGAGGAATTGTTGGAGTGTATATGGGATGGTTTTCTGGACCAATACGTTGAGGAACCAACTAGAGAACAGGCCATCCTAGACTGGGTATTGTGTAATGAGAGAGGAATAATTGACAATCTAGTTGTGCGAGACCCCTTGGGGATGAGCAACCATAATATGATAGAATTCTTCATCAAGATGGAGAGTGACATAGTTGATTCTGAGACTAGGGTCCTGAATCTTAGTAAAGGACACTACGAAGGTATGAGGCGCGAGTTGGCTATGATGGATTGGGTAACATTACTTAAAGGGACGACGGTGGGAAGGCAATGGCAAACATTCAAACAGCACATGGATGAACTGCAACAATTGTTTATTCCTATCTGGTGCAAAAGTAAAACAGAAAAGGTAGCCAAACCATGACTAACAAGGGAAATTAGAGAAAGCATTAGATCCAAGGAAGAGGCATATAAATTCGCCAGAAATAACAACAGACCTGAGGATTGGGAGCAGTTTAGAATTCAGCAAAGGAGGACCAAGGGCTTGATTAAGAAGAGGAAAGAGTACGAGAGTAAGCTTGTGGGGAACATAAAAACTGACTGTAAAGTTTCTATAAGTATTTGAAGAGAAAAAGATTGGTGAAGACAAATGTAGGTCCTTTACAGTCAGAAACAAGGGAATTTATTATGGGGAACAAAGAAATGGCTGACCAACTAAATGCATACTTTGGTTCTGTTTTCACAAAGGAGGACACAAATATCATACCAAAACTGTTGGGGAACACAGGGCTTAGTGAGAGGGAAGAACTGAAGGAAATCAGTATGAGTAGAGAAATGGAGTTGGGGAAATTGATGGGATTGAAGGCCGATAAATCCCCAGGGCCTGATGGTCTGCATCCCAGAGTACTTAAGGAAGTGGCCCTAGAAATAGTGGATGCAATGGTGGTCATCTTCCAAGATTCTATAGACTCTGGAACAGTTCCTACAGCTTGGAGGGTAGCTCATGTAACCCCACTATTTAAAAAGGGAGGTAGAGAGAAAACGGAATTATAGACCAGTCAGCCTGATGTCGGTAGTGGGGAATATTCTAGAGTCCATTATCAAAGATTTTAAAGCAGAGCACTTGGAGAACAGTGGTAGAATCGGACAGAGTCAGCATGGATTTACAAAAGGGAAATCATGCTTGACAAATTTACTAGAATAGGACAGGAAATAAAGAGTAGAAATAAACAGATCTTTTTCCGAATGGCAGGCAGTGACTAGTGGGGTACCGCAGGGATCGGTGCTGGGAACCTTGCTGTTTGTAGTGTACATTAATGATTTAGACGTGAATATAGGAGGTATGATCAGTAAGTTCGCCAATGACATGAAAATTGTTGTAAATAATGAGGAGGAAATCCTTGGATTACAGGGAGATATAGATGGGCTAGTAAAATGGGCAGAGCAGTGGCAAATGGAATTTCATCCTGAAAAGTGTGAGGTAATGCATTTTGGGAGGACTAACAAGGCAAGGGAATGTACAATGGATGGTAGGACCCTACGAAGTACAGAAGGTCAGAGGGACCTTGGTGTACTTGTCCATAGATCACTGAAGGCAGCAGCACAGGTAGATAAGGTGGCTAGGAAGGCATATGGGATACTTGCCTTTATTAGCCGAGGCATAGAATATAAGAGCAGGGAGGTTATGATGGAGCTATATAAAATGCTAGTTAGGTTACAGCTGGGGTACTGTGTACAGTTCTGGTCACCACACTACAGGAAGGATGTGATTGCACTGGAGAGGGTGCAGAGGAGATTCACCAGGATGTTGTCTGGGCTGGTGCATTTCAGCTATGAAGAGAGACTGAAAAGGCGAGGGTTGTTTTCCTTGGAGCAGAGAAGGCTGAGGGGGGACATGATTGAGGTATACAAAATTATGAGGGGCATAGATAGGTAGAAACTTTTTCCCTTAGCAGAGGGGTCAAGAACCAGGGAGCATAGATTTAGGGTAAGGGGCAGGAGGTTTAGGGGGGATTTGAGGAAAGATTTTTTCACCCGGAGGGTGGTTGGAATCTGGAACACACTGCCTGAAGAGGTGGTGGAGGCAGGAACCCTCACAACATTTAAGAAGTATTTAGATGAGCACTTGAAACGCCATAGCAGACAAGGCTCTGGGCCAAGTCCTGGAAAATGGGAATAGAATAGTTGGATGCTGGATGGCCGGCACAGACATGATGGGCCGAAGGGCCTGTTTCTGTGCTGTATAACTCTATGACTCTAATACCTCCAAATTTGCAGATGACTCAAAACTGGGTGGGAAGGTGAGTTGTGAGGAGGATGCAGAGAGGCTTCAAGGTGATTTGGACAAGTTGAGTGAGTGGGCAAATGCATGGCAGATGCAGTATAATGTGGATAAATGTGAGGTTATCCACTTTGGTAGCAAAAACAGGAAGGCAGATTATTATCTGAACGGCTATAAACTGAGAGAGGGGAATATGCAACGAGACCTGGGTGTTCTCGTGCACCAGTTACTGAAGGTAAGCATGCAGGTGCAACAGGCGGTAAAAAAGGCAAATGGTAAGTTGGCCTTCATAGCGAGAGGATTCGAGTACAGGAGCAGGGATGTCTTGCTGCAATTATACAGGGCCTTGGTGAGGCCACACCTGGAATATTGTGTGCAGTTCTGGTCTCCTTATCTGAGGAAAGATGTTCTTGCTATAGAGGGAGTGCAGCGAAGGTTTACCAGACTGATTCCTGGGATGGCAGGTCACTGAAAGTGACAACGCAGGTGGATAAGGTAGTCAAGAAGGCATACGCCATGCTTGCCTTCATCGGTCGGGGCATTGAGTATAAAAATTGGCAAGTCATGTTGCAGCTGTACAGAACCTTAGTTAGGCCACACTTAGAATATTGCGTGCAATTCTGATCGCCACACTACCAGAAGGACGTGGAGGCTTTGGAGAGGGTACAGAGGAGGTTTACCAGGATGTTGCCTGGTCTGGAGGGCATTAGCTATGAGGAGAGGTTTGAAAAACTCGGATTATTTTCACTGGAACGACGGAGGTGGAGGGGCGACATGATAGAGGTTTACAAAGTTATGAGCGGCATGGACAGAGTGGATAGTCAGAAGCTTTTTCCCAGGGTGGAAGAGTCAGTTACTAGGGGACATAGGTTTAAGGTGCGAGGGGCAAAGTTTAGAGGGGATGTGCGAGACAATTTCTTTACACAGAGGGTGGTGAGTGCCTGGAACTTGCTGCCAGGGGAGGTGGAGGAAGCAGGTACGATAGCGACGTTTATGCGGCATCTTGACAAATACATGAATAGGAAGGGAATAGAGGGATACGGACCCCGGAAGTGCAGAAGGTTTTAGTTTAGACAGGCATCAAGATCGGTGCAGGCTTGGAGAGCCGAATGGCCTGTTCCTGTGCTGTACTGTTCTTTGTTCTTTGACGTATGAGGAGAGATTGAGTCGGTTAGGATTATATTCACTGGAGTTCAGAAGAGTGAGGGGGGATCTCATAGAAACCTATAAAATTCTAACAGGACTTGACAGGGAAGATGCAGGAAGGATGTTCCCGATGGTGGGGGAGTCCAGAACCAGGGGTCATAGTCTAAGGATACGGGGTAAACCATTCAGGACTGAGATGAGGAGACATTTCTTCACCCAGAGAGTGGTGAACCTGTGGAATTCGCTACCACAGAAAGCAGTTGAGGCCAAAACATTGTATGTTTTCAAGAAGGAGTTAGATATAGCTCTTGGGTTTAAAGGTATCAAAGGATATGGGGCGAAAGCGGGAGCAGGTTACTGAGTTGGATGATCAGTCATGATCATAATGAATGGCAGAGCAGGCTCGAGGGGCCGAATGGCCTACTCCTGCTCCTATTTTCTATGTTTCTATGAGATAGTGACCATAATCCAGTTAGTTTTAGCATAATCATGGAAAAGGACAAAGATAGAACAGAAGCAAAGGTTCTAAATTGGGGGAAGGCAGATTTTATGAAATTGAGAGGTGACCTGGCAAAAGTGGACTGGATACAGCTACTTAAAGGAAAATCAGTGGCAAACCAGTGGGAGGCATTCAAGAGCGAGATACTACGGGCACAGTGTGGGCATGTCCCCACAAAGATTAAGGGTGGTACTGCCAAATCTAGAGCCCCCTGGTTATCTAAAAGCTTACAGGGTAAGTTAAAACAAAAAAAAGAAAGCTTATGACGATCACAAATATCTTAATACTTTAGAAAGCCTTGAGGAGTATAGAAAGTGCAGGGGTGAAGTAAAAAAGGAAATTAGAAAAGCCAAGAGAGGACATGAAAAATTATTGGCAGGTAAAATCAAGGAAAACCCTAAGATGTTTTATCAGTGCAGTAAGAGCAAGAGGATAACTAAGGAAAGGGTCGGGTCTATAAGAGATATACAGGGAAACTTATGCGTGGATGCAGAAGGAGGATTCTTAATGAGTTTTTTGTTTCTGTCTTCACAAAGGAGAGGGTTGATGCAGACATTGTAGTAAAAGAGGAGGAATGTGAAATATTAGATCTGATAAGCATAATGAGAGAGGAAGTGCTTGAGGGTCTGACATCCCTGAAAGTGGATAAATGGTCAGTACTGGATGGATTGCATCCCAGGTTGTTAAAGGAAACCAGGGAGGAAATACCGGCTACGCTGAGGATCATCTTCAAATCCTCACTAGATACAGGCGAGGTACCAGATGATTGGAGGTCTGCGAATGTTGTACCATTGTTTAAAAAGGGTGCGAGGGATAAGCCAGGTAATTATAGGCCAGTCAGTCTGACCTCAGTGGTGGGTAAATTGTTAGAATCTATTCTGAGGGACACGATACTTAGAAAGGCACGGATTAATCAGGGATAGTCAGCATGGATTTGTTAGAGGAAGGTCATATTTTACTAACTTGATTGAGTTTTTTGAGTAAGTAACAAGAAGGATTGATGAGTGTAGTGCAGTGGATGTGGTTTACATGGATTTTTGTAAGGCATTTGACAAGGTCCCACATGGCAGACTGGTCAGTAAAATGAAAGCACATGGGGTACAGGGGAAGGTGGCAGGTTGAATCCAGAATTGGCTCAGTGACAGGGAACAAAGGGTAGTTGACAGATGTTTTTGTGAATGGAAAGTGATTTCCAGTGCTGTTCCACAGAGCTCAGTGTTGGGTCCCTTGCTATTTGTGGTATATATTAATGATTTGGACTTAAGTGTGGGGGGCATGATTGGGAAATTTGCTGATGACACAAAAATTGGCCGTGTAGTTAATAGTGAGGAGGAAAGCCGTGGACTCCAGAAAGATATCAATGTTTTGATTGAGTTGGTGGAAAAGTGGTAAATGGAATTCAATCCAGAGAAGTATGAGGTATTGCATTTGGAGAGGGCAAATAAAGCGAGGGAATACACAATAAACAGGAGGATACTGAGAGGGGTAGAAGAAGTGAGAGACCTTGGAGTGCATGTCCACAGATCCATGAAGGTGACAGGACAGGTGGATAGAGTGAAGAGGAAAGCATATGGAATGCTTTCCTTTATTGGCTGAGGTATAGAATACAAAAGCAGGATGTGATGCTGGAACTGTATAAAACACTGGTTAGGCCACAGCTGGAGTGTTGCGTACAGTTCTGGTCAGCACATTACAGAAAGGACATAATTGCTCTCGAGAGAGAGTACAGAGGAGATTTACAAGAATGTTGCCAGGATTTGAAGTTTGCAACTATGAGGAAAGATTGCAGAGGCTAGGATTGTTTTCCCTGGAGCTGAGGAGGCTGAGGGCTGACTTGATTGAGGTGTACAAAATTATGAGGGACTTAGATTGAGTGGAAAGGAAGTACCTGTTTCCCCTGGTGAGGAGGTCAGTTACCTGGACGCACAGATTTAAGGTGATTGGTAGAAAGATTAGAGGGGATGTGAAGTGAAACTTTTTCACCCAGAGGGTGGTGGTGTCTAGAATTCCCTGCCAGGATTGGTGGTGGAGGCAGAGAACCTCAATTCTTTTAAAAGGTACCTGGACATGTACCTGAGGTGGTACCTGAGGGCTATGGGCCAGGTGCTGGAAGGTGGAATTAGTTTGGGCAGATAGTTTATTCGGCCGGTGCAGACACGGTGGGCTGAATGGCCTCCTTCTGTGCTGTACTTTCTCTATGGTTCTTTGTAATAGTATTATGTAATGAGAAAGGGCTAATAAATAATCTTTTTGTAAAAGAATCTTTAGGGATGAGTGACCATAATATGATAGAATTTTATATTATGTTTGAAAGTGAGTTTGTTCAATCTGAAGCCAGGGTTTTAAATTTGAACAAAGGAAATTATGAAGGTATGAGGGGCAAATTGGCTGAGGTGGATTGGGAAAATACATTCAAAGGTATGATAGTGCATAGACAATGTATAGTCTTCAAAGAATTATTACATGGTTTACAGCAACTATACATTTCTTTAAGAGGCAAAAACCTCAAAAGTAAACCTCAAACTTTGGCTAGCAAAGGAAATTAAGGATTGTCTCAGATTAAAAGGGAAGGCCTATAAAGTTGCCACAATTAGGTAAGCCTGAGGATTGGGAGGATTTTATACTATGGCAAAGGAGGGCCAAGAAACTGATAAAGAAAGGGAGAATAGAATATGAATGTAAACTAACAAAAAACATAAAAATAGACTGTAAAAGCTTCTGTAAGTACGTAAAAAGGAAACTTTTGGCTTTGACAAATGTGGGTCCATTACAGGCAGAGTCAGGAGAATTTATAATGGAGAATAGAGAAATGGCAGAGAAGCTAAATGATTACTTGGTGTCAGTCTTCACTGAAGAAGATGCAAGGAATCTCCCAGAATTAGAGATCCAAGGGACGAGGGAGAATGAGGAATTGAAGGAAATTAGGATTCGCAAGAAGGTTGTATTGGAGAAATTAATGGGGCTGAAGGTTGATAAGTCCCCAGGACCTGATATTCTACATACCAGAGTGTTGAAAGACGTAGCTATGGAGATGGTGGATGCATTGGTGATCATCTTCCAAAATTCAATAGATTCTGGAACGGTTCCTGCAGATTGAAAGGTAGCAATGTCACCCCACTATTTAAGAAGGGAGGGAGAGAGAAAACGGAACTACAGACCTGTTAGCCTTACATCAGTAGTAGGGGAAATGTTAGAATCTATTCTAAAGAATGTAATAAATGGACACTTGGATAATAATGATCTGATTGGGCATAGTCAACATAGATTTATGAATGGGAAATCATGTTTGACGAACCTGTTGGAGTTGTTTGAGGATGTTACCAACAGAATTGATAAAGGGGAGTCAGTGGACGTTGCATACTTGGATTTTCAGAAGGTTTTTGAAAGAGTCCCCCACAGGAGGTTGGTTAGCAAAATTAAAGCACTTGGGATAGGTGGTAATATACTGGCATGGATTAAGGATTGGTTAACAGGCAGAAAACAGAAAGTAGGAATAAGCAGGTCATTCTCACATTGGCAGGCTGTGACTAGTGGGGTACCGCAAGGATCAGTCTTTGGGCCCCGGCTATTCACAATATATATCAATGATTTAGATGTGGGGACCAAAGGTAATATTTCCAAGTTCGCAGATGACGCAAAACTAGGTGGGAATGTGTGTTGTGAGGAAGATGCAAAGCAGCTTCAAGGGGATTTGAACAGACTTGGTGAGTGGGCAAGAACGTAGCAGATGGAATATAATGTGGAAAAATGTGAGGTTATCCATTTTGGTAGGAAGTATAGATGTGCAGAGTATTTCTTAAATGGTAAGAGATTAGAAAGTGTAGATGTACAAAGGGACCTGGGTGTCCTCGTCAATAAGTCACTGAAAGCTAGGTGCAGCAAGCAATTAAGAAGGCTAATGGTATGTTAGCTTTTATTGCAAGAGCATTTGAGTACAGGAGTGGCGAAGTCTTGCTTCAATTGTATAAAACCTTGTTTAGACCGCACCTGGAGTACTGTGTGCAGTTTTGGTTCCCTTACCTTAGGAAGGATATTATTGCCATAGAGGGAGTGCAACGAAGATTCACCAGACTTGTTCCTGGGATGGCGGGACTGTCCTATGAAGAGAGATTGGGGAAACTGGGTTTGTATTCTTGAGAGTTTCGAAGATTGAGAGGTGATCTCATTGAAACCTACAAAATACTTAAAGGGTTAGACAGGGTAGATGCAGCTAAGATGTTTCCCTGGTTGGGGAGTCTAGAACCAGGGGACACAATTTCAAAATAAGGGTGAGGCCACTTAGGACAGAGATGAGGAGAAATTTCTTTACTCGGAGTGTTGTGAATCTTTGGAATTCTCTACCCCAGAGGGCTGTGGAAGCTCAGTCATTGAGTATATTTAAAGCAGGGATTGACAGATTTCTAAATCCCAATGACATAAAGGGATAGGAGGATAGTGTGGGAAAAAGGCATTGAAGTGGATGATCAACCATGATCGTATTGAATGGCGAGGCAGGCTCAATGGGCTCAATGGCCTACTCATGCTCCTATGTTTCTATGTTCCTATGAACCACTGAGACCAACCACCTCAAAGAAAAGGAACCACCTTTTAAATTATACTTTTCACTGTTATTTTTATACAAAAGTTACTTTATTACAAATATATACAGTCAACTTACAATCCAATGAATAGCATCTACAGTTAGCATAAATAGGACAGCCTGGTTGCATTGTGAACATGGGGTTCCTGCACACGATTCCTGCCCAGGTACCATAACCATACACAATCCTACAATTATTTACAGTCCCTAACACACAAATACTACAATTGTTTTCATTGACAGCTTTGTATGCATAGTTTGTGCTTCCCGATAAGAACATTCTGGAGATGAGTGAGGGGAGGGATGCTGTGTGTGGTTATATCAGGAATGCAAGTTTCCTTATAAATCTGACAGTACTGAAATAGTTTCCATTATTGCAACTATATTAAGCACATACAAGATGAAGACAACCCTTTTGTCTTATTTTATCTCATGCTTGCTGAATACCAACTCTATCTTCTCCCCGTTATAGCATCCAACCTTAGCTTAAATGAATCTAATGTCCTGGCCTTTTCTGCCAACTAGATCTGGCTATTGATCACCCTTTGTCTAAAGAACTGATATCTCTTCTGTGCTCTAAAGTAGGCCTGACCCCATGCCTTCCTACCAAGCTGTATCAAGAAGGATTCATCATGGCTTGCTTTCTCTATGCTGTTACGCTTCATAAGGTCCTTGCTGTGGCATTTTTGAGGCTGCTATGTTGCCAAGTCATTTCTCTAACAGTGAAGGTCAGTCTTGTTACACTCCTCTGCACTATCTCTAAGCCTGGGTCCCCCAGTTATGTCATATTGACCAGAGCTGTACACAATATTCCAGGTATGGCCTGAATAGAGTACTGGAGCACCCCAGCATATATTCTCAGGATTGGGAGGTAAATTCAATAATCCACAAAGGGAACACGAGGACAGAGACCAGGCTACAACACTATAATCCAAACTCTCCAACTCTTGCTCCCTCCCAGCACAGGGCGGGATCACTGAAATTGAGCCTTTGAAGTTGACCATACCTGTTGAATACAGTCAATCAGTGCACACATTTTTCATGAGTAGGGAAAATACCGCAGGACCTAGCCAGTTTGAAGAATTTTTAATCACTGATTACACATATAGTCTCTCTCACAACCTCAGAACGTTCCAAAATGCTTTTCAGCCAATTACGTACTTTTGAAGTGTAGTCACTGTTGTAGGAAGCATAGCAGCCAATTTGCCCACAGCAAGGGCCCACAAATAGCAACAAGATAAATATTTCTAGGTGTTGAGTGAGGGATAAATGTTGGCCAGGTATCAGCAGTGGGAATCACGGTCAGTTCTCCTTTCTTAACCTAACGCCAGATCAATCAGGATAATCTCACTTTATCCACACCCCTTAGAATCTTGAATGGAAAAGTGGTCACTCTCCCCACTGGAACTGCACAGGTGGGATTGAGAAGATCGATGCACCTGGCAATAGGAGAGGAGTGGGTTGTGATAGTACAGTTATGACCCACTAGTCATTTTCTTTCAGCCCAGGTTAATTTTGGAGTCACTCAGCTCCATATAGTGCAACTGGAACTAACTTCAAAAAATACCTGATTGGCTGTGAAGTACTTTGGAAGATCCTGATATTATGAAAGATGATATATGCTGACCAAAGTGTTCTTGTTTAAGTATTGCTCAGTTTTTTCCTCAATCTCAAAGTTTTTGTTACAGTGCCGAGGTGAGCCTTAGTGTAAGCCTTAGTGTAAGCCTCGACAGCAAGTGCTGGCGGGGGTCATCACTGTTAAGGCTAATCCTGTCCTCACCCAATGCAGTATCCATCAGGGAATGCTAGATAGCAGTCAGGACCCCTGGCTGACTTTTGCCCTCCCTCATTGAGGTCAAGTGTAGCATCCCTACTTCTACATTCAGCTAACTCAGCACAGCCTAGGAATTCAACCCGAGACCTCGGTCTAACACTGAGTGCTGCCTCAGCCTGGAAATCATCAGGGGAACTTGTGATTTTTCTTTTTTTGAAGCAGAACTTACCTTTACAACTTGCATTTATACAATGTATTGTCCTCACCCAAGGCACTTTGCAGGAACGTAACCAGACAAGCATTGGCACAAAGCCAAAGAATGAGACCTTAGGTCAGGTGACCAAAAGCTTGGTCAAAGAGTTAAGTTTTAAGGAGCATCTTAAAGGAGGAGAGAGAGGTGGAGAGGTTTAGGGATGGAATTTCAGCGTTTGGGACCCAGGCAGCTGAAGGCACGGCCGCCAATGGTGGAGCATAGGGTGATTCTTAAAATGCCCTCTGAAATGGCCCAGCAAGCCACTCAGTTCAAGGGCAATTAGGGATGGGCAATAAAAATGCTGGCCTTGCCAGCGACGCCCACATCCCACATATAAGTCAGGGTGGGCAAGAGGCCAGAATAACCACCATTCCTGCACAGCTAGACCTAGTGCTGGTCAATCCATTTAAAGTAAATCAGATCTCTTAGAACAGTTACTTTCCAGCAGAAGTAGTTAAAACAATGACAAAATTAAAATCTTGCACAAGGTAGATGTTAAATTTTAAATCTGCACTTTGCATAGTTTCCAGTCCCATTAAGAGTAGAGTCCATGTTAAAACAAGCTGGAGCAGTTAGTGCGGGAGATCCTTTCGCTGGATTGTCTGGTACCACACTGCAGTGGGAAGATTTTGGCAGCCCATGTACTCCCGCTTTACTTCTTCTGGAGTCAGAGGTGGGTTGTTACAGCAGGGTCCTCCGTAGATTGTGCTATTCAAGAGTCCGGGAGTGGACTCAATTACTCCAAGAGTCGAGGGGGCAGCCCACGCAACGTTCTGGAAAAAACAGAGAAATCAAAAAGTGTTCAACTTTTCAGAGTGTCTGAGCTCCAGGATGAAGTCCAATAATGCAACAACAGCATGTATTTATGTAAAACACCTTTAACTTAATAAGATACCCCAAGGCGCTTTGTAGGAGCATAATCCACTCCTCATTAGTCCCTCCTTAACATCATTGCAGGTGTACCACAGACTACAGTGGTTCAAGAAATCAGCACATCACCACCTAATTAAAGACAATTGGGGATGGGCAGTAAATGCTGGCCTTGCCAACAATGCCCAAATCCTGTGAATGAATTTTTAAAAATCAGACATAAGTTGACACAGAGCCAAAGAAGGACACATTAGGACAGGTGAACAAAAGTTTGGTTTTAAAAGGTAAGTTTTAAGAAGCATTTTAAAGGAGGAGTGTTACAGAGAAGGAAAGATTTAGAGAGGGAGTTTAAGAGCTAAAGGTGGAGGATGCACAAGAGGCCAGAGTTGGAGGAGGTCGCTGAGATAGGGAGGGCCTAAAATTCAAGACAGCCAATGAGCAGCTCAAGGCCCTAAAAGACTATTTTTCCAGCAAAGTTCAAATTCCTTGTGGATTAGAAATGATGATGATGGAAAGACTGGATGGAACAGCGAATTAGGCATTGGCCTTGTACCTCTGGAATTTAGTTTTAATCCATCGAATGATGCATTCAAGTCTGCTCTGTCTATAAGGCTTCACATGAAATTAATTGGGGT
Organism: Heterodontus francisci; assembly: GCF_036365525.1. Lineage (NCBI taxonomy): Eukaryota > Metazoa > Chordata > Chondrichthyes > Heterodontiformes > Heterodontidae > Heterodontus > Heterodontus francisci. Next base: position 8,953,411 of record NC_090377.1, read on the forward strand.
AAATCTTAATCCTATTTCTACTGAGCAGGAATAGGAGGAGGGCATTTAGCTCCTCAGACCTGTTGCATAAGAACAGAACGAGGGTATTCAGCAGCTCGAGCCTGTTACATAAGAACTAGAGGAGGCCATTTACACCTCAGGGCTGCTTAGATTATGGCTAATCTGTACCTCAACTCATTTACTCCATATCCCTTGACACCTTACCCAACAAAAATCTACTAATCTGAGTCTTGAGTTTAGGTTTACAGCCTAAAGCTATCACTAGTTTGTCACTACTCAGAGAAACACATGATGGCTAATGGGGGGGGGGGGGGGGGGGAGGTGGGCAATGGCAAAAAATACACCTTTTTGAGGCACAGTAGAGGAAGAGAGCATTTGTTTAATGTAGCAAAACATCCCAATGTTCTTCATAGTTCAGGGCTCCAAGAAGGGAATTAGAGAGGGGACTGAAAGCACAAAGAGAGAGATTTTCTTTTTTCTTTCTTTCTTTTGGGCCTCCTTATCTCGAGAGACAATGGATATGCACCTGGAGGTGGTCAGTGGTTTGTGAAGCAGCGCCTGGAGTGGCTATAAAGGCCAATTCTGGAGTGACAGGCTCTTCCACAGGTGCTGCAGAGAAATTTGTTTGTCGGGGCTGTTGCACAGTTGGCTCTCCCCTTGCGCCTCTGTCTTTTTTCCTGCCAACCACTAAGTCTCTTCGACTCGCCACAATTTAGCCCTGTCTTTATGGCTGCCCGCCAGCTCTGGCGAATGCTGGCAACTGACTCCCACGACTTGTGATCAATGTCACACGATTTCATGTCGCGTTTGCAGACGTCTTTATAGCGGAGACATGGACGGCCGGTGGGTCTGATACCAGTGGCGAGCTCGCTGTACAATGTGTCTTTGGGGATCCTGCCATCTTCCATGCGGCTCACATGGCCAAGCCATCTCAAGCACCGCTGACTCAGTAGTGTGTATAAGCTGGGGGTGTTGGCCGCTTCAAGGACTTCTGTGTTGGAGATATAGTCCTGCCACCTGATGCCAAGTATTCTCCGAAGGCAGCGAAGGTGGAATGAATTGAGACGTTGCTCTTGGCTGGCATACGTTGTCCAGGCCTCGCTGCCGTAGAGCAAGGTACTGAGGACACAGGCCTGATACACTCGGACTTTTGTGTTCCGTGTCAGTGCGCCATTTTCCCACACTCTCTTGGCCAGTCTGGACATAGCAGTGGAAGCCTTACCCATGCACTTGTTGATTTCTGCATCTAGAGACAGGTTACTGGTGATAGTTGGGCCTAGGTAGGTGAACTCTTGAACCACTTCCAGAGCGTGGTCGCCAATATTGATGGATGGAGCATTTCTGACGTCCTGCCCCATGATGTTCGTTTTCTTGAGGCTGATGGTTAGGCCAAATTCATTGCAGGCAGACGCAAACCTGCCGATGAGACTCTGCAGCCACTCTTCAGTGTGAGATGTTAAAGCAGCATTGTCAGCAAAGAGGAGTTCTCTGATGAGGACTTTCCGTACTTTGGACTTCGCTCTCAGACGGGCAAGGTTGAACAACCTGCCCCCTGATCTTGTGTGGAGGAAAATTCCTTCTTCAGAGGATTTGAACGCATGTGAAAGCAGCAGGGAGAAGAAAATCCCAAAAAGTGTGGGTGCGAAAACACAGCCCTGTTTCACACCACTCAGGATAGGAAAGGGCTCTGATGAGGAGCCACCATGTTGAATTGTGCCTTTCATATTGTCATGGAATGAGGTGATGATACTTAGTAGCTTTGGTGGACATCCGATCTTTTCTAGTAGTCTGAAGAGACCACGTCTGCTGACGAGGTCAAAGGCTTTGGTGAGATCAATGAAAGCAATGTAGAGGGGCATCTGTTGTTCACGGCATTTCTCTTGTATCTGACGAAGGGAGAACAGCATGTCAATAGTCGATCTCTCTGCACGAAAGCCACACTGTGCCTCAGGGTAGACGCGCTCGGCCAGCTTCTGGAGCCTGTTCAGAGCGACTCGAGCAAAGACTTTCCCCACTATGCTGAGCAGGGAGATTCCACGGTAGTTGTTGCAGTCACCACGGTCACCTTTGTTTTTATAGAGGGTGATGATATTGGCATCGTGCATGTCCTGAGGTACTGCTCCCTCGTCCCAGCACAGGCATAGCAGTTCATGTAGTGCTGAGAGTATAGCAGGCTTGGCACTCTTGATTATTTCAGGGGTAATGCTGTCCTTCCCAGGGGCTTTTCCGCTGGCTCGGGAATCAATGGCATCACTGAGTTCCGATTTGGTTGGCTGTATGTCCAGCTCATCCATGACTGGTAGAGGCTGGGCTGCATTGAGGGCAGTCTCAGTGACAGCATTCTCCCTGGAGTACAGTTCTAGGTAGTGCTCAACACAGCGGTCCATCTGTTTGCGTTGGTCAGTGATTATGACCCCCGATTTAGATTTGAGGGGGGCGATCTTCTTGATGGTTGACCCAAGAGCTCTCTTAATGCCATCATACATTTCTCTGATGTTTCCGGTGTCTGAGGCCAGCTGAATATGACTGCATAGGTGTTGCCAGTAGTCGTTTGCGCAACGCCTAGCTGTTCTTTGTGCAGTACTTCTGGCTGCTTTAAGTGCTGCGGATGTTAAATCGCTGGGGGCTTTCTTGTAGTTCAACAGTGCAATGCGCTTAGCGGCCATGACAGGTTCCAGCTCTTCATTATGAGATTGAAACCAGTCTGCATTTCTCTTCGCACTTTTGCCGTTGGTGGTCAAAGCTGACTCATAGATGGCGTCTCTGATGTGGGCCCACTTAGTCTCAGCATCCCCTGTGGGAGTGTTTTGAAGGGCTGTTACAAGTGAATTTAGAAATTTTTGTAACAGCTGTGGGTGAGAAATTCTGCTCGTGTTGATGCGCGGGTGGCCCTTCTGCTTGGAGTGATGCAACTTCTTTGGTCTGAGTCTAACCTTGCTGCACACCAGGGAGTGGTCGGTGTCGCAGTCCGCACTGTGGAAGCTGTGTGTGATTTGAACACTGTTTAAGGCGGCTCGCCTTGTGACAATGAGGTCTAGCTGGTGCCAACGACGTGATCTTGGGTGCCTCCATGAAACCTGGTGACAGGGTTTAGTGTGAAAGAACGAGTTGGTGATGCAGAGGTTATGATAGGTACACAACTCAAGCAGTCTCTGCCCATTCTCATTCATCCTTCCAACGCCATAGCGCCCAAGGCAGGAGGGCCATGAGTCATGGTCGGCCCCAACCCTGGTATTAAAGTCCCCCAGCAGGAATAGGTGTTCGGTGTTGGGGATGCTGCTAATGATGTTATGGAGTTGTTCATAGAACTGGTCTTTAGCTTCAGGTGGGGAGCAGAGTGTTGGAGCATAGATGCTGAGCAGGTGTACTGGACCAGAGGTGGTGAGCAGTCAGATGGACAGTATGCGTTCCGAGCCATTTGAGGGAGGCTCTATCATGCTGAGCAAGGAGTTTCTGATGGCGAAGCCCACTCCATGCTGGCTTGGTTCTTCAGGATCCCTGCCCTGCCAGAAGAAGGTGCAGTCTTGCTCTGCTAGAGAGCCACTCGCGGGGAGGCGAGTCTCCTGAAGTGCTGCAATGTCCACATTGAATCTACTGAGCTCGTTGTTAATGATGGCGGTCTTCCGAGAATCGTTGATTTGTGTAAGGTCTTCCGACAGGCCAGGACACATAGTTCTGACGTTCCAGCTTGCAAAGCGAAGGGCTGGTACCTTCTTTCCTTTTTTCATGTTGTTTGGTGCGGTGTATCAGTCCACCTTTCGGGCAATGACCCTGAGCTCCAAGCACCCATTGAAGCAGGCAGACTGTGGCGGGACAGAACCTTATTGACCGGGGGCTGCCCGGTTTGAGGCGGGCGGTAGCTGTCCAGTGAGGTGCAATGACCTCTCCCACCGACAAAGGCAACCCGAGGCGCCCAGTTTCTACGCCAATTTATCTGGACTTATAACCCGTAACTGCTGCCTTCCGTGTTGTTTTAGTCGCTGTGAGGCAACTATGGAGTGACCTCTCCATGGCGCATGCCTGGGCAAATTTATGGAGGTTGAGAGTTGCCCAGTCGTCAAAACCCCCCTCTCGGCCTTTCTGGTGGGGTCCAAAGGAGTGCAGGACACGACGTTTGGCACCAGCATGGCTGCAGGAACTGCCGGAAACATGCCAAAGGTGACACATGACTGCCTACGGGGTTCCGCTCCGGATTTTCCATTAGGGTTTACTCCCTTAGCCTTGGTCTCTCCCGAGACGCCCACAAGGCAGTGGGGTTGTTGGGGCCCCTACACAGGTGTAGGATGGTGCCGGTGGGAGGGGATGCAAGGGGGAGGGGTAGAAGGAGGGGGTGGGGGGGGGGTGCAGGGGAAGGGGGTGCGGGGTGAAGATGGTGCGAGGGGGGGGGGCGGGCTGGGACGGGGTTGTGAAGGGGTGAGCTGAGAGGGTGGAGCAGGGAAGGGGACGGGGGTGGGGGGGGGGTGGAAGGGGGGTAAAGTGAGGGGGAGGGGGGGGGGAGAAGCTGGTGCAGGTAATAAGCCATTTCCTCAGTGCCCACCATCGACGTCCGGAAAGCTCATCCACGTCCTTCGGGAGGTGAAGCATCATTTGGCAGACTTAGAGGTGAGAGATTTAAGGAGACTTTAATTGACCTGATATAACTGATGTCCCATTCCTCAGCAAAAACATTCCACATCTTCATAACTTTACAGTAAAAGCAATTGTATTACTGCTTATACCTTGATGTCCACTCCCAGTTGAATTCACTAATGATTGACTTCAGTCACAAACCATGGAAGCCTCTCAGCTAATCAGCATTTTGTTCTCTCAAGTATGACTGAGGTTTTAGTCCAATCCCCTTTGCTGATTTTTCCCTCCATTTGATCCGAAGTCTACCAGACAGCAAACAGATCCCAAGGTCTGTAATGCCCCTTGACACCAGAATCTCCCCTTGTCAATTGGGCACATAACATACCCTGCATGATGAAAGAGCAATCTTGTGCTCTAACTAGGAAGTGTGATGAGCAGAAAGAGATTGGCAACATGAGAGGTGCTTGTGCTTACAACATGGTGAAAGAGGGGGCAATTCCCCTTAATAGTGAGGGAGAAAGAGAGCCCTGTCTCCCAGTATACTGACGGAGAAAGAGAGGCCTGTCCTCCATGTGGTGAGAGAAAATGAGCGGGCTGCTCCCCAGTGTGGGGAGAGGGCGGCACAGTGACGCAGTGGTTAGCACTGCAGCCTCACAGCTCCAGCGACCCGGGTTCAATTCTGGGTACTGCCTGTGTGGAGTTTGCAAGTTCTCCCTGTGTCTGCGTGGGTTTCCTCCGGGTGCTCCAGTTTCCTCCCACAGCCAAAAGACTTGCAGGTTGATAGGTAAATTGGCCATTATAAATTGCCCCTAGTATAGGTAGGTGGTAGGAGAATATAGGGACAGGTGAGGATGTGGTAGGAATATGGGATTAGTATAGGATTAGTATAAATGGGTGGTTAATGGTTGGCACAGAGTTGGTGGGCCGAAGGGCCTGTTTCAGTGCTGTATCTCTAAATCTAAATCTAACACAGTATGATAAACAGTGCACCCATTTCCCTTCAGTGTAAGGATGATGTGCAGTGGGGACACTTGCCTGTCAGGGAATAACATAACAACACAAATGGAAGATAAATCCAATACATAGGGGAAAGAAGCATTTAATTCTCACGCTACCAGTTTGTAAACAAAAAACCCAACATAACTCTTAGTTTTGCGACTTACTGGGAGAGTGTCAATGAACCATATTTGTAACTTTAACACTGAGCCTATGACAGACATTAGTGTCAGAACCTTCCCTATTATAGAGATCAGTCCCATGAGAGGCAGCATTTAGCCATGCAGCATGTGGCTGGAGAGGTCAAGGGGCAGTGTTTTATTCCTGTTTTACATGCCACATACATTCTTAAATAACTTTAACTGACCTTGAAGAGGTAATCGATGAGACACTGATCAGATCGAAGCTCTGCCCAAAATTCAGCAAAGCTAGAGGCCCAGGTGAAATCTGACCCCCTGCTGTTACTGACAAGGATGACATTTGGATGCTTCTTGGAAGATAGCAGTTTTTTTGCCAGCGTCCCAGGGTAACTTTGATCGACGAATATTACCACCCTGTGCGCATTGCACCCTTCCAGATCCATCATCAACTCTCCCACGGTGTACTTCTCCTTCTGATCAGCCTGAGAGTTTAAACCATGCACAGAGTCACACAATCATTAAAACGGAATTAACACACAGCATTAAGACCCCACTTGCCAGTACAACATCTCAGTTCTCCTGATGCTTCAACCATACAAATCAGAAAGTACTATGTTCAAATCATGGTCTTTTAAAATTCACTCTCAGGCTGTTGACAAGCCTGACCTTTATTGCCCTGAGAAAATTTGATAGAACTTGAGTGACTTGCTGGGCCACTTTGGAGGGCAGTTAAGAGCCAATCACGCTGGAATGGGCTGGAATCATAGATAGGCCCAAACTGGTAAGCACAGCAAATTTCTTTCCCTAAAGGACATCAGTGAAGTAGTTGGGTTTTTATGAAAGTCCAAAAGCTTCAAGGCCGCTTTTACTATACCAGCTTTTTATTTCTATATTTTTTAACTGAATACAAATTTGTAAACTGCCATGATGGTGGGAATTGAGCTTAGGTTCTCTGGATTACTACTCTGTATTCTATTACTGTACCCTGTTACCATATCCAATACCTGTATCCTGTTACCGTACCTTGTCACTGTCAGAGGGGCAGTGCTGAGGGAACCCTGCACTGTCGGAGGGGCCAAACTGAGGGAGAGCGGCACTGTCAAAGGTGTCTTATTTTGGATGAGATGTTAAACCTTGTCTGTCCTCTCGGGTGGGTGTAAAAGGTCCCATTGCACTGTTCAAAGAAGAACAGGGGAGTTCTCCCCAGTGTCCTGGGCCAATATGTTTTTCCTCAACCAACATCGAGTCATTATCACATTGTTGTTTGTGGGATCTTGCTATACCCAAATTGGCTGCTGTGTTTTCTACTTTCCAACAGTGATTACACTTCAATACTGCTCCATTGGCTGTAAATCACTTTGAGACATCCTGAGGTGGTGGAAGGCCCTGTATAAATGGGAGTTCTTTCTTTTCCAAAGGCACTGAGGCAAGATTGATGAGTCATTAATTCAAGGAAACAAAATACAGTATAAACCACCTGAAAGGTGATTAATTAAAACATTCATTTCTGGGCAGAAATGAGTCTGCTCGGTGCTTTGTAAAGTTAAGCCATGCCTGGCAGAAAATCAATATCTTGTGAACACACCTGCACAAACCACAATGAATTACTGAGGGAGATTACTGAGAAATTAAATTCCAGGCATGCTATTTATCTTAAAGAATTTTTTAAAAAATGAGAGCTGATTGCCAGGCTGTAATGAATTTGCCAATGATCTGTTCCGTGGATTAGATGCCAAGACATTAAAAAAAAACAGGAATTAAGATGAGATGAATGTGTCGCTTGTCCAACCTCATTGGAACTCAGCCCTTATAGCCATTCTCTTTTGTGATCCACGTTATCCTGCCCCTGAAAAGGTGCACTAGATGGATCATTATTCAGCTTTCTCCACTCGTCACTCAGATTGACAATAAACACTTAACAATTGTCCTTTCATGCTCTGGTTGTCTTTGGTGGCCCTCACGCAGAACAGGCCCACATTAAAAAAAACTTTTCATTACCGAGGGGTGTAGGCTGGGCAGTAGAGACTGAGAGAAGGAATGATGTTATCCACTTTTCTCTTTCAGTCAGCAAAAGAGAGACTCTGGGAAACAACCTGGGGGGTACCTATACTGATTCACCTCAAGGTCTGCCTGTACCAATTCAAATCTGAACTCTATCTGTACTGGAACTCAGTAGGAGGGCCCCCAGTGGTTGAATGCAGTAGAATCCAGCCCAATGAAATGTAGTCACTGTTGTAAAGTAGGAAATGTGGCAGCTGATTTGTGCACAGCAAGATCCCACAAAGAGTTATGTGATAATGAGCAGATAATCTGTCCAGATGGAGGGATAAATATTGGCCAGGACATGGGGGAGAATGCCCCTGCTGTTCAATGAATAGTGGATGTGGGATCTTTTATGTCCACCAGAGAGGGCAGACAGGGCATTGGTTTAATGTCTCATTTAGAAACTAAAGATATAATAATGAATAGTCAGGATGAAAGGGGAGGTCTTTCTTGACCAACCTTGTTGAATTTTTGAAGAGGTAACAGAGAGAGTAGACATGGCAATGAAGTAGATGCAATTTATCCAGATTTCCAAAGGCCCTTTGATAAGGTACCACATAAGACTAATGAATGTCAGAGAATGCGGAGTCAGGGGACAAGTAGCAGAATGACTCACTAGCTGGCTGCAAGACAGGAAGCAGAGAGTAGGGGTACAGGGTAGTTATTCAGAGTGGGAGAAGATGAGAAGTGATGTTCCACAAGGATCAGTGCTGGAATCACTGCTGTTCACAATTTACATTAACGACACGGACTTTGGAATCAAAAACACAAATTCTAAATTTGCACATGACACCAAATTGGGGGGATAGTCAATACTGAGGAGGACTACAACAAATTACAAGAGGGCATTAATAAAATTGCAGAATAGGCAAATAATTGGAAAGCAAAGTTCAACACAGATAAATGTGATGTGGTACTTTTTGGCGTTGGAAGGATGAATGAGAATGGACAGAGACTGCTTGAGTTGTATATCTCTCATAACCTCTGCATCACCAACTCGTTCTTTCATACTAAATCCTGTCACCAGGTTTCTTGGAGGCACCCAAGATCGCATCATTGGCACCAGCTGGACCTCATCGTCACAAGGCGAGCCTCCTTAAACAGTGGTCAAATCACACGCAGCTTCCACAGTGCGGACTGCGACACCGACCACTCCCTGGTGTGCAGCAAGGTTAGACTCAAACCAAAGAAGCTGCATCACTCCAAGCAGAAGGGCCACCCGCGCATCAACACGAGCAGAATTTCTCATCCACAGCTGTTATAAAAATTTCTAAATTCACTTGTAACAGCCCTTCAAAACACTCCCACAGGGGATGCAGAGACCAAGTGGGCCCACATCAGAGACGCCATCTATGACTCAGCAATGACCACCCATGGCAAACATGTGAAGCGGAATGTAGACTGGTTTCAATCTCACTTTGAAGAGCTGGAACCTGTCATAGCCGCTAAGCGCAGTGCACTGTTGAACTACAAGAAAGCCCCCAGCGAGTTGACATCCATAGCAGTTAAAGCAGCCAGAAGAGCTGCACAAAGAACAGCCAGGCGCTGCACAAATGACTACTGGCAACACCTATGCAGTCATATTCAGCTGGCCTCCGACACCGGAAACAACAGAGGAATGTATGATGGCATTAAGAGAGCTTTTGGGCCAACCATCAAGAAGATCGCCCCCCTCAAATCTAAATCAGGGGACACAATCACTGACCAATGCAAGCAAATGGACCGCTGGGTTGAGCACTACCTAGAACTGTACTCCAGGGAGAATGTTGTCACTGAGACCGCCCTCAATGCAGCCCAGTCTCTACCAGTCATGGATGAGCTGGACGTACAGCCAACAAAATCAGAACTCAGTGATGCCATTGATTCTCTAGCCAGTGGAAAAGCCCCTGGGAAGGACAGCATTACCCCTGAAATAATCAAGAGTGCCAAGCCTGCTATACTCTCAGCACTATATGAACTGCTTTGCCTGTGCTGGTACGAGGGAGCAGTACCTCAGGACATGCGTGATGCCAATATCATCGCCCTCCATAAAAACAAAGGTGACAGCGGTGACTGCAACAACTACCGTGGAATCTCCCTGCTCAGCATAGTGGGGAAAGTCTTTGCTTGAGTCGCTTTAAACAGGCTCCAGAAGCTGGCCGAGCGCGTCGACCCTGAGGCACAGTGTGGCTTTCGTGCAGAGAGATCGACCATTGACATGCTGTTCTCCCTTCGTCAGATACAGGAGAAATGCCGCGAACAACAGATGCCCCTCTACATTGCTTTCATTGATCTCACCAAAGCCTTTGACCTCGTCAGCAGACGTGGTCTCTTCAGACTACTAGAAAAGATCAGATGTCCACCAAAGCTACTAAGTATCATCACCTCATTCCATGACAATATGAAAGGCACAATTCAGCATAGCAGCGCCTCATCAGACCCCTTTCCTATCCTGAGTGGCGTGAAACAGGGCTGTGTTCCCGCACCCACACTGTTTGGGATTTTCTTCTCCCTGCTGCTCTCACATGTGTTCAAGTCTTCAGAAGAAGGAATTTTCCTCCACACAAGATCAGGGGGCAGGTTGTTCAACCTTGCCTGTCTAAGAGCGAAGTCCAAAGTACGGAAAGTCCTCATCAGGGAACTCCTCTTTGCTGACGATGCTGCTTTAACATCTCACACTGAAGAGTGTCTGCAGAGTCTCATCGACAGTTTTGCGGCTGCCTGCATTGAATTTGGCCTAACCATCAGCCTCAAGAAAACGAACATCATGGGACAGGACGTCAGAAATGCTGCATCCATCAATATCGGCGACCACGCTCTGGAAGTGGTTCAAGAGTTCACCTACCTAGGCTCAACTATCACCAGTAACCTGTCTCTAGATGCAGAAATCAACAAGCGCATGGGAAAGGCTTCCACTGCTATGTCCAGACTGGCCAAGAGAGTGTGGGAAAATGGCGCACTGACACGGAACACAAAAGTCCGAGTGTATTAAGCCTGTGTCCTCAGTACCTTGCTCTATGGCAGCGAGGCCTGGACAACGTATGTCAGCCAAGAGCGACGTCTCAATTCATTCCATCTTCGCTGCCTCCGGAGAATACTTGGCATCAGGTGGCAGGACCGTATCTCCAACACAGAAGTCCTCAAGGCGGCCAACATCCCCAGCTTATACACACTACTGAGTCAGCGGCGCTTGAGATGGCTTGGCCATGTGAGCCGCATGGAAGATGGCAGGATCTCCAAAGACACATTGTACAGCGAGCTCGCCACTGGTATCAGACCCACCGGCCGTCCATGTCTCCGCTTTAAAGACGTCTGCAAACGCGACATGAAGTCTTGTGACATTGATCACAAGTCGTGGGAGTCAGTTGCCAGCGATCGCCAGAGCTGGCGGGCAGCCATAAAGGCGGGGCTAAAGTGTGGCGAGTCGAAGAGACTTAGCAGTTGGCAGGAAGAAAAGACAGAAGCGCAAGGGGAGAGCCCTTGTAACAGCCCCGACAAACAAATTTTATCTGCAGCACCTGTGGAAGAGTCTGTCACTCTAGAATGGGCCTTTATAGCCACTCCAGGCGCTGCTTCACAAACCACTGACCACCTCCAGGCGCTTACCCATTGTCTCTCGAGATAAGGAGGCCAAAGAAGAAAGAAGACTTTTTGGCAAGAAATATAAGGAGGTTGCATATTACTTGGAGAATAAGAATCTAAATGGGGTCGAAGAACAAAGCAATCTGGGAATACATAAATCATCAAACGTAGTGACGCAGGTTAACAAGGCCATAAAAAAGCACCAGGGTTTATTTCTAGAGGGATAGAATTGAAAAGTAAGGAAATTATGCTAAATTTATATCAAACCTTGGTTCGACCTACAACTAGAGCACTGCATACAATTCTGGTTGCCATATTCTAAAATAGATATAGAGGCACTGGAAAGGGTGCAAAAAATATTCATATGGATGATACCAGAAATGTGGGAGTATACCTATCAGGAGAGGGGGAACAAAGTGAGTCTCCTCTCCTGAAAAGAGAAGCCTGAGGGAAGACCTAATGGAAGTCTTAAAATTATGAAAGTTTTTGATAGACAAGACACAGAGAGTATGTTTCCATTTGTGGGGAAGAGTAAAACTAGAGGCCATTAATATGATAGTCATCAAGAAATCAAATGGGGAATTCAGAAGAAAATGCTTTACCCAGAGGGTGGTGAGATGTGAAACCTGCTACCACAGGGAGTGGTTGAAGTGAATAGTATAGATAGACTTAAGGGAAAGATAGATAAACATATGAGGGAGAAGGGTTAAGCTATTGAATGAGAAAAGATCGGTGGTGGATGAAGGTCAGCATAAATCCAGCATGGACTGGTTGGGCTGAATGGCCTGTTCTTGTGCTGTATATCCTATATTAAAAAAAGGCATCTCTGACAGTGTAGCACTCCCTCAGTACGTCTCTGGGAGCAAAAGCAAAATTCTGCAGATGCTGGAAATCTGGCATAAAAACAGAAAGTGTTGGATATACTCAGCAGGTCTGGTAGCATCTGTAGACAGAGAAACAGAGATAACGTTTCAGGTTGATAACTTTTCAACAGAACTGTACTGTTTTTACTGCACTACTAGTGTCAGCCTGGGTTATGGGCTCAAGTCCTTAGAATCAAAGAATCGTAGAAAGTTTACGGCACAGAAAGAGGCCACTCGGCCCATCGTGTCTGAGCCGGCCGAAAAACGATCCACCTATTCTAATCCCACCTTCCAGCATTTGGTCCGTAGCCCTGCACCTTACAGCACTTGAGGTGTATATCCAGACTCCTTTTGAGTGAGTTGAGGGTCTCTGCCTAAACTACCCTTTCAGGCAGTGAGTTCCAGACCCCCACCACTCTCTGGGTGAGAAAGATTTGCCTCATCTCCCCTTTACTTTTTCTACCAAACACTCTAAATCTATGCCCCTCATCACTGATCTCTCTGCTAAGGTGAATAGACCCTTCACCTCCACTCTATCCAGGCCCCTCAAAATTTTGTACATTTCAATCAGATCTCCCCTCAGCCTTCTCTGTTCCAAGGAGAACAACCGCAGCCTATCCAATCTTTCCTCATAGCTGCATTTTTCCAGTCCTGGCAACATCCTCATAAATCTCCTCTGTACCCTCTCGAGTGCAATTACATCCTTTCTGTAATGAGGTGACCAGAACTGCACACAGTACTCAAGTTGTGGCCTCGCCAATGAGTTATACAGTTCCAACATAACCTCCCTGCTCTTGTATTCTATACCTCGGCTAATAAAGGAAAGGATTCCATATGCCTTCTTAATCACCTTATCGACCTATCCTGCTACCTTCAGGGATCTGTGGACATTCACTCCAAGGTCCCTTACTTCCTCTACACTTCTCAATATTTTCCCATTTATCGTGTATTCCTTTGCCTTGTTTGACCTCCTCAAATGCATCACCTCACACTTCTCCAAGTTGAATTCCATTTGCCACTTTTCTGCCCATCTGACCAGAACATCAATATCTTCCTGCAGCCTACAGCTATCCTCCTCGCTATCTACCACACGGTCAATCTTTTTGTCGTCTGCAAACTTCTTGATCATGCCACCTATATTTACGTCCAAGTCCTTAATAAACACCACAAAAAGCAGGGGACCCAGTACTGAGCCCTGCGGAACACCACTGGAAACAGCCCTCCAGTCACTTTAAACAGCTGTCAACAATTACCGTTTGTTTCCTGCCACTGAGCCAATTCTGTATCCACCTTGCTGCATTTCCCTGGATCCCAAGGGATTTTATTACATAATAAAAGCAAAATACTGCGGATGTTGGAAATCTGAAATAAAAACAAGAAATGCTGGAACCACTCAGCAGGTCTGGCAGCATCTGTGAAAAGATGGGCGGCACAGTGGCGCAGTGGTTAGCACTGCAGCCTCACAGCTCCAGCGACCCGGGTTCAATTCTGGGTACTGCCTGTGTGGAGTTTGCAAGTTCTCCCTGTGTCTGCGTGGGTTTCCTCCAGGTGCTCCGGTTTCCTCCCACAGCCAAAGACTTGCAGGTTGATAGGTAAATTGGCCATTAGCAATTGCCCCTAGTGTAGGGAGGTGGTAGGGAAATATAGGGACAGGTGTGGATGTGGTAGCAATATGGGATCAGTGCAGGATTAGTATAAATGGGTGGCTGATGGTTGGCACAGACTCGGTGGGCCAAAGGGCCTGTTTCAGTGCTGTATCTCCGAAAAAAAAGAAGCGGAGTTAACGTTTCGGGTCAGTGACCCGAAACGTTAACTCTGCTTCTCTTTTCACAGATGCTGCCAGACCTGCTGAGTGGTCCCAGCATTTCTGGATTTTATTACATGTCTGCCATGTGGGACCTTGTCAAAAGCCTTGGTAAAGTCCATGTAGACCACATCAACTGCACTACCCTCATCTATCTTCCTTGTTACTTCTTCAAAAAATTTGATCAACTTGGTCAAACAAGACCTTCCCTCAACAAATCCAAGCTGACTATCCTTGATTAACCTGTGCCTTTCTAAGTGACAGTTTATCCTGTCAGAATAGATTCCAATAACTTGCCCACTACTGAGGTTAGACTGACTGGCCTGTAATTATTCGGTCTATCCCTCGCTCCCTTTTTAAACAGAAACCTTGAAGTGGATCTTGAATCTAGAGTGTCGTGACAAGGAACTAGAATCTCAGGGTTTGTTTAAATACCTACAATTCCATTTTTATTGACGTCCCAGAGTAACATGGTCCCATCATTTCTTGTGGGGCTGTTGAGATACAGAACCAGAGAATCAGCGCAGTTGATGGCACGACAGATATAGGAGATGTGGCTGCGAATCATCACCTTCTCTGTGGCCGGGTAGATGTCCTCAGTCTCTTCATCCACTAGAAAAAATGAAAGCAATAAAATTATCAGGAGCCTCATGTAAAACAGTGAAAGTGTCCAATATTTATCCCTCAATGAAGATCACTAAAACAGATTATCTGATCGTTATCATATTGCTGTTTGTGGGATCCTGCTGTATGCAACACGGCTGTGCTACATTAAAACAGTGACTACACTTCAGAAGTACTTAATTGGCTGTTTGAGACGCCCTGAGGTCGTGAAAGGTTTTAGACATACAAGTCTTTCTGATTTAACTTCCCCTATTTCCCTCACTCTCCCTTTCTCCCCTTCAAGTATTTATCTAATTCCCTTTTGAAATTTACCACTGAATCTGCTTCCACTGCCTCCACTGATTATATTTGTCAGGATAGAGCTCGATATGCCTGCATTTACAAGGAATCTGGTTATATTTGCCAGTATCGAGTGTGGTATGACTGTATTACCAGAGAATTGTTTGCATTCGGGATAGAACCGCGGTGTTCCTGTATTGACTGGGGAATGGTTCTATTTGCTGGTATAGAGTGTGGTGTAACTAGATTTACTGGGGAATGGTTATATTTGCTGGTACAGAGTGTGGTGTAACTAGATTTACTCGAGAATGGTTATATTTGCTGGTATAGAGTGTGGTGCAACTAGATTTACAGGTGAATGGTTATATTTGATGGTATAGAGTGTGGTGCAACTAGATTTACTGGAGAATGGTTATATTTGCTGGTAGAGAGTGTGGTGTAACCAGATTGACTCGAGAATGGTTATATTTGCTGATTTAGAGTGTGGTGTAACTATATTTACTGGGGAATGGATATATTGGCAGGGATAGAGTGTGGTGTAACTATATTTACCGGGGAATGGATATATTTGCCGGTTTAGAGTGTGGTGTAACTATATTTACTGGGGAATGGTTGTATTTGCTGGTTTAGAGTGTGGTGTAACTATATTTACTGGGGAATGGATATATTTGCTGGTATAGAGTGTGGTGTAACTATATTTACTGGGGAATGGTTCTATTTGCTGGTATAGAGTGTGGTGTAACTATATTTACTGGGGAATGGATATATTTGCTGGTATAGAGTGTGGTGTAACTATATTTACTGGGGAATGGATATATTTGCTGGTATAGAGTGTGGTGTAACTATATTTACTGGGGAATGGTTCTATTTGCTGGTACAGAGTGTGGTGTAACTATATTTACTGGGAAATGGTTCTATTTGCTGGTACAGAGTGTGGTGTAACTATATTTACTGGGGAATAGTTCTAATTGCTGGTTTAGAGTGTGGTGTAACTATATTTAGTGGAGAATAGTTATATTTGCTGGTATAGAGTGTGGTGTAACTATATTTACTGGAGAATACTTATATTTGCTGGTATAGAGTGTGGTGTAACTATATTTACTGGGGAATGGTTCTAATTGCTGGTATCCAGTGTGGTGTAACTATATTTACTGGGGAATGGATATATCTGCTGGCATAGCGTGTGGTGGAACGATATTTACTGGGGAATGGATATATTTGCTGCTACAGCGTGTGGTGTAACTATATTTACTGGGGAATGGTTATATTAGCTGGTTCAGAGTGTGGTGTAACTATATTTACTGGGGAATAGTTATATTAGCTGGTTCAGAGTGTGGTGTAACTATATTTACTGGGGAATGTTTCTATTTGCTGGTATAGAGTGTGGTGTAACTATATTTACTGGGAAATGGTTAAATTTGCTGGTTTAGAGTGTGGTGTGACGATATTTACTGGGGCATGGTTCTATTTGCTGGTATATAGTGTGGTGTAACTATATTTCCAGGAGAATGGTTATATTTGCTGGTTGAGGGTGTGGTGTAACTATATTTACTGGTGAATGGTTCTATTTGCTGGCATAGAGTGTGGTGTCACTATATTTACTGGGGAATGGTTATATTTGCTGGTTTAGAGTGTGGTGTAACTATATTTACTGCGGAATGGTTAAACTTGCTGGTTTAGAGTGTGGTGTAACTATATTTACTGGGGAACAGTTATATTTGCTGGTAGAGAGTGTGGTGTAACGATATTTACTGGGGAATGGTTTCATTTGCTGGTTGAGAGTGTGGTGTAACTATATTTACTGGAGAATAGTTATTTTTGTTGGTATAGAGTGTGGTGTAACTATATTTAGTGGGGAATGGTTATATTTGGTGGTCCAGAGTGTGGTGTAACTATATTTACTGGGGAATGGTTTCATTTGCAGGTATAGAGTGTGGTGTAACTATATTTACTGGGGAATAGTTATATTTGCTGGTAGAGAGTGTGGTGTAACTATATTTACTGGAGAATAGTTATTTTTGTTGGTATAGAGTGTGGTGTAACTATATTTAGTGGGGAATGGTTATATTTGGTGGTCCAGAGTGTGGTGTAACTATATTTACTGGGGAATGGTTATATTTGCTGGCATAGAGTGTGGTGTAACTATATTTATTGGGGAATGGTTATATTTGCTGTTATAGAATGTGGTGTAACTATATTTAGTGGGGAATGGTTATATTTGGTGGTCCAGAGTGTGGTGTAACTATATTTACTGGGGAATGGTTATATTTGCTGGCATAGAGTGTGGTGTAACTATATTGAGTGGGGAATGGTTATATTTGGTGGTCCAGAGTGTGGTGTAACTATATTTACTGGAGAATAGTTATATTTGCTGGTATAGAGTGTGGTGTAACTATATTTACTGGAGAATACTTATATTTGCTGGTATCGAGTGTGGTGTAACTATATTTACTGGAGAATACTTATATTTGCTGGTTTAGAGTGTGGTGCAACTATATTTACTGCGGAATGGTTCTATTTGCTGGCATAGATTGTGGTGTAACTATATTTACCGTGGAATAGTTATATTTGGTGGTACAGAGTGTGGTGTAACTATATTTACTGGGAAATGGTTCCATTTGCTGGTATAGAGTGTGGTGTAACAATATTTACTGGGGAATGGTTATATTTGCTGGCATAGAGTGTTCTTTTGGGCCTCCTTATCTCGAGAGACAATGGATACGCGCCTGGAGGTGGTCAGTGGTTTGTGAAGCAGCGCCTGGAGTGGCTATAAAGGCCAATTCTGGAGTGACAGGCTCTTCCACAGGTGCTGCAGAGAAATTTGTTTGTTGGGGCTGTTGCACAGTTGGCTCTCCCCTTGCGCCTCTGTCTTTTTTCCTGCCAACTACTAAGTCTCTTCGACTCGCCACAATTTAGCCCTGTCTTTATGGCTGCCCGCCAGCTCTGGCGAATGCTGGCAACTGACTCCCACGACTTGTGATCAATGTCACACGATTTCATGTCGCGTTTGCAGACGTCTTTATAACGGAGACATGGACGGCCGGTGGATCTGATACCAGTGGCGAGCTCGCTGTACAATGTGTCTTTGGGGATCCTGCCATCTTCCATGCGGCTCACATGGCCAAGCCATCTCAAGCGCCGCTGACTCAGTAGTGTGTATAAGCTGGGGATGTTGGCCGCTTCAAGGACTTCTGTGTTGGAGATATAGTCCTGCCACCTGATGCCAAGTATTCTCCGAAGGCAGCGAAGATGGAATGAATTGAGACGTCGCTCTTGGCTGGCATACGTTGTCCAGGCCTCGCTGCCGTAGAGCAAGGTACTGAGGACACAGGCCTGATACACTCGGACTTTTGTGTTCCGTGTCAGTGCGCCATTTTCCCACACTCTCTTGGCCAGTCTGAACATAGGCATAGAGTGTGGTGTAACTATATTTAGTGGGGAATGGTTATATTTGGTGGTCCAGAGTGTGGTGTAACTATATTTACTGGGGAATGGTTTCATTTGCAGGTATAGAGTGTGGTGTAACTATATTTACTGGAGAATAGTTATATTTGCTGGTATAGAGTGTGGTGTAACTATATTTACTGGAGAATACTTATATTTGCTGGTATCGAGTGTGGTGTAACTATATTTACTGGAGAATACTTATATTTGCTGGTATAGAGTGTGGTGTAACTATATTTACTGGAGAATACTTATATTTGCTGGTTTAGAGTGTGGTGCAACTATATTTACTGCTGAATGGTTCTATTTGCTGGCATAGATTGTGGTGTAACTATATTTACCGTGGAATAGTTATATTTGGTGGTATAGAGTGTGGTGTAACTATATTTAGTGGGGAATGGTTATATTTGGTGGTCCAGAGTGTGGTGTAACTATATTTACTGGGAAATGGTTCCATTTGCTGGTATAGAGTGTGGTGTAACAATATTTACTGGGGAATGGTTATATTTGCTGGCATAGAGTGTGGTGTAACTATATTTAGTGGGGAATGGTTATATTTGGTGGTCCAGAGTGTGGTGTAACTATATTTACTGGGGAATGGTTTCATTTGCAGGTATAGAGTGTGGTGTAACTATATTTACTGGAGAATAGTTATTTTTGTTGGTATAGAGTGTGGTGTAACTATATTTAGTGGGGAATAGTTATATTTGGTGGTCCAGAGTGTGGTGTAACTATATTT
The DNA here is from genome assembly GCF_036365525.1 of Heterodontus francisci. Taxonomy (NCBI): domain Eukaryota; kingdom Metazoa; phylum Chordata; class Chondrichthyes; order Heterodontiformes; family Heterodontidae; genus Heterodontus; species Heterodontus francisci. Next base: position 8,972,473 of record NC_090377.1, read on the forward strand.
AGTGGGGAATGGTTATATTTGGTGGTCCAGAGTGTGGTGTAACTATATTTACTGGGGAATGGTTTCATTTGCAGGTATAGAGTGTGGTGTAACTATATTTACTGGAGAATAGTTATTTTTGTTGGTATAGAGTGTGGTGTAACTATATTTAGTGGGGAATAGTTATATTTGGTGGTCCAGAGTGTGGTGTAACTATATTTATTGGGGAATGGTTATAATTGCAGGTTTAGAGTGTGGTGTAACTATATTTACTGGGGAATGGTTATAGTTGCTGGTTTAGAGTGTGGTGTAACTATATTTACTGGAGAATAGTTATATTTGCTGGTATAGAGTGTGGTGTAACTATATTTACTGGAGAATACTTATATTTGCTGGTATCGAGTGTGGTGTAACTATATTTACTGGAGAATACTTATATTTGCTGGTATAGAGTGTGGTGTAACTATATTTACTGGAGAATACTTATATTTGCTGGTTTAGAGTGTGGTGCAACTATATTTACTGCTGAATGGTTCTATTTGCTGGCATAGATTGTGGTGTAACTATATTTACCGTGGAATAGTTATATTTGGTGGTATAGAGTGTGGTGTAACTATATTTACTGGTGAATGGTTCTATTTGCTGGTATAGAGTGTGGTGTAACAATATTTACTGGGGAATTGTTGTATTTGCTGGTATAGAGTGTGGTGTAACTATATTTACTGGGGAATAGTTCTAATTGCTGGTATCCAGTGTGGTGTAACTATATTTACTGGGGCAAAAACAAGAAATGCTGGATTCACTCAGCAGGTCTGGCAGCATCTGTGGAAAGAGAAGCAGAGTTAACGTTTCGGGTCAGTGACCCTTCTTCGGAACCCGGAGTTCCGAAGAAGGGTCACTGACCCGAAACGTTAACTCTGCTTCTCTTTCCACAGATGCTGCCAGACCTGCTGAGTGAATCCAGCATTTCTTGTTTTTGTTTCAGATTTCCAGCATCCGCAGTATTTTGCTTTTATATTTACTGGGGAATGGATATATCTGCTGGCATAGCGTGTGGTGTAACTATATTTACTGGGGAATGGTTAAATTAGCTGGTTTAGAGTGTGGTGTAACTATATTTACTGGGGAATGTTTCTATTTGCTGGTATAGAGTGTGGTGTCACTATATTTACTGGGGAATGGTTATATTTGCTGGTATAGAGTGTGGTGTAACTATATTTACTGGGAAATGGTTAAACTTGCTGGTTTAGAGTGCGGTGTTACGATATTTACTGGGGCATGGTTCTATTTGCTGGTATATAGTGTGGTGTAACTATATTTCCAGGAGAATGGTTATATTTGCTGGTTGAGGGTGTGGTGTAACTATATTTACTGGTGAATGGTTCTATTTGCTGGCATAGAGTGTGGTGTAACTATATTTACTGCGGAATGGTTAAACTTGCTGGTTTAGAGTGTGGTGTAACTATATTTACTGGGGAATGGTTGTATTTGGTGGTATAGAGTGTGGTGTAACTATATTTACAGGGGAATGGTTATATTTGCTGGTATAGAGTGTGGTGTAACTATATTTACTGGAGAATGGTTATATTTGCTGTTATAGAGTGTGGTGCAACGATATTTACTGGGGAATGGTTATATTTGGTGGTCCAGAGTGTGGTGTAACTATATTTACTGGGGAATGGTTTAATTTGCTGGGATAGAGTGTGGTGCAACTATATTTACTGGGGAATGGTTTCATTTGCAGGTAAAGAGTGTGGTGTAACTATATTTACTGGGGAATAGTTATATTTGCTGGTAGAGAGTGTGGTGTAACGATATTTACTGGGGAATGGTTTCATTTGCAGGTATAGAGTGTGGTGTAACTATATTTACTGGGGAATAGTTATATTTCCTGGTATGGAGGGTGGTGCAACTATATTTACTGGGGAATGGTTATAATTGGTGGTCCAGAGTGTGGTGTAACTATATTTACTGGGGAATAGTTATTTTTGTTGGTATAGAGTGTGGTGTAACTATATTTACTGGAGAATGGTTATAATTGCTGGTTTAGAGTGTGGTGGAACTATATTTACTGGGGAATGGTTATATTTGCTGGTATAGAGTGTGGTGTAACTATATTTAGTGGGGAATGGTTATATTTGCTCTTATAGAGTGTGGTGTAACTATATTTACTGGAGAATGGTTATAATTGCTGGTTTAGAGTGTGGTGCAACTATATTTACTGGGGAATGGTTATATTTGCTCGTTTAGAGTGTGGTGTTACTATATTTACTGGGGAATGGTTATATTTGCTGGTATAGAGTGTGGTGTAACTATATTTACTGGGGAATGGTTAAATTTGCTGTTATAGAGTGTGGTGTAACTATATTTACCGTGGAATGGTTATATTTGGTGGTATAGAGTGTGGTGTAACTATATTTAGTTGGGAATGGTTATATTTGCTGTTATAGAGTGTGGTGTAACTATATTTACTGGAGAATGGTTATATTTGCTTGTTTAGAGTGTGGTGTTACTATATTTACTGCTGAATGGTTCTATTTGCTGGCATAGATTGTGGTGTAACTATATTTACTGGGGAATGGTTAAATTTGCTGTTATAGAGTGTGGTGTAACTATATTTACCGTGGAATGGTTATATTTGGTGGTATAGAGTGTGGTGTAACTATATTTACTGCGGAATGGTTAAACTTGCTGGTTTAGAGTGTGGTGTAACTATATTTACTGGGGAATGGTTATATTTGGTGGTATAGAATGTGGTGTAACTATATTTACTGGAGAATAGTTATATTTGCTGGTATAGAGTGTGGTGTAACTATATTTACTGGGGAATGGTTATATTTGGTGGTATAGAATGTGGTGTAACTATATTTACTGGGGAATGGTTTCATTTGCAGGTATAGAGTGTGGTGTAACTATATTTACTGGGGAATAGTTATATTTGCTGGTAGAGAGTGTGGTATTACTATATTTACTGGGGAATGGTTTCATTTGCAGGTATTGAGTGTGGTGTAACTATATTTACTGGGGAATAGTTATATTTGGTGGTCTAGAGAGTGGTGTAACTATATTTACTGGGGAATGGTTTCATTTGCAGGTATAGACTGTGGTGCAACTATATTTACTGGGGAAAGGTTATATTTGCTGGTATAGACTGTGGTGTAACTATATTTATTGGGGAATCGTTATTTTTGCTGGTTTAGAGTGTGGTGTAACTATATTTACTGGAGAATGGTTATATTTGCTGTTATAGAGTGTGGTGTAACTATATTTACTGGGGAATGGTTTAATTTGCTGGTATAGACTGTGGTGTAACTATATTTATTGGGGAATCGTTATTTTTGCTGGTTTAGAGTGTGGTGTAACTATATTTACCGTGGAATGGTTATATTTGGTGGTATAGAGTGTGGTGTAACTATATTTACTGGGAAATGGTTATATTTGCTGGTTTAGAGTGTGGTGTAACTATATTTACTGGAGAATAGTTATATTTGCTGGTATGGAGTGTGGTGTAACTATGTTTACTGGGGAATGGTTGTATTTGGTGGTATAGAGTGTGGTGTAACTATATTTACTAGGGAATGGTTGTATTTGCTGGTATAGAATGTGGTGTAACTATATTTACTGGAGAATAGTTATATTTGCTGGTATGGAGTGTGGTGTAACTATGTTTACTGGGGAATGGTTAAATTTGCTGGTTTTGAGTGTGGTGTAACTATATTTACTGGGGAATAGTTATATTTGCTGGTAGAGAGTGTGGTGTAACTATATTTACTGGGGAATGGTTTCATTTGCTGGTTGAGAGTGTGGTGTAAGTATATTTACTGGGGAATAGTTATATATGGTGGTCTAGAGAATGGTGTAACTATATTTACTGGGGAATGGTTTCATTTGCAGGTATAGACTGTGGTGCAACTATATTTACTGGGGAAAGGTTATATTTGCTGGTATAGACTGTGGTGTAACTATATTTATTGGGGAATCGTTATTTTTGCTGGTTTAGAGTGTGGTGTAACTATATTTACTGGAGAATGGTTATATTTGCTGTTATAGAGTGTGGTGTAACTATATTCACTGGGGAATGGTTTTATTTGCTGGTATAGAGTGTGGTGTAACTATATTTACTGGAGAATAGTTATATTTTCTGGTATAGAGTGTGGTGTAACTATATTTACTGGAGAATGGTTAAAATTGCTGGTTTAGAGTGTGGTGCAACTATATTTACTGGGGAATGGTTCTATTTGCTGGTATAGAGTGTGGTGTAACTATATTTACTGGGGAATGGTTGTATTTGCTGGTATAGAGTGTGGTGTAACTATATTTACTGGGGAATGGTGATATTTGCTGGCATAGAGTGTGGTGTAACTATATTTACTGGGGAATGGTTCTATTTGCTGGTTTAGAGTGTGGTGTAACTATATATACTGGGGAATGGTTCTATTTGCTGGTATAGAGTGTGGTGTAACTATATTTACTGGGGAATGATGATATTTGCTGTTATAGAGTGTGGTGTAACTATATTTACTGGGGAATGGTTCTACTTGCTGGTTTAGAGTGTGGTGTAACTATATATACTGGGGAATGGTTCTATTTGCTGGTATAGTGTGTGGTGTAACTATATTTACTGGGGAATGGTTCTATTTGCTGGTTTAGAGTGTGGTGTAACCATATATACTGGGGAATGGTTCTATTTGCTGGTATAGAGTGTGGTGCAACTATATTTACTGGGGAATGGTTCTATTTGCTGGTATAGAGTGTGGTGTTACTATATTTACTGGGGAATGGTTCTATTTGCTGGGGCAGAGTGTGGTGTAACTATATTTACTGGAGAATAGTTATATTTGCTGGTATAGAGTGTGGTGTAACTATATTTACTGGAGAATAGTTATATTTGTTGGTATAGATTGTGGTGCAACTATATTTACTGGGGAATGGTTAAATTTGCTGGTATAGAGTGTGGTGTAACTATATTTACTGGAGAATGGTTATATTTGCTTGTTTACAGTGTGGTGTTACTATATTTACTGGGGAATGGTTCTATTTGCTGGGGCAGAGTGTGGTGTAACTATATTTCCTGGAGAATGGTTATATTTGCTAGTTGAGAGTGTGATGTAACTATATTTACTGGAGAATGGTTACATTTGCTGGTTCAGAGTGTGGCGTAACTATATTTACTGGGGAATGGTTTCATTTGCTGGTATCGAGTGTGGTGCAACTATATTTACTGGGGAATGGTTCTATTTGCTGGTATAGAGTGTGGTGTAACTATATTTACTGGGAAATGGTTATATTTGCTGGTTTAGAGTGTGGTGTAACTATATTTACTGGGAATGGTTCTATTTGCTGGTATAGAGTGTGGTGTAACTATATTTACTGGGGAATAGTTATATTTGCTGGTATAGAGTGTGGTGTAACTATATTTACTGGGGAATGGTTCTATTTGCTGGTATAGAGTGTGGTGTAACTATATTTACTGGGGAATAGTTATATTTGCTGGTTTAGAGTGTGGTGTAACTATATTTACTGGGGAATGGTTCTATTTGCTGGTTGAGGGTGTGGTGTAACTATATTTACTGGGGAATGGTTCTATTTGCTGGTATAGAGTGTGGTGTAACTATATTTACTGGGAAATGGTTAAATTTGCTGGTATCGAGTGTGGTGTAACTATATTTACTGCGGAATGATTAAACTTGCTGGTTTAGAGTGTGGTGTAACTATATTTACTGGGAATGGTTATATTTGGTGGTATAGAATGTACCATCTATAAAAACAAAGGTGACCGCGGTGACTGCAACAACTACCGTGGAATCTCCCTGCTCAGCATAGTGGGGAAAGTCTTTGCTCGAGTCGCTCTGAACAGGCTCCAGAAGCTGGCCGAGCGCGTCTACCCTGAGGCACAGTGTGGCTTTCGTGCAGAGAGATCGACTATTGACATGCTGTTCTCCCTTCGTCAGATACAGGAGAAATGCCGTGAACAACAGATGCCCCTCTACATTGCTTTCATTGATCTCACCAAAGCCTTTGACCTCGTCAGCAGACGTGGTCTCTTCAGACTACTAGAAAAGATCGGATGTCCACCAAAGCTACTAAGTATCATCACCTCATTCCATGACAATATGAAAGGCACAATTCAACATGGTGGCTCCTCATCAGAGCCCTTTCCTATCCTGAGTGGTGTGAAACAGGGCTGTGTTCTCGCACCCACACTTTTTGGGATTTTCTTCTCCCTGCTGCTTTCACATGCGTTCAAATCCTCTGAAGAAGGAATTTTCCTCCACACAAGATCAGGGGGCAGGTTGTTCAACCTTGCCCGTCTAAGAGCGAAGTCCAAAGTACGGAAAGTCCTCATCAGAGAACTCCTCTTTGCTGACGATGCTGCTTTAACATCTCACACTGAAGAATGCCTGCAGAGTCTCATCGACAGGTTTGCGTCTGCCTGCAATGAATTTGGCCTAACCATCAGCCTCAAGAAAACGAACATCATGGGGCAGGATGTCAGAAATGCTCCATCCATCAATATTGGCGACCACGCTCTGGAAGTGGTTCAAGAGTTCACCTACCTAGGCTCAACTATCACCAGTAACCTGTCCCTAGATGCAGAAATCAACAAGCGCATGGGTAAGGCTTCCACTGCTATGTTCAGACTGGCCAAGAGAGTGTGGGAAAATGGCGCACTGACACGGAACACAAAAGTCCGAGTGTATCAGGCCTGTGTCCTCAGTACCTTGCTCTACGGCAGCGAGGCCTGGACAACGTATGCCAGCCAAGAGCGACGTCTCAATTCATTCCATCTTCGCTGCCTTCGGAGAATACTTGGCATCAGGTGGCAGGACTATATCTCCAACACAGAAGTCCTCGAAGCGGCCAACACCCCCAGCTTATACACACTACTGAGTCAGCGGCGCTTGAGATGGCTTGGCCATGTGAGCCGCATGGAAGATGGCAGGATCCCCAAAGACACATTGTACAGCGAGCTCGCCACTGGTATCAGACCCACCGGCCGTCCATGTCTCCGTTATAAAGACGTCTGCAAACGCGACATGAAATCGTGTGACATTGATCACAAGTCGTGGGAGTCAGTTGCCAGCATTCGCCAGAGCTGGCGGGCAGCCATAAAGACAGGGCTAAATTGTGGCGAGTCGAAGAGACTTAGTAGTTGGCAGGAAAAAAGACAGAGGCGCAAGGGGAGAGCCAACTGTGCAACAGCCCCAACAAACAAATTTCTCTGCAGCACCTGTGGAAGAGCCTGTCACTCCAGAATTGGCCTTTATAGCCACTCCAGGCGCTGCTTCACAAACCACTGACCACCTCCAGGCGCATATCCATTGTCTCTCGAGATAAGGAGGCCCAAAAGAAAGAAAAGAATGTGGTGTAACTATATTTACTGGAGAATAGTTATATTTGCTGGTATAGAGTGTGGTGTAACTATATTTACTGGGGAATGGTTATATTTGGTGGTATAGAATGTGGTGTAACTATATTTACTGGGGAATGGTTTCATTTGCAGGTATAGAGTGTGGTGTAACTATATTTACTGGGGAATGGTTGTATTTGCTGGTAGAGAGTGTGGTGTAACTATATTTACTGGGGAATGGTTTCATTTGCAGGTATTGAGTGTGGTGTAACTATATTTACTGGGGAATAGTTATATTTGGTGGTCTAGAGAGTGGTGTAACTATATTTACTGGGGAAAGGTTTCATTTGCTGGTATAGACTGTGGTGTAACTATATTTATTGGGGAATCGTTATTTTTGCTGGTTTAGAGTGTGGTGTAACTATATTTACCGTGGAATGGTTATATTTGGTGGTATAGAGTGCGGTGTAACTATATTTACTGGTGAATGGTTCTATTTTCTGGCATAGAGTGTAGGGTAACTATATTTACTGCGGAATGGTTGTATTTGGTGGTATAGAGTGTGGTGTAACTATATTTACTAGGGAATGGTTGTATTTGCTGGTATAGAATGTGGTGTAACTATATTTACTGGAGAATAGTTATATTTGCTGGTATGGAGTGTGGTGTAACTATGTTTACTGGGGAATGGTTAAATTTGCTGGTATAGAGTGTGGTGTCACTATATTTACTGGGGAATAGTTATATTTGCTGGTAGAGAGTGTGGTGTAACTATATTTACTGGGGAATGGTTTCATTTGCTGGTTGAGAGTGTGGTGTAAGTATATTTACTGGGGAATAGTTATATATGGTGGTCTAGAGAATGGTGTAACTATATTTACTGGGGAATGGTTTCATTTGCAGGTATAGACTGTGGTGCAACTATATTTACTGGGGAAAGGTTATATTTGCTGGTATAGACTGTGGTGTAACTATATTTATTGGGGAATCGTTATTTTTGCTGGTTTAGAGTGTGGTGCAACTATATTTACTGGAGAATGGTTATATTTGCTGTTATAGAGTGTGGTGTAACTATATTCACTGGGGAATGGTTTAATTTGCTGGTATAGAGTGTGGTGTAACTATATTTACTGGAGAATAGTTATATTTTCTGGTATAGAGTGTGGTGTAACTATATTTACTGGGCAATGGTTAAATTTGCTGGTATAGAGTGTGGTGTAACTATATTTAGTGGGGGATGGTTATATTTGGTGGTCCAGAGTGTGGTGTAACTATATTTACTGGAGAATGGTTAAGATTGCTGGTTTAGAGTGTGGTGCAACTATATTTACTGGGGAATGGTTCTATTTGCTGGTATAGAGTGTGGTGTAACTATATTTACTGGGGAATGGTTGTATTTGCTGGTATAGAGTGTGGTGTAACTATATTTACTGGGGAATGGTGATATTTGCTGGCATAGAGTGTGGTGTAACTATATTTACTAGGGAATGGTTCTATTTGCTGGTTTAGAGTGTGGTGTAACTATATATACTGGGGAATGGTTCTATTTGCTGGTATCGAGTGTGGTGTAACTATATTTACTGGGGAATGGTGATATTTGCTGTTATAGAGTGTGGTGTAACTATATTTACTGGGGATTGGTTCTACTTGCTGGTTTAGAGTGTGGTGTAACTATATATACTGGGGAATGGTTCTATTTGCTGGTATAGAGTGTGGTGTAACTATATTTACTGGGGAATGGTTCTATTTGCTGGTTTAGAGTGTGGTGTAACCATATATACTGGGGAATGGTTCTATTTGCTGGTATAGAGTGTGGTGCAACTATATTTACTGGGGAGTGGTTCTATTTGCTGGTATAGAGTGTGGTGTTACTATATTTACTGGGGAATGGTTCTATTTGCTGGGGCAGAGTGTGGTGTAACTATATTTACTGGAGAATAGTTATATTTGCTGGTATAGAGTGTGGTGTAACTATATTTACTGGAGAATAGTTATATTTGCTGGTATAGATTGTGGTGCAACTATATTTACTGGGGAATGGTTAAATTTGCTGGTATAGAGTGTGGTGTAACTATATTTACTGGAGAATGGTTATATTTGCTTGTTTACAGTGTGGTGTTACTATATTTACTGGGGAATGGTTCTATTTGCTGGGGCAGAGTGTGGTGAAACTATATTTCCTGGAGAATGGTTATGTTTGCTAGTTGAGAGTGTGATGTAACTATATTTACTGGAGAATGGTTATATTTGCTGGTTCAGAGTGTGGCGTAACTATATTTACTGGGGAATGGTTTCATTTGCTGGTATCGAGTGTGGTGCAACTATATTTACTGGGGAATGGTTCTATTTGCTGGTATAGAGTGTGGTGTAACTATATTTACTGGGAAATGGTTATATTTGCTGGTTTAGAGTGTGGTGTAACTATATTTACTGGGGAATGGTTCTATTTGCTGGTATAGAGTGTGGTGTAACTATATTTACTGGGGAATAGTTATATTTGCTGGTATAGAGTGTGGTGTAACTATATTTACTGGGGAATGGTTCTATTTGCTGGTATAGAGTGTGGTGTAACTATATTTACTGGGGAATAGTTATATTTGCTGGTTTAGAGTGTGGTGTAACTATATTTACTGGGGAATGGTTCTATTTGCTGGTTGAGGGTGTGGTGTAACTATATTTACTGGGGAATGGTTCTATTTGCTGGTATAGAGTGTGGTGTAACTATATTTACTGGGAAATGGTTAAATTTGCTGGTATCGAGTGTGGTGTAACTATATTTACTGCGGAATGATTAAACTTGCTGGTTTAGAGTGTGGTGTAACTATATTTACTGGGGAATGGTTATATTTGGTGGTATAGAATGTACCATCTATAAAAACAAAGGTGACCGCGGTGACTGCAACAACTACCGTGGAATCTCCCTGCTCAGCATAGTGGGGAAAGTCTTTGCTCGAGTCGCTCTGAACAGGCTCCAGAAGCTGGCCGAGCGCGTCTACCCTGAGGCACAGTGTGGCTTTCGTGCAGAGAGATCGACTATTGACATGCTGTTCTCCCTTCGTCAGATACAGGAGAAATGCCGTGAACAACAGATGCCCCTCTACATTGCTTTCATTGATCTCACCAAAGCCTTTGACCTCGTCAGCAGACGTGGTCTCTTCAGACTACTAGAAAAGATCGGATGTCCACCAAAGCTACTAAGTATCATCACCTCATTCCATGACAATATGAAAGGCACAATTCAACATGGTGGCTCCTCATCAGAGCCCTTTCCTATCCTGAGTGGTGTGAAACAGGGCTGTGTTCTCGCACCCACACTTTTTGGGATTTTCTTCTCCCTGCTGCTTTCACATGCGTTCAAATCCTCTGAAGAAGGAATTTTCCTCCACACAAGATCAGGGGGCAGGTTGTTCAACCTTGCCCGTCTAAGAGCGAAGTCCAAAGTACGGAAAGTCCTCATCAGAGAACTCCTCTTTGCTGACGATGCTGCTTTAACATCTCACACTGAAGAATGCCTGCAGAGTCTCATCGACAGGTTTGCGTCTGCCTGCAATGAATTTGGCCTAACCATCAGCCTCAAGAAAACGAACATCATGGGGCAGGATGTCAGAAATGCTCCATCCATCAATATTGGCGACCACGCTCTGGAAGTGGTTCAAGAGTTCACCTACCTAGGCTCAACTATCACCAGTAACCTGTCCCTAGATGCAGAAATCAACAAGCGCATGGGTAAGGCTTCCACTGCTATGTTCAGACTGGCCAAGAGAGTGTGGGAAAATGGCGCACTGACACGGAACACAAAAGTCCGAGTGTATCAGGCCTGTGTCCTCAGTACCTTGCTCTACGGCAGCGAGGCCTGGACAACGTATGCCAGCCAAGAGCGACGTCTCAATTCATTCCATCTTCGCTGCCTTCGGAGAATACTTGGCATCAGGTGGCAGGACTATATCTCCAACACAGAAGTCCTCGAAGCGGCCAACACCCCCAGCTTATACACACTACTGAGTCAGCGGCGCTTGAGATGGCTTGGCCATGTGAGCCGCATGGAAGATGGCAGGATCCCCAAAGACACATTGTACAGCGAGCTCGCCACTGGTATCAGACCCACCGGCCGTCCATGTCTCCGTTATAAAGACGTCTGCAAACGCGACATGAAATCGTGTGACATTGATCACAAGTCGTGGGAGTCAGTTGCCAGCATTCGCCAGAGCTGGCGGGCAGCCATAAAGACAGGGCTAAATTGTGGCGAGTCGAAGAGACTTAGTAGTTGGCAGGAAAAAAGACAGAGGCGCAAGGGGAGAGCCAACTGTGCAACAGCCCCAACAAACAAATTTCTCTGCAGCACCTGTGGAAGAGCCTGTCACTCCAGAATTGGCCTTTATAGCCACTCCAGGCGCTGCTTCACAAACCACTGACCACCTCCAGGCGCATATCCATTGTCTCTCGAGATAAGGAGGCCCAAAAGAAAGAAAAGAATGTGGTGTAACTATATTTACTGGAGAATAGTTATATTTGCTGGTATAGAGTGTGGTGTAACTATATTTACTGGGGAATGGTTATATTTGGTGGTATAGAATGTGGTGTAACTATATTTACTGGGGAATGGTTTCATTTGCAGGTATAGAGTGTGGTGTAACTATATTTACTGGGGAATGGTTGTATTTGCTGGTAGAGAGTGTGGTGTAACTATATTTACTGGGGAATGGTTTCATTTGCAGGTATTGAGTGTGGTGTAACTATATTTACTGGGGAATAGTTATATTTGGTGGTCTAGAGAGTGGTGTAACTATATTTACTGGGGAAAGGTTTCATTTGCTGGTATAGACTGTGGTGTAACTATATTTATTGGGGAATCGTTATTTTTGCTGGTTTAGAGTGTGGTGTAACTATATTTACCGTGGAATGGTTATATTTGGTGGTATAGAGTGCGGTGTAACTATATTTACTGGTGAATGGTTCTATTTTCTGGCATAGAGTGTAGGGTAACTATATTTACTGCGGAATGGTTGTATTTGGTGGTATAGAGTGTGGTGTAACTATATTTACTAGGGAATGGTTGTATTTGCTGGTATAGAATGTGGTGTAACTATATTTACTGGAGAATAGTTATATTTGCTGGTATGGAGTGTGGTGTAACTATGTTTACTGGGGAATGGTTAAATTTGCTGGTATAGAGTGTGGTGTCACTATATTTACTGGGGAATAGTTATATTTGCTGGTAGAGAGTGTGGTGTAACTATATTTACTGGGGAATGGTTTCATTTGCTGGTTGAGAGTGTGGTGTAAGTATATTTACTGGGGAATAGTTATATATGGTGGTCTAGAGAATGGTGTAACTATATTTACTGGGGAATGGTTTCATTTGCAGGTATAGACTGTGGTGCAACTATATTTACTGGGGAAAGGTTATATTTGCTGGTATAGACTGTGGTGTAACTATATTTATTGGGGAATCGTTATTTTTGCTGGTTTAGAGTGTGGTGCAACTATATTTACTGGAGAATGGTTATATTTGCTGTTATAGAGTGTGGTGTAACTATATTCACTGGGGAATGGTTTAATTTGCTGGTATAGAGTGTGGTGTAACTATATTTACTGGAGAATAGTTATATTTTCTGGTATAGAGTGTGGTGTAACTATATTTACTGGGCAATGGTTAAATTTGCTGGTATAGAGTGTGGTGTAACTATATTTAGTGGGGGATGGTTATATTTGGTGGTCCAGAGTGTGGTGTAACTATATTTACTGGAGAATGGTTAAGATTGCTGGTTTAGAGTGTGGTGCAACTATATTTACTGGGGAATGGTTCTATTTGCTGGTATAGAGTGTGGTGTAACTATATTTACTGGGGAATGGTTGTATTTGCTGGTATAGAGTGTGGTGTAACTATATTTACTGGGGAATGGTGATATTTGCTGGCATAGAGTGTGGTGTAACTATATTTACTAGGGAATGGTTCTATTTGCTGGTTTAGAGTGTGGTGTAACTATATATACTGGGGAATGGTTCTATTTGCTGGTATCGAGTGTGGTGTAACTATATTTACTGGGGAATGGTGATATTTGCTGTTATAGAGTGTGGTGTAACTATATTTACTGGGGATTGGTTCTACTTGCTGGTTTAGAGTGTGGTGTAACTATATATACTGGGGAATGGTTCTATTTGCTGGTATAGAGTGTGGTGTAACTATATTTACTGGGGAATGGTTCTATTTGCTGGTTTAGAGTGTGGTGTAACCATATATACTGGGGAATGGTTCTATTTGCTGGTATAGAGTGTGGTGCAACTATATTTACTGGGGAGTGGTTCTATTTGCTGGTATAGAGTGTGGTGTTACTATATTTACTGGGGAATGGTTCTATTTGCTGGGGCAGAGTGTGGTGTAACTATATTTACTGGAGAATAGTTATATTTGCTGGTATAGAGTGTGGTGTAACTATATTTACTGGAGAATAGTTATATTTGCTGGTATAGATTGTGGTGCAACTATATTTACTGGGGAATGGTTAAATTTGCTGGTATAGAGTGTGGTGTAACTATATTTACTGGAGAATGGTTATATTTGCTTGTTTACAGTGTGGTGTTACTATATTTACTGGGGAATGGTTCTATTTGCTGGGGCAGAGTGTGGTGAAACTATATTTCCTGGAGAATGGTTATGTTTGCTAGTTGAGAGTGTGATGTAACTATATTTACTGGAGAATGGTTATATTTGCTGGTTCAGAGTGTGGCGTAACTATATTTACTGGGGAATGGTTTCATTTGCTGGTATCGAGTGTGGTGCAACTATATTTACTGGGGAATGGTTCTATTTGCTGGTATAGAGTGTGGTGTAACTATATTTACTGGGGAATAGTTATATTTGCTGGTATAGAGTGTAGTGTAACTATATTTACTGGGGAATGGTTCTATTTGCTGGTATAGAGTGTGGTGTAACTATATTTACTGGGGAATAGTATATTTGCTGGATTAGAGTGTGGTGAAACTATATTTATTGGGGAATCGTTATTTTTGCTGGTTTAGAGTGTGGTGAAACGATATTTCTTGGGGAATCGTTATTTTTGCTGGTTTAGAGTGTGGTGCAACAATATTTATTGGGGAATTGTTATTTTTGCTGGTTTAGAGTGTGGTGTAACTATATTTACTGTGGAATGGTTAGATTTGGTGGTTTAGAGTGTGGTGTAACTATATGTACTGTGGAATGGTTAAATTTGCTGGTATAGAGTGTGGTGTAACTATATTTACTGTGGAATGGTTAAATTTGCTGGTATAGAGTGTGGTGTAACTATATTTACTGTGGAATGGTTATATTTGGTGGTTTAGAGTGTGGTGTAACTATATTTACTGGGGAATGGTTAAATTTGCTGGTATAGAGTGTGGTGTAACTATATTTACTGGGGAATGGTTAAATTTGCTGGTCTCGAGTGTGGTGTAACTATATTTACTGTGGAATGGTTAAATTTGCTGATATAGAGTGTGGTGTAACTATATTTACTGGAGAATAGTTCTATTTGCTGGTATAGAGTGTGGCGTAACTATATTTAGTGGGGAATGGTTATATTTGCTGGTTCAGAGTGTGGTGCAACTATATTTACTGTGGAATGGTTATATTTGGTGGTTTAGAGTGTGGTGTAACTATATTTACTGGAGAATAGTTATATTTGCTGGTTCAGAGTGTGGTGTAACTATATTTACTGGGGAATGGTTATATTTGGTGGTCAGGAGTGTGGTGTAACTATATTTACTGGAGACTCGTTATTTTTGTTGGGATAGATTGTGGTGCAACTATATTTACTGGGGAATGGTTCTATTTGCTGGTCTCGAGTGTGGTGCAACTATATTTAATGGAGAATGGTTATAATTGCTGTTTTAGTGTGTGGTGTAACTATATTTACTGGAGAATAGTTATATTTGCTGGGACAGAGTGTGGCGTAACTATATTTACTGGAGAATAGTTATATTTGCTGGAATAGAGTGTGGTGGAACTATATTTAGTGGGGAATGGTTATATTTGGTGGTCTAGAGTGTGGTGTAACTATATTTACTGGAGAATAGTTATATTTGCTGGTATAGAGTGTGGTGTAGCTATATTTACTGGAGAATAGTTATATTTGCTGGTATAGAGTGTGGTGTAACTATATTTAGTGGGAAATGGTTATATTTGGTGGTCCAGAGTGTGGTGTAACTATATTTACTGGGGAATGGTTATATTTGATGGTCTAGAGTGTGGTGTAACTATATTTACTGGAGAATAGTTATATTTGCTGGTATAGAGTGTGGTGTAACTATATTTAGTGGGAAATGGTTATATTTGGTGGTCCAGAGTGTGGTGTAACTATATTTACTGGGGAATGGTTATATTTGATGGTCTAGAGTGTGGTGTAACTATATTTAGTGGGAAATGGTTATATTTGGTGGTCCAGAGTGTGGTGTAACTATATTTACTGGAGAATAGTTATATTTGCTGGTATAGAGTGTGGTGTAACTATATTTAGTGGGAAATGGTTATATTTGGTGGTCCAGAGTGTGGTGTAACTATATTTACTGGGGAATGGTTATATTTGATGGTCTAGAGTGTGGTGTAACTATATTTAGTGGGAAATGGTTATATTTGGTGGTCCAGAGTGTGGTGTAACTATATTTACTGGAGAATAGTTATATTTGCTGGTATAGAGTGTGGTGTAACTATATTTACTGGGGAATAGTTATATTTGCTGGTATAGAGTGTGGTGGAACTATATTTAGTGGGGAATAGTTATATTTGCTGGTATAGAGTGTGGTGTAACTATATTTACTGGGGAATGGTTAAATTTGCTGGTATAGAGTGTGGTGTAACTATATTTACTGGAGAATAGTTATATTTGCTGGTATAGAGTGTGGCGTAACTATATTTAGTGGGGAATGGTTATATTTGCTGGTTCAGAGTGTGGTGTAACTATATTTACTGGGGAATGGTTATATTTGGTGGTTTAGAGTGTGGTGTAACTATATTTACTGTGGAATGGTTAAATTTGCTGGTATAGAGTGTGGTGTAACTATATTTACTGGAGAATAGTTATATTTGCTGGTATAGAGCGTGGCGTAACTATATTTAGTGGGGAATGGTTATATTTGCTGGTTCAGAGTGTGGTGTAACTATATTTACTGGGGAATGGTTATATTTGCTGGTATAGAGTGTGGTGTAACTATATTTACTGGGAAATGGTTAAACTTGCTGGTTTAGAGTGCGGTGTTACGATATTTACTGGGGCATGGTTCTATTTGCTGGTATATAGTGTGGTGTAACTATATTTCCAGGAGAATGGTTATATTTGCTGGTTGAGGGTGTGGTGTAACTATATTTACTGGTGAATGGTTCTATTTGCTGGCATAGAGTGTGGTGTAACTATATTTACTGCGGAATGGTTAAACTTGCTGGTTTAGAGTGTGGTGTAACTATATTTACTGGAGAATAGTTATATTTGCTGGTATAGAGTGTGGTGTAACTATGTTTACTGGAGAATAGTTATTTTTGTTGGTATAGATTGTGGTGTAACTATATTTACTGGAGAATAGTTATTTTTGCTGTTATAGAGTGTGGTGTAACTATATTTACTGGGGAATGGTTTAATTTGCTGGTATAGAGTGTGGTGCAACTATATTTACTGGGGAATGGTTTCATTTGCAGGTAAAGAGTGTGGTGTAACTATATTTACTGGGGAATAGTTATATTTGCTGGTAGAGAGTGTGGTGTAACGATATTTACTGGGGAATGGTTTCATTTGCAGGTATAGAGTGTGGTGTAACTATATTTACTGGGGAATAGTTATATTTCCTGGTATGGAGGGTGGTGCAACTATATTTACTGGGGAATGGTTCTAATTGGTGGTCCAGAGTGTGGTGTAACTGTATTTACTGGGGAATGGTTATATTTGGTGGTCCAGAGTGTGGTGTAACTATATTTACTGGGGAATAGTTATTTTTGTTGGTATAGAGTGTGGTGTAACTATATTTACTGGAGAATGGTTATAATTGCTGGTTTAGAGTGTGGTGGAACTATATTTACTGGGGAATGGTTATATTTGCTGGTTTAGAGTGTGGTGTAACTATATTTAGTGGGGAATGGTTATATTTGCTGTCATAGAGTGTGGTGTAACTATATTTACTGGAGAATGGTTATAATTGCTGGTTTAGAGTGTGGTGTTACTATATTTACTGCTGAATGGTTCTATTTGCTGGCATAGATTGTGGTGTAACTATATTTACCGTGGAATGGTTATATTTGCTGGTTTAGAGTGTGGTGTAACTATATTTACTGCGGAATAGTTAAATTTGCTGGTATAGAGTGTGGTGTAACTATATTTACTGGGAAATGGTTATATTTGCTGGTTTAGAGTGTGGTGTAACTATATTTACTGGGGAATGGTTATATTTGCTGGTTTAGAGTGTGGTGTAACTATATTTACTGCGGAATAGTTAAATTTGCTGGTATAGAGTGGTGTAACTATATTTACTGGGGAATGGTTCTATTTGCTGGTCTCGAGTGTGGTGCAACTATATTTAATGGAGAATGGTTATAATTGCTGTTTTAGTGTGTGGTGTAACTATATTTACTGGAGAATAGTTATATTTGCTGGGACAGAGTGTGGCGTAACTATATTTACTGGAGAATAGTTATATTTGCTGGAATAGAGTGTGGTGGAACTATATTTAGTGGGGAATGGTTATATTTGGTGGTCTAGAGTGTGGTGTAACTATATTTACTGGAGAATAGTTATATTTGCTGGTATAGAGTGTGGCGTAACTATATTTAGTGGGGAATGGTTATATTTGCTGGTATAGAGTGTGGTGTAACTATATTTACTGGGGAATGGTTAAATTTGCTGGTATAGAGTGTGGTGCAACTATATTTACTGTGGAATGGTTATATTTGGTGGTTTAGAGTGTGGTGTAACTATATTTACTGGAGAATAGTTATATTTGCTGGTTCAGAGTGTGGTGTAACTATATTTACTGGAGAATAGTTATATTTGCTGGTACAGAGTGTGGTGTAACTATATTTACTGGGGAATAGTTCTAATTGCTGGTATCCAGTGTGGTGTAACTATATTTACTGGGGAATGGATATATCTGCTGGCATAGCGTGTGGTGTAACTATATTTACTGGGGAATGGTTAAATTAGCTGGTTTAGAGTGTGGTGTAACTATATTTACTGGGGAATGTTTCTATTTGCTGGTATAGAGTGTGGTGTCACTATATTTACTGGGGAATGGTTATATTTGCTGGTATAGAGTGTGGTGTAACTATATTTACTGGGAAATGGTTAAACTTGCTGGTTTAGAGTGCGGTGTTACGATATTTACTGGGGCATGGTTCTATTTGCTGGTATATAGTGTGGTGTAACTATATTTCCAGGAGAATGGTTATATTTGCTGGTTGAGGGTGTGGTGTAACTATATTTACTGGTGAATGGTTCTATTTGCTGGCATAGAGTGTGGTGTAACTATATTTACTGCGGAATGGTTAAACTTGCTGGTTTAGAGTGTGGTGTAACTATATTTACTGGAGAATAGTTATATTTGCTGGTATAGAGTGTGGTGTAACTATGTTTACTGGAGAATAGTTATTTTTGTTGGTATAGATTGTGGTGTAACTATATTTACTGGAGAATAGTTATTTTTGCTGTTATAGAGTGTGGTGTAACTATATTTACTGGGGAATGGTTTAATTTGCTGGTATAGAGTGTGGTGCAACTATATTTACTGGGGAATGGTTTCATTTGCAGGTAAAGAGTGTGGTGTAACTATATTTACTGGGGAATAGTTATATTTGCTGGTAGAGAGTGTGGTGTAACGATATTTACTGGGGAATGGTTTCATTTGCAGGTATAGAGTGTGGTGTAACTATATTTACTGGGGAATAGTTATATTTCCTGGTATGGAGGGTGGTGCAACTATATTTACTGGGGAATGGTTCTAATTGGTGGTCCAGAGTGTGGTGTAACTGTATTTACTGGGGAATGGTTATATTTGGTGGTCCAGAGTGTGGTGTAACTATATTTACTGGGGAATAGTTATTTTTGTTGGTATAGAGTGTGGTGTAACTATATTTACTGGAGAATGGTTATAATTGCTGGTTTAGAGTGTGGTGGAACTATATTTACTGGGGAATGGTTATATTTGCTGGTTTAGAGTGTGGTGTAACTATATTTAGTGGGGAATGGTTATATTTGCTGTCATAGAGTGTGGTGTAACTATATTTACTGGAGAATGGTTATAATTGCTGGTTTAGAGTGTGGTGTTACTATATTTACTGCTGAATGGTTCTATTTGCTGGCATAGATTGTGGTGTAACTATATTTACCGTGGAATGGTTATATTTGCTGGTTTAGAGTGTGGTGTAACTATATTTACTGCGGAATAGTTAAATTTGCTGGTATAGAGTGTGGTGTAACTATATTTACTGGGAAATGGTTATATTTGCTGGTTTAGAGTGTGGTGTAACTATATTTACTGGGGAATGGTTATATTTGCTGGTTTAGAGTGTGGTGTAACTATATTTACTGCGGAATAGTTAAATTTGCTGGTATAGAGTGGTGTAACTATATTTACTGGGGAATGGTTCTATTTGCTGGTCTCGAGTGTGGTGCAACTATATTTAATGGAGAATGGTTATAATTGCTGTTTTAGTGTGTGGTGTAACTATATTTACTGGAGAATAGTTATATTTGCTGGGACAGAGTGTGGCGTAACTATATTTACTGGAGAATAGTTATATTTGCTGGAATAGAGTGTGGTGGAACTATATTTAGTGGGGAATGGTTATATTTGGTGGTCTAGAGTGTGGTGTAACTATATTTACTGGAGAATAGTTATATTTGCTGGTATAGAGTGTGGTGTAGCTATATTTACTGGAGAATAGTTATATTTGCTGGTATAGAGTGTGGTGTAACTATATTTAGTGGGAAATGGTTATATTTGGTGGTCCAGAGTGTGGTGTAACTATATTTACTGGAGAATAGTTATATTTGCTGGTATAGAGTGTGGTGTAGCTATATTTACTGGAGAATAGTTATATTTGCTGGTATAGAGTGTGGTGTAACTATATTTAGTGGGAAATGGTTATATTTGGTGGTCCAGAGTGTGGTGTAACTATATTTACTGGAGGATAGTTATATTTGCTGGTATAGAGTGTGGTGTAACTATATTTACTGGGGAATGGTAATATTTGGTGGTCTAGAGTGTGGTGTAACTATATTTAGTGGGGAATGGTTATATTTGGTGGTCTAGAGTGTGGTGGAACTATATTTAGTGGGGAATGGTTATATTTGGTGGTCTACAGTGTGGTGTAACTATATTTACTGGGGAATAGTTATATTTGCTGGTATAGAGTGTGGTGTAACTATATTTAGTGGGGAATGGTTTCCTTTGCTGGTTTAGAGTGTGGTGTAACTATATTTAGTGGGGAATGGTTATATTTGGTGGTCTAGAGTGTGGTGGAACTATATTTAGTGGGGAATAGTTATATTTGCTGGTTTTGAGTGTGGTGGAACTATATTTAGTGGGGAATAGTTATATTTGCTGGTATAGAGTGTGGTGTAACTATATTTAGTGGGGAATGGTTATATTTGGTGGTCTAGAGTGTGGTGGAACTATATTTAGTGGGGAATAGTTATATTTGCTGGTATAGAGTGTGGTGTAACTATATTTACTGGGGAATGGTTTCCTTTGCTGGTTTAGAGTGTGGTGTAACTATATTTAGTGGGGAATGGTTATATTTGGTGGTCTAGAGTGTGGTGGAACTATATTTAGTGGGGAATAGTTATATTTGCTGGTATAGGGTGTGGTGTAACTATATCTAGTGGGGAATAGTTATATTTGCTGGTATAGAGTGTGGTGTAACTAGATTTAGTGGGGAATGGTTATATTTGGTGGTCAAGAGTGTGGTGGAACTATATTTAGTGGGGAATAGTTATATTTGCTGGTATAGAGTGTGGTGTAACTATATTTAGTGGGGAATAGTTATATTTGCTGGTATAGAGTGTGGTGTAACTATATTTAGTGGGGAATAGTTATATTTGCTGGTATAGAGTGTGGTGTAACTATATTTAGTGGGGAATGGTTATATTTGGTGGTCAAGAGTGTGGTGGAACTATATTTACTGGGGAATGGTTATATTTGCTGGGATAGAGTGTGGTGTAACTATATTCACTGGGGAATGGTTATATTTGCTGGATTAGAGTGTGGTGTAACTATATTTACTGGGGAATGGTTATTTTTGCTGCTTAGAGTGTGGTGCTACTATATTTACTGGGGAATGGTTATATTTGCTGGTATAGACTGTGGTGTAACTATATTTACTGGGGAATGGTTATATTTGCTGGTCTCGAGTGTGGTGCAACTATATTTAATGGAGAATGGTTATAATTGCTGTTTTAGTGTGTGGTGTAACTATATTTACTGGAGAATAGTTATATTTGCTGGGACAGAGTGTGGCGTAACTATATTTACTGGAGAATAGTTATATTTGCTGGAATAGAGTGTGGTGGAACTATATTTAGTGGGGAATGGTTATATTTGGTGGTATAGAGTGTGGTGTAACTATATTTAGTGGGGAATAGTTATATTTGCTGGTATAGAGTGTGGTGTAACTATATTTAGTGGGGAATAGTTATATTTGCTGGTATAGAGTGTGGTGTAACTATATTTACTGGGGAATGGTTTCCTTTGCTGGTTTAGAGTGTGGTGTAACTATATTTAGTGGGGAATGGTTATATTTGGTGGTCTAGAGTGTGGTGGAACTATATTTAGTGGGGAATAGTTATATTTGCTGGTATAGAGTGTGGTGTAACTATATTTAGTGGGGAATGGTTATATTTGGTGGTCAAGAGTGTGGTGGAACTATATTTAGTGGGGACTAGTTATATTTGCTGGTATAGAGTGTGGTGTAACTATATTTAGTGGGGAATAGTTATATTTGCTGGTATTGAGTGTGGTGTAACTATATTTACTGGGGAATGGTTATATTTGCTGGGATAGAGTGTGGTGTAACTATATTCACTGGGGAATGGTTATATTTGCTGGATTAGAGTGTGGTGTAACTATATTTACTGGGGAATGGTTCTATTTGCTGGTATAGAGTGTGGTGTAACTATATTTACAGGAGAATGGTTATATTTGGTGATATAGAATGTGGTGTAACTATATTTACTGGGGAATAGTTATATTTCCTGGTTTAGAATGTGGTGTAACTATATTTACTGGGGAATAGTTATATTTCCTGGTTTAGAGTGTGGTGTAACTATATTTACTGGAGAATCGTTATTTTTGTTGGGACACAGTGTGGTGCAACTATATTTACTGGGGAATGGTTCTATTTGCTGGTCTCGAGTGTGGTGCAACTATATTTAATGGAGAATGGTTATAATTGCTGTTTTAGTGTGTGGTATAACTATATTTACTGGAGAATAGTTATATTTGCTGGGACACAGTGTGGTGTAACTATATTTACTGGGGAATGGTTAAATTTGCTGGTTTGGAGTGTGGTGTAACTATAATTACTGGGGAATGGTTTCATTTGCTGGTTTAGAGTGTGGTGTAACGATGTTTACTGGGGAATAGTTATATTTGCTGGTTCAGTGTGTGGCGTAACTATATTTACTGGGGAATGGTTATATTTGCTGGTAGAGAGGGTGGTGTAACTATATTTACAGGAGAATGGTTGTATTTGCTGGATTAGAGTGTGGTGTAACTATATTTACTGGGGAATGGTTCTATTTGCTGGTCTCGAGTGTGGTGCCATTATATTTACTGGAGAATGGTTATATTTGGTGGTATAGAGTGTGGTGTAACTATATTTACTGGGGAATGGTTTCATTTGCTGGTTTAGAGTGTGGTGTAACGATGTTTACTGGGGAATAGTTATATTTGCTGGTTCAGTGTGTGGCGCAACTATATTTACTGGGGCATGGTTATATTTGGTGGTCTAGAGTGTGGTGCAACTATATTTACTGGAGAATCGTTATTTTTGTTGGGATAGATTGTGGTGCAACTATATTTACTGGAGAATAGTTATATTTTCTGGTATAGAGTGTGGTGTAACTATATTTAGTGGGAAATGGTTATATTTGGTGGACCAGAGTGTGGTGTAACTATATTTACTGGGGAATGGTAATATTTGGTGGTCTAGAGTGTGGTGTAACTATATTTAGTGGGGAATGGTTATATTTGGTGGTCTAGAGTGTGGTGTAACTATATTTACTGGAGAATAGTTATATTTGCTGGTATAGAGTGTGGTGTAGCTATATTTACTGGAGAATAGTTATATTTGCTGGTATAGAGTGTGGTGTAACTATATTTAGTGGGAAATGGTTATATTTGGTGGTCCAGAGTGTGGTGTAACTATATTTACTGGAGAATAGTTATATTTTCTGGTATAGAGTGTGGTGTAACTATATTTAGTGGGAAATGGTTATATTTGGTGGACCAGAGTGTGGTGTAACTATATTTACTGGGGAATGGTAATATTTGGTGGTCTAGAGTGTGGTGTAACTATATTTAGTGGGGAATGGTTATATTTGGTGGTCTAGAGTGTGGTGGAACTATATTTAGTGGGGAATGGTTATATTTGGTGGTCTACAGTGTGGTGTAACTATATTTACTGGGGAATAGTTATATTTGCTGGTATAGAGTGTGGTGGAACTATATTTAGTGGGGAATAGTTATATTTGCTGGTATAGAGTGTGGTGTAACTATATTTACTGGGGAATGGTTTCATTTGCTGGTTTAGAGTGTGGTGCAACTATATTTACTGGGGAATGGTTCTATTTGCTGGTCTCGAGTGTGGTGCAACTATATTTAATGGAGAATGGTTATAATTGCTGTTTTAGTGTGTGGTGTAACTATATTTACTGGAGAATAGTTATATTTGCTGGGACAGAGTGTGGCGTAACTATATTTACTGGAGAATAGTTATATTTGCTGGAATAGAGTGTGGCGTAACTATATTTAGTGGGAAATGGTTATATTTGGTGGTCCAGAGTGTGGTGTAACTATATTTACTGGAGAATAGTTATATTTTCTGGTATAGAGTGTGGTGTAACTATATTTAGTGGGAAATGGTTATATTTGGTGGACCAGAGTGTGGTGTAACTATATTTACTGGGGAATGGTAATATTTGGTGGTCTAGAGTGTGGTGTAACTATATTTAGTGGGGAATGGTTATATTTGGTGGTCTAGAGTGTGGTGTAACTATATTTACTGGAGAATAGTTATATTTGCTGGTATAGAGTGTGGTGTAGCTATATTTACTGGAGAATAGTTATATTTGCTGGTATAGAGTGTGGTGTAACTATATTTAGTGGGAAATGGTTATATTTGGTGGTCCAGAGTGTGGTGTAACTATATTTACTGGAGAATAGTTATATTTTCTGGTATAGAGTGTGGTGTAACTATATTTAGTGGGAAATGGTTATATTTGGTGGACCAGAGTGTGGTGTAACTATATTTACTGGGGAATGGTAATATTTGGTGGTCTAGAGTGTGGTGTAACTATATTTAGTGGGGAATGGTTATATTTGGTGGTCTAGAGTGTGGTGTAACTATATTTACTGGAGAATAGTTATATTTGCTGGTATAGAGTGTGGTGTAACTATATTGAGTGGGGAATGGTTATATTTGGTGGTCTAGAGTGTGGTGTAACTATATTTACTGGAGAATAGTTATATTTGCTGGTTTAGAGTGTGGTGTAACTATATTGAGTGGGGAATGGTTATATTTGGTGGTCTAGAGTGTGGTGTAACTATATTTACTGGAGAATAGTTATATTTGCTGGTATAGAGTGTGGTGTAGCTATATTTACTGGAGAATAGTTATATTTGCTGGTATAGAGTGTGGTGTAACTATATTTAGTGGGAAATGGTTATATTTGGTGGTCCAGAGTGTGGTGTAACTATATTTACTGGAGAATAGTTATATTTTCTGGTATAGAGTGTGGTGTAACTATATTTAGTGGGAAATGGTTATATTTGGTGGTCCAGAGTGTGGTGTAACTATATTTACTGGAGAATAGTTATATTTGCTGGTATAGAGTGTGGTGTAACTATATTTAGTGGGAAATGGTTATATTTGGTGGTCCAGAGTGTGGTGTAACTATATTTACTGGAGAATAGTTATATTTTCTGGTATAGAGTGTGGTGTAACTATATTTAGTGGGAAATGGTTATATTTGGTGGACCAGAGTGTGGTGTAACTATATTTACTGGGGAATGGTAATATTTGGTGGTCTAGAGTGTGGTGTAACTATATTTAGTGGGGAATGGTTATATTTGGTGGTCTAGAGTGTGGTGGAACTATATTTAGTGGGGAATGGTTATATTTGGTGGTCTACAGTGTGGTGTAACTATATTTACTGGGGAATAGTTATATTTGCTGGTATAGAGTGTGGTGGAACTATATTTAGTGGGGAATAGTTATATTTGCTGGTATAGAGTGTGGTGTAACTATATTTAGTGGGGAATGGTTTCCTTTGCTGGTTTAGAGTGTGGTGTAACTATATTTAGTGGGGAATGGTTATATTTGGTGGTCTAGAGTGTGGTGGAACTATATTTAGTGGGGAATAGTTATATTTGCTGGTTTTGAGTGTGGTGGAACTATATTTAGTGGGGAAAAGTTATATTTGCTGGTATAGAGTGTGGTGTAACTATATTTAGTGGGGAATGGTTATATTTGGTGGTCTAGAGTGTGGTGGAACTATATTTAGTGGGGAATAGTTATATTTGCTGGTATAGAGTGTGGTGTAACTATATTTACTGGGGAATGGTTTCCTTTGCTGGTTTAGAGTGTGGTGTAACTATATTTAGTGGGGAATGGTTATATTTGGTGGTCTAGAGTGTGGTGGAACTATATTTAGTGGGGAATAGTTATATTTGCTGGTATAGAGTGTGGTGTAACTATATTTAGTGGGGAATGGTTATATTTGGTGGTCAAGAGTGTGGTGGAACTATATTTAGTGGGGAATAGTTATATTTGCTGGTATAGAGTGTGGTGTAACTATATTTAGTGGGGAATAGTTATATTTGCTGGTATAGAGTGTGGTGTAACTATATTTAGTGGGGAATAGTTATATTTGCTGGTATAGAGTGTGGTGTAACTATATTTAGTGGGGAATGGTTATATTTGGTGGTCAAGAGTGTGGTGGAACTATATTTAGTGGGGAATAGTTATATTTGCTGGTATTGAGTGTGGTGTAACTATATTTACTGGGGAATGGTTATATTTGCTGGGATAGAGTGTGGTGTAACTATATTCACTGGGGAATGGTTATATTTGCTGGATTAGAGTGTGGTGTAACTATATTTACTGGGGAATGGTTAAATTTGCTGGTATAGAGTGTGGTGTAACTATATTTACTGGGGAATGGTTACATTTGCTGGTATAGAGTGTGGTGTAACTATATTTACTGGAGAATTGTTATATTTGCTTGTATCGAGTGTGGTGTAACTATATTTACTGGGGAATGGTTATATTTGCTTGTATCGAGTGTGGTGTAACTATATTTACTGGAGAATAGTTATATTTGCTTGTATAGAGTGTGGTGTAACTATATTTACTGGGGAATGCTTAAATTTGCTGGTATAGAGTGTGGTGTAACTATATTTACTGGAGAATAGTTATTTTTGCTGGTACAGAGTGTGGTGCAACTATGTTTACTGGGGAATGCTTAAATTTGCTGGTATAGAGTGTGGTGTAACTATATTTACTGGAGAATAGTTATTTTTGCTGGTACAGAGTGTGGTGTAACTATGTTTACTGGGGAATGCTTAAATTTGCTGGTATAGAGTGTGGTGTAACTATATTTACTGGAGAATAGTTATTTTTGCTGGTACAGAGTGTGGTGTAACTATATTTACTGGGGAATGCTTAAATTTGCTGGTATAGAGTGTGGTGTAACTATATTTACTGGAGAATAGTTATTTTTGCTGGTACAGAGTGTGGTGTAACTATGTTTACTGGGGAATGGTTATATTTGCTGGTATGGAGGGTGGTGTAACTATATTTACTGGGGAATGGTTATATTTGCTTGTTTAGAGTGTGGTGTTACTATACTTACTGGGGAATGGTTATATTTGCTGGTATAGAGTGTGGTGTAACTATATTTCCTGGAGAATAGTTATATTTGCTTGTATAGAGTGTGGTGTAACTATATTTACTGGGGAATGGTTAAATTTGCTGGTATAGAGTGTGGTGTAACTATATTTACTGGGGAATAGTTATTTTTGCTTGTATCGAGTGTGGTGTAACTATATTTACTGGGGAATGGTTAGATTTGCTGGTATAGAGTGTGGTGTAACTATATTTACTGGGGAATGTTTAAATTTGCTGGTATAGAGTGTGGTGTAACTATATTTACTGGGGAATGGTTAGATTTGCTGGTATAGAGTGTGGTGTAACTATATTTACTGGGGAATGGTTAAATTTGCTGGTATAGAGTGTGGTGTAACTATATTTACTGGGGAATAGTTATTTTTGCTTGTATAGAGTGTGGTGTAACTATATTTACTGGGGAATGGTTAAATTTGCTGGTATAGAGTGTGGTGTAACTATATTTACTGGAGAATAGTTATATTTGCTTGTATCGAGTGTGGTGTAACTATATTTACTGGGGAATGGTTAGATTTGCTGGTATAGAGTGTGGTGTAACTATATTTACTGGGGAATGTTTAAATTTGCTGGTATAGAGTGTGGTGTAACTATATTTACTGGGGAATGGTTAGATTTGCTGGTATAGAGTGTGGTGTAACTATATTTACTGGGGAATGGTTAGATTTGCTGGTATAGAGTGTGGTGTAACTATATTTACTGGGGAATGGTTAGATTTGCTGGTATAGAGTGTGGTGTAACTATATTTACTGGGGAATGTTTAAATTTGCTGGTATAGAGTGTGGTGTAACTATATTTACTGGGGAATGTTTAAATTTGCTGGTATAGAGTGTGGTGTAACTATATTTACTGGGGAATAGTTATATTTGGTTGTATCAAGTGTGGTGTAACTATATTGACTGGAGAATTGTTATATTTGCTTGTATCGAGTGTGGTGTAACTATATTTACTGGGGAATGGTTATATTTGCTTGTATCGAGTGTGGTGTAACTATATTTACTGGAGAATAGTTATATTTGCTTGTATAGAGTGTGGTGTAACTATATTTACTGGAGAATAGTTATATTTGCTTGTATAGAGTGTGGTGTAACTATATTTACTGGTGAATGGTTCTATTGGCTGGTATAGAGTGTGCTGTAAATATGTTTCCTGGGGAATGGTTAAATTTGCTGGTATCGAATGTGGTGTAACTATATTTACTGGAGAATAGTTATTTTTGCTGGTACAGAGTGTGGTGTAACTATATTTAGTGGAGAATAGTTATATTTGTTGGTAGAGATTGTGGTGCAACTATATCTACTGGGGAATGCTTAAATTTGCTGGTATAGAGTGTGGTGTAACTATATTTACTGGAGAATAGTTATTTTTGCTGGTACAGAGTGTGGTGCAACTATGTTTACTGGGGAATGCTTAAATTTGCTGGTATAGAGTGTGGTGTAACTATATTTACTGGAGAATAGTTATTTTTGCTGGTACAGAGTGTGGTGTAACTATGTTTACTGGGGAATGCTTAAATTTGCTGGTATAGAGTGTGGTGTAACTATATTTCCTGGAGAATAGTTATATTTGCTTGTATAGAGTGTGGTGTAACTATATTTACTGGGGAATGGTTAGATTTGCTGGCATAGAGTGTGGTGTAACTATATTTACTGGGGAATGGTTACATTTGCTGGTATAGAGTGTGGTGTAACTATATTTACTGGAGAATAGTTATATTTGCTTGCATAGAGTGTGGTGTAACTATATTTACTGGGGAATGGTTAGATTTGCTGGCATAGAGTGTGGTGTAACTATATTTACTGGGGAATGGTTACATTTGCTGGTATAGAGTGTGGTGTAACTATATTTACTGGAGAATAGTTATTTTTGCTGGTACAGAGTGTGGTGCAACTATGTTTACTGGGGAATGCTTAAATTTGCTGGTATAGAGTGTGGTGTAACTATATTTACTGGAGAATAGTTATTTTTGCTGGTACAGAGTGTGGTGTAACTATGTTTACTGGGGAATGCTTAAATTTGCTGGTATAGAGTGTGGTGTAACTATATTTACTGGAGAATAGTTATTTTTGCTGGTACAGAGTGTGGTGTAACTATATTTACTGGGGAATGCTTAAATTTGCTTGTATAGAGTGTGGTGTAACTATATTTACTGGAGAATAGTTATTTTTGCTGGTACAGAGTGTGGTGTAACTATGTTTACTGGGGAATGGTTAGATTTGCTGGCATAGAGTGTGGTGTAACTATATTTCCTGGAGAATAGTTATATTTGCTTGTATAGAGTGTGGTGTAACTATATTTACTGGGGAATGGTTAGATTTGCTGGCATAGAGTGTGGTGTAACTATATTTACTGGGGAATGGTTACATTTGCTGGTATAGAGTGTGGTGTAACTATATTTACTGGAGAATAGTTATATTTGCTTGTATAGAGTGTGGTGTAACTATATTTACTGGGGAATGGTTAGATTTGCTGGCATAGAGTGTGGTGTAACTATATTTACTGGGGAATGGTTACATTTGCTGGTATAGAGTGTGGTGTAACTATATTTACAGGAGAATAGTTATATTTGCTTGTATAGAGTGTGGTGTAACTATAGTTACTGGGGAATGGTTAAATTTGCTGGTATAGAGTGTGGTGTAACTATATTTACTGGGGAATGGTTAGATTTGCTGGTATAGAGTGTGGTGTAACTATATTTACTGGGGAATGGTTAAATTTGCTGGTATAGAGTGTGGTGGAACTATATTTACTGGAGAATAGTTATATTTGCTTGTATAGAGTGTGGTGTAACTATATTTACTGGAGAATAGTTATATTTGCTTGGATCGCGTGTGGTGTAACTATATTTACTGGGGAATGGTTATATTTGCTTGTATCGAGTGTGGTGTAACTATATTTACTGGGGAATGGTTAAATTTGCTGTTATAGAGTGTGGTGTAACTATATTTACTGGAGAATAGTTAGATTTGCTTGTATAGAGTGTGGTGTGACTATATTTACTGGGGAATGGTTCTATTTGCTGGTATAGAGTGTGGTGTAACTATATTTACTGGGGAATAGTTATATTTGCTGGTATAGAGTGTGGTGTAACTATATTTACTGGGGAATGGTTCTATTTGCTGGTATAGAGTGTGGTGTAACTATATTTACTGGGGAATAGTTATATTTGCTGGTTTAGAGTGTGGTGTAACTATATTTACTGGGGAATGGTTCTATTTGCTGGTTGAGGGTGTGGTGTAACTATATTTACTGGGGAATGGTTCTATTTGCTGGTATAGAGTGTGGTGTAACTATATTTACTGGGAAATGGTTAAATTTGCTGGTATCGAGTGTGGTGTAACTATATTTACTGCGGAATGATTAAACTTGCTGGTTTAGAGTGTGGTGTAACTATATTTACTGGGGAATGGTTATATTTGGTGGTATAGAATGTACCATCTATAAAAACAAAGGTGACCGCGGTGACTGCAACAACTACCGTGGAATCTCCCTGCTCAGCATAGTGGGGAAAGTCTTTGCTCGAGTCGCTCTGAACAGGCTCCAGAAGCTGGCCGAGCGCGTCTACCCTGAGGCACAGTGTGGCTTTCGTGCAGAGAGATCGACTATTGACATGCTGTTCTCCCTTCGTCAGATACAGGAGAAATGCCGTGAACAACAGATGCCCCTCTACATTGCTTTCATTGATCTCACCAAAGCCTTTGACCTCGTCAGCAGACGTGGTCTCTTCAGACTACTAGAAAAGATCGGATGTCCACCAAAGCTACTAAGTATCATCACCTCATTCCATGACAATATGAAAGGCACAATTCAACATGGTGGCTCCTCATCAGAGCCCTTTCCTATCCTGAGTGGTGTGAAACAGGGCTGTGTTCTCGCACCCACACTTTTTGGGATTTTCTTCTCCCTGCTGCTTTCACATGCGTTCAAATCCTCTGAAGAAGGAATTTTCCTCCACACAAGATCAGGGGGCAGGTTGTTCAACCTTGCCCGTCTAAGAGCGAAGTCCAAAGTACGGAAAGTCCTCATCAGAGAACTCCTCTTTGCTGACGATGCTGCTTTAACATCTCACACTGAAGAATGCCTGCAGAGTCTCATCGACAGGTTTGCGTCTGCCTGCAATGAATTTGGCCTAACCATCAGCCTCAAGAAAACGAACATCATGGGGCAGGATGTCAGAAATGCTCCATCCATCAATATTGGCGACCACGCTCTGGAAGTGGTTCAAGAGTTCACCTACCTAGGCTCAACTATCACCAGTAACCTGTCTCTAGATGCAGAAATCAACAAGCGCATGGGTAAGGCTTCCACTGCTATGTCCAGACTGGCCAAGAGAGTGTGGGAAAATGGCGCACTGACACGGAACACAAAAGTCCGAGTGTATCAGGCCTGTGTCCTCAGTACCTTGCTCTACGGCAGCGAGGCCTGGACAACGTATGCCAGCCAAGAGCGACGTCTCAATTCATTACATCTTCGCTGCCTTCGGAGAATACTTGGCATCAGGTGGCAGGACTATATCTCCAACACAGAAGTCCTTGAAGCGGCCAACACCCCCAGCTTATACACACTACTGAGTCAGCAGCGCTTGAGATGACTTGGCCATGTGAGCCGCATGGAAGATGGCAGGATCCCCAAAGACACATTGTACAGCGAGCTCGCCACTGGTATCAGACCCACCGGCCGTCCATGTCTCCGTTATAAAGACGTCTGCAAACGCGACATGAAATCGTGTGACATTGATCACAAGTCGTGGGAGTCAGTTGCCAGCATTCGCCAGAGCTGGCGGGCAGCCATAAAGACAGGGCTAAATTGTGGCGAGTCGAAGAGACTTAGTAGTTGGCAGGAAAAAAGACAGAGGCGCAAGGGGAGAGCCAACTGTGCAACAGCCCCAACAAACAAATTTCTCTGCAGCACATGTGGAAGAGCCTGTCACTCCAGAATTGGCCTTTATAGCCACTCCAGGCGCTGCTTCACAAACCACTGACCACCTCCAGGCGCGTATCCATTGTCTCTCGAGATAAGGAGGCCCAAAAGAAAGAAGAGTGTGGTGTAACTATATTTACTGGAGAATAGTTATATTTGCTTGTATCGCGTGTGGTGTAACTATATTTACTGGGGAATGGTTAAATTTGCTGGTATAGAGTGTGGTGTAACTATATTTACTGGGGAATGGTTAAATTTGCTGGTATAGAGTGTGGTGTAACTATATTTACTGGAGAATAGTTATATTTGCTTGTATCGAGTGTGGTGTAACTATATTTACTGGGGAATGGTTACATTTGCTGGTATAGAGTGTGGTGTAACTATATTTACTGGAGAATAGTTATATTTGCTGGTATAGAGTGTGGTGTAACGATATTTACTGGAGAATAGTTATATTTGCTTGCATGGAGTGTGGTGTAACTATATTTACTGGGGAATAGTTATATTTGCTGGTTTAGAGTGTGGTGTAACTATATTTACTGGGGAATAGTTATATTTGCTGGTTTAGAGTGTGGTGTAACTATATTTACTGGGGCATAGTTATATTTGCTGGTTTAGAGTGTGGTGCAACTAGATTTACTGGTGAATGGTTCTATTTGCTGGAAGAGTGTGGTGTAACTATATTTACTGGGGAATGGTTATATTTGGTGGTGTGGAGTGTGATGTAACTATATTTACTGGTGAATGGTTCTATTTGCTGGAAGAGTGTGGTGTAACTATATTTAGTGGGGAATGGTTATATTTGGTGGTGCAGAGTGTGGTGTCACTATATTTACTGGGGAATAGTTAGATTTGCTGGTTTAGAGTGTGGTGTAACTATATTTACTGGGGAATGGTTCTATTTGCTGGTAAAGAGTGTGGTGTAACTATATTTACTGGGGAATGGATATGTTTGCTGGTTTAGAGTGTGGTGTAACTATATTTACTGGGGAATGGTTATATTTGCTGGTAGAGAGTGCGGTGTAACTATATTTACTGGGGAATGTTTCTATTTGCTGGTGCAGAGTGTGGTGTAACTATATTTACTGGGGAATGGTTCTATTTGCTGGTTTGGACTGTGATGTTACTATATTTACAGGAGAATGGTTATATTTGCTGGTATAGAGTGTGGTGGAACTATATTTACTGGGGAATGGTTGTATTTGCTGGTTTGGAGTGTGGTGCAACTATATTTACTGGGGAATGGTTATATTTGCTGGTTTCGAGTGTGGTGTTACTATATTTACTGGGGAATTGTTCTGTTTGCTGGTCTCGATGGTGGTGTTACTATATTTACTGGGGAATGGTTATATTGGCTGGTATCGTCAGTGGTGTTACTTTATTTACTGGGGAATTGTTCCATTTGCTGGTTTCGAGTGTGGTGTTACTATATTTACTGGCGAATGGTTCTATTTGCTGGTGCGGAGGGTGGTGTAACTATATTTCCTGGTGAATGGTTATGTTTGCTGGTTTAGAGTGTGGTGCAACTAGATTTACTGGGGAATGGTTATATTTGCTGGTATGGAGTGTGGTGCAACTAGATTTACTGGGGAATGGTTCTATTTGCTGGTCTCGAAGGTGGTGTTACTATATTTACTGGGAATGGTTATATTGGCTGGTATAGTCTGTGGTGTTACTTTATTTACTGGGGAATGGTTCCATTTGCTGGTTTCGAGTGTGGTGTTACTATATTTACTGGCGAATGGTTCTATTTGCTGGTACAGAGTGTGGTATAACTATATTTACCGGTGAATGGTTATGTTTGCTCGTTTAGAGTGTGGTGTAACTATATTTACTGGCGAATGGTTCTATTTGCTGGTATACAGTGTGGTGTAACAATATTTACTGGGGAATGGTTATATTTGCTGGTTTAGAGTGTGGTGTAACTATATTTACTGGGGAATGGTTATATTTGCTGGTTTCGAGTGTGGTGTTACTATATTTACTGGGGAATGGTTACATTTGCTGGTTTAGAGTTTGGTGTAACTATATTTACTGGGGAATGGTTCTATTTGCTGGTATAGAGTGTGGTTTAACTATATTTACTGGGGAATGCTTCTATTTGCTGGTATGGAGTGTGGTGTAACTATATTTACTTGGGAATGGTTGTATTTGGTGGTACAGAGTGTGGTGTAACAATATTTACTGGGGAATGGTTATATTTGCTGGTTTCGAGTGCGGTTTAACTATATTTACTGGGGAATGGTTCTCTTTGCTGGTCTCGAGTGTGGTGTTACTATATTTACTGGGGAATGGTTCTATTTGCTGGTTTCGAGTGTGGTGTTACTATATTTACTGGGGAATAGTTATATTTGCTGGTATAGAGTGTGGTGTAACTATATTTACTGGAGAATAGTTATATTTGCTGGTTTAGAGTGTGGTGTAACTATATTTACTGGGGAATAGTTATATTTGCTGGTTTAGAGTGTGGTGTAACTATATTTACTGGGGCATAGTTATATTTGCTGGTTTAGAGTGTGGTGCAACTAGATTTACTGGTGAATGGTTCTATTTGCTGGAAGAGTGTGGTGTAACTATATTTACTGGGGAATGGTTATATTTGGTGGTGTGGAGTGTGATGTAACTATATTTACTGGTGAATGGTTCTATTTGCTGGAAGAGTGTGGTGTAACTATATTTCCTGGAGAATCGTTATATTTGCTGGTTTAGAGTGTGGTGTAACTATATTTACTTGGGAATGTTTGTATTTAGTGGTATAGAGTGTGGTGTAACTATATTTACTGGGGAATAGTTAGATTTGCTGATTCAGAGTGTGGTGTAACTATATTTACTGGGGGATAGTTATATTTGCTGGTTTAGAGTGTGGTGCAACTATATTTACTGGGGAATGGTTATATTTGCTGGTTTAGAGTGTGGTGTTACTATATTTACTGGGGAATGGTTCTATTTGCTGGGACAGAGTGTGGTGTAACTATTTTTACTGGGGAATGGTTGTATTTGCTGGTTTAGAGTGTGGTGTTACTATATTTACTGGGGAATGGTTACATTTGCTGGTTTAGAGTTTGGTGTAACTATATTTACTGGGGAATGGTTCTATTTGCTGGTATAGAGTGTGGTTTAACTATATTTACTGGGGAATGCTTCTATTTGCTGGTATGGAGTGTGGTGTAACTATATTTACTTGGGAATGGTTGTATTTGGTGGTACAGAGTGTGGTGTAACAATATTTACTGGGGAATGGTTATATTTGCTGGTTTCGAGTGCGGTTTAACTATATTTACTGGGGAATGGTTCTCTTTGCTGGTCTCGAGTGTGGTGTTACTATATTTACTGGGGAATGGTTCTATTTGCTGGTTTCGAGTGTGGTGTTACTATATTTACTGGGGAATAGTTATATTTGCTGGTATAGAGTGTGGTGTAACTATATTTACTGGAGAATAGTTATATTTGCTGGTTTAGAGTGTGGTGTAACTATATTTACTGGGGAATAGTTATATTTGCTGGTTTAGAGTGTGGTGTAACTATATTTACTGGGGCATAGTTATATTTGCTGGTTTAGAGTGTGGTGCAACTAGATTTACTGGTGAATGGTTCTATTTGCTGGAAGAGTGTGGTGTAACTATATTTACTGGGGAATGGTTATATTTGGTGGTGTGGAGTGTGATGTAACTATATTTACTGGTGAATGGTTCTATTTGCTGGAAGAGTGTGGTGTAACTATATTTCCTGGAGAATCGTTATATTTGCTGGTTTAGAGTGTGGTGTAACTATATTTACTTGGGAATGTTTGTATTTAGTGGTATAGAGTGTGGTGTAACTATATTTACTGGGGAATAGTTAGATTTGCTGATTCAGAGTGTGGTGTAACTATATTTACTGGGGGATAGTTATATTTGCTGGTTTAGAGTGTGGTGCAACTATATTTACTGGGGAATGGTTATATTTGCTGGTTTAGAGTGTGGTGTTACTATATTTACTGGGGAATGGTTCTATTTGCTGGGACAGAGTGTGGTGTAACTATTTTTACTGGGGAATGGTTGTATTTGCTGGTTTAGAGTGTGGTGTTACTATATTTACTGGGGAATGGTTCTATTTGCTGGTATAGAGTGTGGTGCAGCTATATTTACAGGGGAATGGTTATATTTGCTGGTTTCGAGTGTTGTGTGACTATATTTACTGGGGAATTGTTATATTTGCTCGTTTAGAGTGTAGTGTTACTATATTTACAGGGGAATGGTTATATTTGCTGGTTTAGAGTGTGGTGTTACTATATTTACTGGGGAATTGTTCTATTTGCTGGTTTAGAGTGTGGTGTAACTATATTTACTGGGGAATGGTTATATTTGCTGGTTTAGAGTGTGGTGTTACTATATTTACTGGGGAATGGTTCTCTTTGCTGGTATAGAGTGTGGTGCAACTATATTTGCAGGGGAACGGTTATATTTGCTGGTTTCGAGTGTTGTGTGACTATATTTACTGGAGAATGTTTATATTTGCTGGTTTAGAGTGTGGTGTAACTATATTTACTGTGGAATGGTTATATTTGCTGGTTTAGAGTTTGGTGTTACCATATTTACTGGGGAATGGTTATATTTGCTGGTTTCGAGTGTGGTGTAACTATATTTACTGGGGAATGGTTCTATTTGCTGGAAGAGTGTGGTGTAACTATATTTACTGGGGAATGGTTATATTTGGTGGGATGGAGTGTGATGTAACTATATTTACTGGGGAATGGTTATATTTGCTGGTTTAGAGTGTGGTGTTACTATATTTACTGTGGAATGGTTATATTTGCTGGTTTAGAGTGTGGTGTAACTATATTTACTGGGGAATGGTTCTATTTGCTGGTAAAGAGTGTGGTGTAACTATATTTACTGGGGAATGGATACGTTTGCTGGTTTAGAGTGTGGTGTAACTATATTTACTGGGGAATGGTTATATTTGCTGGTAGAGAGTGCGGTGTAACTATATTTACTGGGGAATGTTTCTATTTGCTGGTACAGAGTGTGGTGTAACTATATTTACTGGGGAATGGTTCTATTTGCTGGTTTGGACTGTGATGTTACTATATTTACAGGAGAATGGTTATATTTGCTGGTATAGAGTGTGGTGGAACTATACTTACTGGGGAATGGTTGTATTTGCTGGTTTGGAGTGTGGTGCAACTATATTTACTGGGGAATGGTTATATTTGCTGGTATAGAGGGTGGTGCAACTAGATTTACTGGGGAATTGTTATTTTTGCTGGTTTCGAGTGTGGTGTTACTATATTTACTGGGGAATTGTTCTATTTGCTGGTCTCGATGGTGGTGTTACTATATTTACTGGGGAATGGTTATATTGGCTGGTATCGTCAGTGGTGTTACTTTATTTACTGGGGAATTGTTCCATTTGCTGGTTTCGAGTGTGGTGTTACTATATTTACTGGCGAATGGTTCTATTTGCTGGTGCAGAGGGTGGTGTAACTATATTTCCTGGTGAATGGTTATGTTTGCTGGTTTAGAGTGTGGTGTAACTATATTTACTGGTGAATGGTTCTATTTGCTGGTATAGAGTGTGGTGTAACTATATTTACTGGGGAATGGTTATATTTGCTGTTATCGAATGTGGTGTAACTATATTTACTGGGGAATGGTTATATTTGCTGGTTTAGAGTGTGGTGTAACTATATTTCCTGGAGAATCGTTATATTTGCTGGTTTAGCGTGTGGTGTAACTATATTTACTTGGGAATGGTTGTATTTGGTGGTATAGAGTGTGGTGTAACTATATTTACTGGGGAATAGTTAGATTTGCTGGTTCAGAGTGTGGTGTAACTATATTTAATGGGGAATAGTTATATTTGCTGGTTTAGAGTGTGGTGCAACTATATTTACTGGGGAATGGTTATATTTGCTGGTTTAGAGTGTGGTGTTACTATATTTACTGGGGAATGGTTC
The DNA here is from genome assembly GCF_036365525.1 of Heterodontus francisci. Lineage (NCBI taxonomy): Eukaryota > Metazoa > Chordata > Chondrichthyes > Heterodontiformes > Heterodontidae > Heterodontus > Heterodontus francisci. The sequence continues at coordinate 9,010,798 of NC_090377.1, forward strand.
TATTTGCTGGGACAGAGTGTGGTGTAACTATTTTTACTGGGGAATGGTTATATTTGCTGGTTTCGAGTGTTGTGTGACTATATTTACTTGGGAATGGTTGTATTTGGTGGTATAGAGTGTGGTGTAACTATATTTACTGGGGAATAGTTAGATTTGCTGGTTTAGAGTGTGGTTTTACTATATTTACTGGGGAATGGTTCTATTTGCTGGTATATAGTGTGGTGTAACTATATTTACTGGGGAATGGTTATATTTGCTGGTTTAGAGTGTGGTGTTACTATATTTACTGGGGAATGGTTCTATTTGCTGGTTTGGAGTGTGGTGTTACTATATTTACTGGGGAATGGTTCTATTTGCTGGTTTCGAGTGTAGTTTTACTATATTTACTGGGGAATGGTTATATTTGCTGGTTTCGAGTGTATTTTTACTATATTTACTGGGGAATGGTTATATTTGCTGGTTTAGAGTGTGGTGTTACTATATTTACTGGGGAATGGTTATATTTGCTGGTTTCGAGTGTGGTTTTACTATATTTACTGGGGAATAGTTCTATTTGCTGGTATATAGTGTGGTGTAACTATATTTACTGGGGAATGGTTATATTTGCTGGTTTAGAGTGTGGCTTTACTATATTTACTGGGGAATGGTTCTATTTGCTGGTATATAGTGTGGTGTAACTATATTTACTGGGGAATGGTTATATTTGCTGGTTTCGAGTGTGGCTTTACTATATTTACTGGGGAATGGTTCTATTTGCTGGTATATAGTGTGGTGTAACTATATTTACTGGGGAATGGTTATATTTGCTGGTTTAGAGTGTGGTGTTACTATATTTACTGGGGAATGGTTATATTTGCTGGTTTCGAGTGTAGTTTTACTATATTTACTGGGGAATGGTTATATTTGCTGGTATAGAGTGTGGTGTAACTATATTTACTGGGGAATGGTTATATTTGCTGGTATGGAGTGTGGTGTTACTATATTTACTGGGGAATGGTTATATTTGCTGGTTTAGAGTGTGGTGCAACTATATTTACTGGGGAATGGTTTTATTTGCTGGTATAGAGTGTGGTGTAACTATATTTACCGGGGAATGGTTCTATTTGCTGGTTTGGAGTGTGGTGTAACTATATTTACTGGGGAATGGTTCCATTTGCTGGTATAGAGTGTGGTTTAACTATATTTACTGGGGAATGGTTATAATTGCTGGTTTTGAGTGTGGTGTGACTATATTTCCTGGTGAATGGTTCTATTTGCTGGTTTTGAGTGTGGTGTAACTATATTTACTGGGGAATGGATATATTTGCTGGTATAGTGTGCGGTGTAACTATATTTACTGGGGAATGGTTCTCTTTGCTGGTATCGAGTGTGGTGTTACTATATTTACTGGGGAATGGTTCTATTTGCTGGTTTCGAGTGTGGTGTTACTATATTTACTGGGGAATGGTTCTATTTGCTGGTATAGAGTGTGGTGTAACTATATTTACTGGGGAATGGTTATATTTGCTGGTTTAGAGTGTGGTGTTACTATATTTACTGGGGAATGGTTCTATTTGCTGGTATAGAGTGTGGTGTAACTATATTTACTGGGGAATGGTTCTATTTGCTGGTGTAGAGTTTGGTGTTCCTATATTTACTGAGGAATGGTTACATTTGCTGGTATAGAGTGTGGTGTAACTATATTTACTGGGGAATTGTTCTATTTGCTGGTATAGAGTGTGGTGTAACTATATTTACTGGGGAATGGTTATATTTGCTGGTATAGTGTGCGGTGTAACTATATTTACTGGGGAATGGTTCTATTTGCTGGTGTAGAGTTTGGTGTTCCTATATTTACTGAGGAATGGTTACATTTGCTGGTATAGAGTGTGGTGTAACTATATTTACTGGGGAATTGTTCTATTTGCTGGTATAGGGTGTGGTGCAACTATATTTACTGGGGAATTGTTCTATTTGCTGGTACAGAGTGTGGTGTAACTATATTTACTGGGGAATGGTTATATTTGCTGGTTTAGTGTGTGGTGTTACTATATTTACTGGGGAATGGTTCTATTTTCTGGTTTAGAGTGTGGTGTAACTATATTTACTGGGGAATGGTTATATTTGGTGGTATAGAGTGTGGTGTAACTATATTTACTGGAGAATGGAAATATTTGCTGGTTTCGAGTGTGGTGTAACTATATTTACTGGTGAATGTTTATATTTGCTGGTTTCGAGTGTGGTGTAACTATATTTACTGGGGAATGGTTCTATTTGCTGGTATAGAGTGTGGTGTAACTATATTTACTGGTGAATGTTGATATTTGCTGGTTTCGAGTGTGGTGTAACTATATTTACTGGGGAATGGTTCTATTTGCTGGTATAGAGTGTGGTGTAACTATATTTACTCGTGAATGTTTATATTTGCTGGTATAGAGTGTGGTGTAACTATATTTACTGGTGAATGTTTATATTTGCTGGTTTCGAGTGTGGTGTAACTATATTTACTGGGGAATGGTTCTATTTGCTGGTATAGAGTGTGGTGTAACTATATTTACTGGTGAATGTTTATATTTGCTGGTTTCGAGTGTGGTGTAACTATATTTACTGGGGAATGGTTCTATTTGCTGGTATAGTGTGCGGTGTAACTATATTTACTGGGGAATGGTTATATTTGCTGGTACAGTGTGCGGTGTAACTATATTTACTGGGGAATGGTTATATTTGCTGGGAGAGTGTGGTGTAACTATATTTACTGGTGAATGTTTATATTTGCTGGTTTCGAGTGTGGTGTAACTATATTTACTGGTGAATGGTTCTATTTGCTGGATTAGAGTGTGGTGTAACTATATTTACTGGAGAATAGTTCTATTTGCTGGTATAGAGTGTGGTGTAACTATATTTACTGGAGAATGGATATATTTGCTGGTACAGTGTGCGGTGTAACTATATTTACTGGGGAATGGTTATATTTGCTGGTATAGAGTGTGGTGTAACTATATTTACTGGTGAATGTTTATATTTGCTGGTTTCGAGTGTGGTGTAACTAGATTTACTGGCGAATGGTTCTATTTGCTGGATTAGAGTGTGGTGTAACTATATTTACTGGAGAATAGTTCTATTTGCTGGTATAGAGTGTGGTGTAACTATATTTACTGGGGAATGGTTCTGTTTGCTGGTTTCGAGTGTGGTGTAACTATATTTACTGGGGAATGGTTCTATTTGCTGGTATAGAGTGTGGTGTAACTATATTTACTGGTGAATGTTTATATTTGCTGGTTTCGAGTGTGGTGTAACTATATTTACTGGGGAATGGTTCTATTTGCTGGTATAGAGTGTGGTGTAACTATATTTACTGGGGAATGGTTATATTTGCTGGTATAGAGTGTCGTGTAACTATATTTACTGGTGAATGGTTGTATTTGCTGGTATAGAGTGTGGTGTTATTATATTTACTGGGGAATGGTTATATTTGCTGGTATAGAGTGTGGTGTAACTATATTTACTGGTGAATGGTTGTATTTGCTGGTATAGAGTGTGGTGTAACTATATTTACCGGGGAATGGTTCTATTTGCTGGTTTGGAGTGTGGTGTAACTATATTTACTGGGGAATGGTTCCATTTGCTGGTATAGGGTGTGGTTTAACTATATTTACTGGGGAATGGTTATAATTGCTGGTATAGTGTGCGGTGTAACTATATTTACTGGGGAATGGTTCTCTTTGCTGGTATCGAGTGTGGTGTTACTATATTTACTGGGGAATGGTTCTATTTGCTGGTTTCGAGTGTGGTGTTACTATATTTACTGGGGAATGGTTCTATTTGCTGGTATAGAGTGTGGTGTAACTATATTTACTGGGGAATGGTTCTCTTTGCTGGTATCGAGTGTGGTGTTACTATATTTACTGGGGAATGGTTCTATTTGCTGGTTTCGAGTGTGGTGTTACTATATTTACTGGGGAATGGTTCTATTTGCTGGTATAGTGTGCGGTGTAACTATATTTACTGGGGAATGGTTCTCTTTGCTGGTATCGAGTGTGGTGTTACTATATTTACTGGGGAATGGTTCTATTTGCTGGTTTCGAGTGTGGTGTTACTATATTTACTGGGGAATGGTTCTAATTGCTGGTATAGTGTGCGGTGTAACTATATTTACTGGGGAATGGTTCTCTTTGCTGGTATCGAGTGTGGTGTTACTATATTTACTGGGGAATGGTTCTATTTGCTGGTATAGTGTGCGGTGTAACTATATTTACTGGGGAATGGTTCTATTTGCTGGTGTAGAGTTTGGTGTTCCTATATTTACTGGGGAATGGTTATATTTGCTGGTATAGTGTGCGGTGTAACTATATTTACTGGGGAATGGTTCTATTTGCTGGTATAGAGTGTGGTGTTGCTATATTTACTGGGGAATGGTTATATTTGCTGGTATAGTGTGCGGTGTAACTATATTTACGGGGGAATGGTTCTATTTGCTGGTGTAGAGTTTCGTGTTCCTATATTTACTGAGGAATGGTTACATTTGCTGGTATAGAGTGTGGTGTAACTATATTTACTGGGGAATTGTTCTATTTGCTGGTATAGGGTGTGGTGTAACTATATTTACTGGGGAATTGTTCTATTTGCTGGTATAGAGTGTGGTGTTACTATAGTTACTGGGGAATGGTTCTATTTGCTGGTATAGAGTGTGGTGTAACTATATTTACTGGGGAATTGTTCTATTTGCTGGTATAGAGTGTGGTGTTACTATAGTTACTGGGGAATGGTTCTATTTGCTGGTTTAGAGTGTGGTGTAACTATATTTACTGGGGAATGGTTCTATTTTCTGGTTTAGAGTGTGGTGTAACTATATTTACTGGGGAATGGTTATATTTGGTGGTATAGAGTGTGGTGTAACTATATTTACTGGAGAATGGATATATTTGCTGATTTAGAGTGTGGTGTAACTATATTTACTGGTGAATGTTTATATTTGCTGGTTTCGAGTGTGGTGTAACTATATTTACTGGGGAATTGTTCTATTTGCTGGTATAGAGTGTGGTGTAACTATATTTACTGGGGAATTGTTCTATTTGCTGGTATAGAGTGTGGTGTAACTATATTTACTGAGGAATGGTTACATTTGCTGGTATAGAGTGTGGTGTAACTATATTTACTGGGGAATTGTTCTATTTGCTGGTATAGGGTGTGGTGTAACTATATTTACTGGGGAATTGTTCTATTTGCTGGTATAGAGTGTGGTGTTACTATAGTTACTGGGGAATGGTTCTATTTGCTGGTATAGAGTGTGGTGTAACTATTTTTACTGGGGAATTGTTCTATTTGCTGGTATAGAGTGTGGTGTTACTATAGTTACTGGGGAATGGTTCTATTTGCTGGTTTAGAGTGTGGTGTAACTATATTTACTGGGGAATGGTTCTATTTTCTGGTTTAGAGTGTGGTGTAACTATATTTACTGGGGAATGGTTATATTTGGTGGTATAGAGTGTGGTGTAACTATATTTACTGGAGAATGGATATATTTGCTGATTTAGAGTGTGGTGTAACTATATTTACTGGTGAATGTTTATATTTGCTGGTTTCGAGTGTGGTGTAACTATATTTACTGGGGAATTGTTCTATTTGCTGGTATAGAGTGTGGTGTAACTATATTTACTGGGGAATTGTTCTATTTGCTGGTATAGAGTGTGGTGTAACTATATTTACTGGTGAATGTTTATATTTGCTGGTTTCGAGTGTGGTGTAACTATATTTACTGGGGAATGGTTCTATTTGCTGGTATAGAGTGTGGTGTAACTATATTTACTGGTGAATGTTTATATTTGCTGGTTTCGAGTGTGGTGTAACTATATTTACTGGGGAATGGTTCTATTTGCTGGTATAGAGTGTGGTGTAACTATATTTACTGGTGAATGTTTATATTTGCTGGTATAGAGTGTGGTGTAACTATATTTACTGGTGAATGTTTATATTTGCTGGTTTCGAGAGTGGTGTAACTATATTTACTGGGGAATGGTTCTATTTGCTGGTATAAAGTGTGGTGTAACTATATTTACTGGTGAATGTTTATATTTGCTGGTTTCGAGTGTGGTGTAACTATATTTACTGGGGAATGGTTCTATTTGCTGGTATAGTGTGCGGTGTAACTATATTTACTGGGGAATGGTTATATTTGCTGGTATAGAGTGTGGTGTAACTATATTTACTGGGGAATGGTTATATTTGCTGGTATAGAGTGTGGTGTAACTATATTAACTGGTGAATGTTTATATTTGCTGGTTTCGAGTGTGGTGTTACTATATTTACTGGGGAATGGTTCTATTTGCTGGTTTCGAGTGTGGTGTTACTATATTTACTGGGGAATGGTTCTATTTGCTGGTATAGAGTGTGGTGTAACTATATTTACTGGGGAATGGTTCTCTTTGCTGGTATCGAGTGTGGTGTTACTATATTTACTGGGGAATGGTTCTATTTGCTGGTTTTGAGTGTGGTGTTACTATATTTACTGGGGAATGGTTCTATTTGCTGGTATAGTGTGCGGTGTAACTATATTTACTGGGGAATGGTTCTCTTTGCTGGTATCGAGTGTGGTGTTACTATATTTACTGGGGAATGGTTCTATTTGCTGGTTTCGAGTGTGGTGTTACTATATTTACTGGGGAATGGTTCTATTTGCTGGTATAGTGTGCGGTGTAACTATATTTACTGGGGAATGGTTCTCTTTGCTGGTATCGAGTGTGGTGTTACTATATTTACTGGGGAATGGTTCTATTTGCTGGTATAGTGTGCGGTGTAACTATATTTACTGGGGAATGGTTCTATTTGCTGGTGTAGAGTTTGGTGTTCCTATATTTACTGAGGAATGGTTACATTTGCTGGTATAGAGTGTGGTGTAACTATATTTACTGGGGAATTGTTCTATTTGCTGGTATAGAGTGTGGTGTTACTATATTTACTGGAGAATGGTTATATTTGCTGGTATAGTGTGCGGTGTAACTATATTTACTGGGGAATGGTTCTATTTGCTGGTGTAGAGTTTCGTGTTCCTATATTTACTGAGGAATGGTTACATTTGCTGGTATAGAGTGTGGTGTAACTATATTTACTGGGGAATTGTTCTATTTGCTGGTATAGGGTGTGGTGTAACTATATTTACTGGGGAATTGTTCTATTTGCTGGTATAGAGTGTGGTGTTACTATAGTTACTGGGGAATGGTTCTATTTGCTGGTATAGAGTGTGGTGTAACTATATTTACTGGGGAATTGTTCTATTTGCTGGTATAGAGTGTGGTGTTACTATAGTTACTGGGGAATGGTTCTATTTGCTGGTTTAGAGTGTGGTGTAACTATATTTACTGGGGAATGGTTCTATTTTCTGGTTTAGAGTGTGGTGTAACTATATTTACTGGGGAATGGTTATATTTGGTGGTATAGAGTGTGGTGTAACTATATTTACTGGAGAATGGATATATTTGCTGATTTAGAGTGTGGTGTAACTATATTTACTGGTGACTGTTTATATTTGCTGGTTTCGAGTGTGGTGTAACTATATTTACTGGGGAATTGTTCTATTTGCTGGTATAGAGTGTGGTGTAACTATATTTACTGGGGAATTGTTCTATTTGCTGGTATAGAGTGTGGTGTAACTATATTTACTGGTGAATGTTTATATTTGCTGGTTTCGAGTGTGGTGTAACTATATTTACTGGGGAATGGTTCTATTTGCTGGTATAAAGTGTGGTGTAACTATATTTACTGGTGAATGTTTATATTTGCTGGTTTCGAGTGTGGTGTAACTATATTTACTGGGGAATGGTTCTATTTGCTGGTATAGAGTGTGGTGTAACTATATTTACTGGTGAATGTTTATATTTGCTGGTTTCGAGAGTGGTGTAACTATATTTACTGGGGAATGGTTCTATTTGCTGGTATAGAGTGTGGTGTAACTATATTTACTGGTGAATGTTTATATTTGCTGGTTTCGAGTGTGGTGTAACTATATTTACTGGGGAATGGTTCTATTTGCTGGTATAGTGTGCGGTGTAACTATATTTACTGGGGAATGGTTATATTTGCTGGTATAGAGTGTGGTGTAACTATATTTACTGGGGAATGGTTATATTTGCTGGTATAGAGTGTGGTGTAACTATATTTACTGGTGAATGTTTATATTTGCTGGTTTCGAGTGTGGTGTAACTATATTTACTGGTGAATGGTTCTATTTGCTGGATTAGAGTGTGGTGTAACTATATTTACTGGAGAATAGTTCTATTTGCTGGTATAGAGTGTGGTGTAACTATATTTACTGGAGAATGGATATATTTGCTGGTACAGTGTGCGGTGTAACTATATTTACTGGGGAATGGTTATATTTGCTGGTATAGAGTGTGGTGTAACTATATTTACTGGTGAATGTTTATATTTGCTGGTTTCGAGTGTGGTGTAACTATATTTACTGGGGAATGGTTCTATTTGCTGGTATAGAGTGTGGTGTAACTATATTTACTGGGGAATGGTTCTGTTTGCTGGTTTCGAGTGTGGTGTAACTATATTTACTGGGGAATGGTTCTATTTGCTGGTATAGAGTGTGGTGTAACTATATTTACTGGTGAATGTTTATATTTGCTGGTTTCGAGTGTGGTGTAACTATATTTACTGGGGAATGGTTCTATTTGCTGGTATAGAGTGTGGTGTAACTATATTTACTGGGGAATGGTTATATTTGCTGGTATAGAGTGTGGTGTAACTATATTTACTGGTGAATGGTTGTATTTGCTGGTATAGAGTGTGGTGTTACTATATTTACTGGGGAATGGTTCTATTTGCTGGTATAGAGTGTGGTGTAACTATATTTACTGGGGAATGGTTCTATTGGCTGGTATAGTGTGCGGTGTAACTATATTTACTGGGGAATGGTTATATTTGCTGGTATAGAGTGTGGTGTAACTATATTTTCTGGTGAATGTTTATATTTGCTGGTTTTGAGTGTGGTGTAACTATATTTACTGGTGAATGGTTCTATTTGCTGGATTAGAGTGTGGTGTAACTATATTTACTGGAGAATAGTTCTATTTGCTGGTTTCGAGTGTAGTGTAACTATATTTACTGGTGAATGGTTCTATTTGCTGGATTAGAGTGTGGTGTAACTATATTTACTGGGGAATGGTTCTATTTGCTGGATTAGAGTGTGGTGTAACTATATTGACTGGTGAATGGTTCTATTTGCTGGATTAGAGTGTGGTGTAACTATATTTACTGGGGAATGGTTATATTTGCTGGTATAGAGTGTGGTGTAACTATATTTACTGGAGAATGGATATATTTGCTGGTACAGTGTGCGGTGTAACTATATTTACTGGTGAATGGTTCTATTTGCTGGATTAGAGTGTGGTGTAACTATATTTACTGGAGAATAGTTCTATTTGCTGGTATAGAGTGTGGTGTAACTATATTTACTGGGGAATGGTTCTATTTGCTGGTTTCGAGTGTGGTGTAACTATATTTACTGGGGAATGGTTCTATTTGCTGGTATAGAGTGTGGTGTAACTATATTTACTGGTGAATGGTTCTATTTGCTGGATTAGAGTGTGGTGTAACTATATTTACTGGGGAATGGTTATATTTGCTGGTATAGAGTGTGGTGTAACTATATTTTCTGGTGAATGGTTCTATTTGCTGGATTAGAGTGTGGTGTAACTATATTTACTGGAGAATAGTTCTATTTGCTGGTATAGAGTGTGGTTTAACTATATTTACTGGAGAATAGTTCTATTTGCTGGTATGGAGTGTGGTGTAACTATATTTACTGGGGAATGGTTCTATTTGCTGGTTTAGAGTGTGGTGTTACTATATTTACTGGGGAATGGTTATATTTGCTGGTTTAGAGTGTGGTGCAACTATATTTACTGGGGAATGGTTGTATTTGCTGGTATAGAGTGTGGTGTAACTATATTTACCGGGGAATGGTTCTATTTGCTGGTTTGGAGTGTGGTGTAACTATATTTACTGGGGAATGGTTCCATTTGCTGGTATAGAGTGTGGTGTAACTATATTTACTGGGGAATGGTTATAATTGCTGGTTTTGAGTGTGGTGTGACTATATTTCCTGGTGAATGGTTCTATTTGCTGGTTTGGAGTGTGGTGTAACTATATTTACTGGGGAATGGTTCTATTTGCTGGTTTCGAGTGTGGTGTTACTATATTTACTGGGGAATGGTTCTATTTGCTGGTATAGAGTGTGGTGTAACTATATTTACTGGGGAATGGTTATATTTGCTGGTTTAGAGTGTGGTGTTACTATATTTACTGGGGAATGGTTCTATTTGCTGGTATAGAGTGTGGTGTAACTATATTTACTGGGGAATGGATATATTTGCTGGGAGAGTGTGCGGTGTAACTATATTTACTGGGGAATGGTTCTATTTGCTGGTGTAGAGTGTGGTGTAATTATATTTCCTGGAGAATGGTTCTATTTGCTGGTTTAGAGTGTGGTGTAACTATATTTACTGGTGAATGTTTATATTTGCTGTTTTCGAGTGTGGTGTAACTATATTTACTGGGGAATGGTTCTATTTGCTGGTTTAGAGTTTGGTGTTCCTATATTTACTGAGGAATGGTTACATTTGCTGGTATAGAGTGTGGTGTAACTATATTTACTGGGGAATTGTTCTATTTGCTGGTATAGAGTGTGGTGTAACTATATTTACTGGGGAATGGTTATATTTGCTGGTTTAGAGTGTGGTGTTACTATATTTACTGGGGAATGGTTCTATTTGCTGGTTTAGAGTGTGGTGTAACTATATTTACTGGGGAATGGTTATATTTGCTGGTTTAGTGTGTGGTGTTACTATATTTACTGGGGAAAGGTTCTATTTTCTGGTTTAGAGTGTGGTGTAACTATATTTACTGGGGAATGGTTATATTTGGTGGTATAGAGTGTGGTGTAACTATATTTACTGGAGAATGGATATATTTGCTGGTACAGTGTGCGGTGTAACTATATTTACTGGGGAATGGTTCTATTTGCTGGTATAGAGTGTGGTGTAACTATATTTACTGGTGAATGTTTATATTTGCTGGTTTCGAGTGTGGTGTAACTATATTTACTGGGGAATGGTTCTATTTGCTGGTATAGTGTGCGGTGTAACTATATTTACTGGGGAATGGTTATATTTGCTGGTATAGAGTGTGGTGTAACTATATTTACTGGTGAATGGTTGTATTTGCTGGTATAGAGTGTGGTGTTACTATATTTACTGGGGAATGGTTCTATTTGCTGGTCTCGAGTGTGGTGTAACTATATTTACTGGTGAATGTTTATATTTGCTGGTTTCGAGTGTGGTGTAACTATATTTACTGGGGAATGGTTCTATTTGCTGGTATAGTGTGTGGTGTAACTATATTTACTGGGGAATGGTTATATTTTCTGGTTTCGAGTGTGGTGTAACTATATTTACTGGGGAATGGTTATATTTGCTGGTATAGAGTGTGGTGTAACTATATTTACTGGGGAATGGTTCTATTTGCTGGTATATAGTGTGGTGTAACTATATTTACTGGGGAATGGTTATATTTGCTGGTTTCGAGTGTGGTGTAACTATATTTACTGGGGAATGGTTATATTTGCTGGTATAGAGTGTGGTGTAACTATATTTTCTGGTGAATTTTTATATTTGCTGGTTTTGAGTGTGGTGTAACTATATTTACTGGTGAATGGTTCTATTTGCTGGATTAGAGTGTGGTGTAACTATATTTACTGGAGAATAGTTCTATTTGCTGGTTTCGAGTGTGGTGTAACTATATTTACTGGTGAATGGTTCTATTTGCTGGATTAGAGTGTGGTGTAACTATATTTACTGGAGAATAGTTCTATTTGCTGGTTTCGAGTGTGGTGTAACTATATTTACTGGTGAATGGTTCTACTTGCTGGATTAGAGTGTGGTGTAACTATATTAACTGGAGAATAGTTCTATTTGCTGGTATGGAGTGTGGTGTAACTATATTTACTGGTGAATGGTTCTGTTTGCTGGATTAGAGTGTGGTGTCACTATATTTACTGGAGAATAGTTCTATTTGCTGGTATAGAGTGTGGTGTAACTATCTTTACTGGGGAATGGTTCTATTTGCTGGTATAGTGTGCGGTGTAACTATATTTACTGGGGAATGGTTCTATTTGCTGGATTAGAGTGTGGTGTCACTATATTTACTGGAGAATAGTTCTATTTGCTGGTATAGAGTGTGGTGTAACTATATTTACTGGGGAATGGTTATATTTGCTGGTATAGAGTGTGCTGTAACTATATTTACTGGAGAATGGATATATTTTCTGGTACAGTGTGCGGTGTAACTATATTTACTGGTGAATGGTTCTATTTGCTGGATTAGAGTGTGGTGTAACTATATTTACTGGGGAATGGTTCTATTTGCTGGATTAGAGTGTGGTGTAACTATATTTACTGGAGAATAGTTCTATTGGCTGGTATAGAGTGTGGTGTAACTATATTTACTGGTGAATGGTTCTATTTGCTGGATTAGAGTGTGGTGTAACTATATTTACTGGAGAATAGTTCTATTTGCTGGTATAGAGTGTGGTGTAACTATATGTACTGGGGAATGGTTCTATTTGCTGGTTTCGAGTGTGGTGTAACTATATTTTCTGGGGAATCGTTCTATTTGCTGGTATACAGTGTGGTGTAACTATATTTACTGGGGAATGGTTATATTTGCTGGTATAGAGTGTGGTGTAACTATATTTTCTGGTGAATGTTTATATTTGCTGGTTTCGAGTGTGGTGTAACTATATTTACTGGTGAATGGTTGTATTTGCTGGTATAGAGTGTGGTGTAACTATATTTACCGGGGAATGGTTCTATTTGCTGGTTTGGAGTGTGGTGTAACTATATTTACTGGGGAATGGTTCCATTTGCTGGTATAGAGTGTGGTGTAACTATATTTACTGGGGAATGGTTATAATTGCTGGTTTTGAGTGTGGTGTGACTATATTTCCTGGTGAATGGTTCTATTTGCTGGTTTGGAGTGTGGTGTAACTATATTTACTGGGGAATGGTTCTCTTTGCTGGTCTCGAGTGTGGTGTTACTATATTTACTGGGGAATGGTTCTATTTGCTGGTTTCGATTGTGGTGTTACTATATTTACTGGGGAATGGTTCTATTTGCTGGTATAGAGTGTGGTGTAACTATATTTACTGGGGAATGGTTATATTTGCTGGTTTAGAGTGTGGTGTTACTATATTTACTGGGGAATGGTTCTATTTGCTGGTATAGAATGTGGTGTAACTATATTTACTGGAGAATGGATATATTTGCTGGTACAGTGTGCGGTGTAACTATATTTCCTGGTGAATGGTTCTATTTGCTGGATTAGAGTGTGGTGTAACTATATTTACTGGAGAATAGTTCTATTTGCTGGTATAGAGTGTGGTGTAACTATATTTACTGGGGAATGGTTCTATTTGCTGGTTTCGAGTGTGGTGTAACTATATTTACTGGGGAATGGTTCTATTTGCTGGATTAGAGTGTGGTGTAACTATATTTACTGGGGAATGGTTATATTTGCTGGTATAGAGTGTGGTGTAACTATATTTTCTGGTGAATGTTTATATTTGCTGGTTTCGAGTGTGGTGTAACTATATTTACTGGTGAATGGTTCTATTTGCTGGATTAGAGTGTGGTGTAACTATATTTACTGGAGAATAGTTCTATTTGCTGGTATAGAGTGTGGTTTAACTATATTTACTGGAGAATAGTTCTATTTGCTGGTATGGAGTGTGGTGTAACTTTATTTACTGGGGAATGGTTCTATTTGCTGGTTTAGAGTGTGGTGTTACTATATTTACTGGGGAATGGTTATATTTGCTGGTTTAGAGTGTGGTGCAACTATATTTCCCGGGGAATGGTTCTATTTGCTGGTTTGGAGTGTGGTGTAACTATATTTACTGGGGAATGGTTCCATTTGCTGGTATAGAGTGTGGTGTAACTATATTTACTGGGGAATGGTTATAACTGCTGGTTTTGAGTGTGGTGTGACTATATTTCCTGGTGAATGGTTCTATTTGCTGGTTTGGAGTGTGGTGTAACTATATTTACTGGGGAATGGTTCTCTTTGCTGGTCTCGAGTGTGGTGTTACTATATTTACTGGGGAATGGTTCTATTTGCTGGTTTCGAGTGTGGTGTTACTATATTTACTGGGGAATGGTTCTATTTGCTGGTATAGAGTGTGGTGTAACTATATTTACTGGGGAATGGATATATTTGCTGGTATAGTGTGCGGTGTAACTATATTTACTGGGGAATGGTTCTATTTGCTGGTGTAGAGTGTGGTGTAATTATATTTCCTGGAGAATGGTTCTATTTGCTGGTTTGGAGTGTGGTGTAACTATATTTACTGGTGAATGTTTATATTTGCTGTTTTCGAGTGTGGTGTAACTATATTTACTGGGGAATGGTTCTATTTGCTGGTTTAGAGTTTGGTGTTCCTATATTTACTGAGGAATGGTTACATTTGCTGGTATAGAGTGTGGTGTAACTATATTTACTGGGGAATTGTTCTATTTGCTGGTATAGAGTGTGGTGTTACTATATTTACTGGGGAATGGTTATATTTGCTGGTTTAGAGTGTGGTGTTACTATATTTACTGGGGAATGGTTCTATTTGCTGGTTTAGAGTGTGGTGTAACTATATTTACTGGGGAATGGTTATATTTGCTGGTTTAGTGTGTGGTGTTACTATATTTACTGGGGAATGGTTCTATTTTCTGGTTTAGAGTGTGGTGTAACTATATTTACTGGGGAATGGTTATATTTGGTGGTATAGAGTGTGGTGTAACTATATTTACTGGAGAATGGATATATTTGCTGGTACAGTGTGCGGTGTAACTATATTTACTGGGGAATGGTTCTATTTGCTGGTATAGAGTGTGGTGTAACTATATTTACTGGTGAATGTTTATATTTGCTGGTTTCGAGTGTGGTGTAACTATATTTACTGGGGAATGGTTCTATTTGCTGGTATAGTGTGCGGTGTAACTATATTTACTGGGGAATGGTTATATTTGCTGGTATAGAGTGTGGTGTAACTATATTTACTGGTGAATGGTTGTATTTGCTGGTATATAGTGTGGTGTAACTATATTTACTGGGGAATGGTTATATTTGCTGGTTTCGAGTGTGGTGTAACTATATTTACTGGGGAATGGTTATATTTGCTGGTATAGAGTGTGGTGTAACTATATTTTCTGGTGAATTTTTATATTTGCTGGTTTTGAGTGTGGTGTAACTATATTTACTGGTGAATGGTTCTATTTGCTGGATTAGAGTGTGGTGTAACTATATTTACTGGAGAATAGTTCTATTTGCTGGTTTCGACTGTGGTGTAACTATATTTACTGGTGAATGGTTCTATTTGCTGGATTAGAGTGTGGTGTAACTATATTTACTGGAGAATAGTTCTATTTGCTGGTTTCGAGTGTGGTGTAACTATATTTACTGGTGAATGGTTCTATTTGCTGGATTAGAGTGTGGTGTAACTATATTAACTGGAGAATAGTTCTATTTGCTGGTATGGAGTGTGGTGTAACTATATGTACTGGTGAATGGTTCTATTTGCTGGATTAGAGTGTGGTGTCACTATATTTACTGGAGAATAGTTCTATTTGCTGGTATAGAGTGTGGTGTAACTATATTTACTGGGGAATGGTTCTATTTGCTGGTATAGTGTGCGGTGTAACTATATTTACTGGGGAATGGTTCTATTTGCTGGATTAGAGTGTGGTGTCACTATATTTACTGGAGAATAGTTCTATTTGCTGGTATAGAGTGTGGTGTAACTATATTTACTGGGGAATGGTTATATTTGCTGGTGTAGAGTGTGGTGTAACTATATTTACTGGAGAATGGATATATTTTCTGGTACAGTGTGCGGTGTAACTATATTTACTGGTGAATGGTTCTATTTGCTGGATTGGAGTGTGGTGTAACTATATTTACTGGAGAATAGTTCTATTTGCTGGTATAGAGTGTGGTGTAACTATATTTACTGGGGAATGGTTCTATTTGCTGGTTTCGAGTGTGGTGTAACTATATTTTCTGGGGAATGGTTCTATTTGCTGGTATAGAGTGTGGTGTAACTATATTTTCTGGTGAATGTTTATATTTGCTGGTTTCGAGTGTGGTGTAACTATATTTACTGGTGAATGGTTGTATTTGCTGGTATAGAGTGTGGTGTAACTATATTTACCGGGGAATGGTTCTATTTGCTGGTTTGGAGTGTGGTGTAACTATATTTACTGGGGAATGGTTCCATTTGCTGGTATAGAGTGTGGTGTAACTATATTTACTGGGGAATGGTTATAATTGCTGGTTTTGAGTGTGGTGTGACTATATTTCCTGGTGAATGGTTCTATTTGCTGGTTTGGAGTGTGGTGTAACTATATTTACTGGGGAATGGTTCTCTTTGCTGGTCTCGAGTGTGGTGTAACTATATTTACTGGGGAATGGTTCTATTTGCTGGTATAGAGTGTGGTGTAACTATATTTACCGGGGAATGGTTCTATTTGCTGGTTTCGATTGTGGTGTTACTATATTTACTGGGGAATGGTTCTATTTGCTGGTATAGAGTGTGGTGTAACTATATTTACTGGGGAATGGTTATATTTGCTGGTTTAGAGTGTGGTGTTACTATATTTACTGGGGAATGGTTCTATTTGCTGGTATAGAGTGTGGTGTAACTATATTTACTGGGGAATGGTTATATTTGCTGGTATAGAATGTGGTGTAACTATATTTACTGGAGAATGGATATATTTGCTGGCACAGTGTGCGGTGTAACTATATTTCCTGGTGAATGGTTCTATTTGCTGGTATAGAGTGTGGTGTAACTATATTTACTGGGGAATGGTTCTATTTGCTGGTTTCGAGTGTGGTGTAACTATATTTACTGGGGAATGGTTCTATTTGCTGGATTAGAGTGTGGTGTAACTATATTTACTGGGGAATGGTTATATTTGCTGGTATAGAGTGTGGTGTAACTATATTTTCTGGTGAATGTTTATATTTGCTGGTTTCGAGTGTGGTGTAACTATATTTACTGGTGAATGGTTCTATTTGCTGGATTAGAGTGTGGTGTAACTATATTTACTGGAGAATAGTTCTATTTGCTGGTATAGAGTGTGGTTTAACTATATTTACTGGAGAATAGTTCTATTTGCTGGTATGGAGTGTGGTGTAACTTTATTTACTGGGGAATGGTTCTATTTGCTGGTTTAGAGTGTGGTGTTACTATATTTACTGGGGAATGGTTATATTTGCTGGTTTAGAGTGTGGTGCAACTATATTTACCGGGGAATGGTTCTATTTGCTGGTTTGGAGTGTGGTGTAACTATATTTACTGGGGAATGGTTCCATTTGCTGGTATAGAGTGTGGTGTAACTATATTTACTGGGGAATGGTTATAATTGCTGGTTTTGAGTGTGGTGTGACTATATTTCCTGGTGAATGGTTCTATTTGCTGGTTTGGAGTGTGGTGTAACTATATTTACTGGGGAATGGTTCTCTTTGCTGGTCTCGAGTGTGGTGTTACTATATTTACTGGGGAATGGTTCTATTTGCTGGTTTCGAGTGTGGTGTTACTATATTTACTGGGGAATGGTTCTATTTGCTGGTATAGAGTGTGGTGTAACTATATTTACTGGGGAATGGTTATATTTGCTAGTTTAGAGTGTGGTGTTACTATATTTACTGGGGAATGGTTCTATTTGCTGGTATAGAGTGTGGTGTAACTATATTTACTGGGGAATGGATATATTTGCTGGTATAGTGTGCGGTGTAACTATATTTACTGGGGAATGGTTCTATTTGCTGGTGTAGAGTGTGGTGTAATTATATTTCCTGGAGAATGGTTCTATTTGCTGGTTTAGAGTGTGGTGTAACTATATTTACTGGTGAATGTTTATATTTGCTGTTTTCGAGTGTGGTGTAACTATATTTACTGGGGAATGGTTCTATTTGCTGGTTTAGAGTTTGGTGTTCCTATATTTACTGAGGAATGGTTACATTTGCTGGTATAGAGTGTGGTGTTACTATATTTACTGGGGAATGGTTATATTTGCTGGTTTAGAGTTTGGTGTTCCTATATTTACTGAGGAATGGTTACATTTGCTGGTATAGAGTGTGGTGTTACTATATTTACTGGTGAATGTTTATATTTGCTGTTTTCGAGTGTGGTGTAACTATATTTACTGGGGAATTGTTCTATTTGCTGGTATAGAGTGTGGTGTTACTATATTTACTGGGGAATGGTTATATTTGCTGGTTTAGAGTGTGGTGTTACTATATTTACTGGGGAATGGTTCTATTTGCTGGTTTAGAGTGTGGTGTAACTATATTTACTGGGGAATGGTTATATTTGCTGGTTTAGTGTGTGGTGTTACTATATTTACTGGGGAATGGTTCTATTTTCTGGTTTAGAGTGTGGTGTAACTATATTTACTGGGGAATGGTTATATTTGGTGGTATAGAGTGTGGTGTAACTATATTTACTGGAGAATGGATATATTTGCTGGTACAGTGTGCGGTGTAACTATATTTACTGGGGAATGGTTCTATTTGCTGGTATAGAGTGTGGTGTAACTATATTTACTGGTGAATGTTTATATTTGCTGGTTTCGAGTGTGGTGTAACTATATTTACTGGGGAATGGTTCTATTTGCTGGTATAGTGTGCGGTGTAACTATATTTACTGGGGAATGGTTATATTTGCTGGTATAGAGTGTGGTGTAACTATATTTACTGGTGAATGGTTGTATTTGCTGGTATATAGTGTGGTGTAACTATATTTACTGGGGAATGGTTATATTTGCTGGTTTCGAGTGTGGTGTAACTATATTTACTGGGGAATGGTTATATTTGCTGGTATAGAGTGTGGTGTAACTATATTTTCTGGTGAATTTTTATATTTGCTGGTTTTGAGTGTGGTGTAACTATATTTACTGGTGAATGGTTCTATTTGCTGGATTAGAGTGTGGTGTAACTATATTTACTGGAGAATAGTTCTATTTGCTGGTTTCGAGTGTGGTGTAACTATATTTCCTGGTGAATGGTTCTATTTGCTGGATTAGAGTGTGGTGTAACTATATTTACTGGAGAATAGTTCTATTTGCTGGTTTCGAGTGTGGTGTAACTATATTTACTGGTGAATGGTTCTATTTGCTGGATTAGAGTGTGGTGTAACTATATTAACTGGAGAATAGTTCTATTTGCTGGTATGGAGTGTGGTGTAACTATATTTACTGGTGAATGGTTCTATTTGCTGGATGAGAGTGTGGTGTCACTATATTTACTGGAGAATAGTTCTATTTGCTGGTATAGAGTGTGGTGTAACTATATTTACTGGGGAATGGTTCTATTTGCTGGTATAGTGTGCGGTGTAACTATATTTACTGGGGAATGGTTCTATTTGCTGGATTAGAGTGTGGTGT
The DNA here is from genome assembly GCF_036365525.1 of Heterodontus francisci. Taxonomy (NCBI): domain Eukaryota; kingdom Metazoa; phylum Chordata; class Chondrichthyes; order Heterodontiformes; family Heterodontidae; genus Heterodontus; species Heterodontus francisci. The sequence continues at coordinate 9,030,271 of NC_090377.1, forward strand.
CACTATATTTACTGGAGAATAGTTCTATTTGCTGGTATAGAGTGTGGTGTAACTATATTTACTGGGGAATGGTTATATTTGCTGGTGTAGAGTGTGGTGTAACTATATTTACTGGAGAATGGATATATTTTCTGGTACAGTGTGCGGTGTAACTATATTTACTGGTGAATGGTTCTATTTGCTGGATTGGAGTGTGGTGTAACTATATTTACTGGAGAATAGTTCTATTTGCTGGTATAGAGTGTGGTGTAACTATATTTACTGGGGAATGGTTCTATTTGCTGGTTTAGAGTGTGGTGTAACTATATTTACTGAGGAATGGTTATATTTGCTGGTATAGAGTGTGGTGTAACTATATTTTCTGGTGAATGTTTATATTTGCTGGTTTCGAGTGTGGTGTAACTATATTTACTGGTGAATGGTTGTATTTGCTGGTATAGAGTGTGGTGTAACTATATTTACCGGGGAATGGTTCTATTTGCTGGTTTGGAGTGTGGTGTAACTATATTTACTGGGGAATGGTTCCATTTGCTGGTATAGAGTGTGGTGTAACTATATTTACTGGGGAATGGTTATAATTGCTGGTTTTGAGTATGGTGTGACTATATTTCCTGGTGAATGGTTCTATTTGCTGGTTTGGAGTGTGGTGTAACTATATTTACTGGGGAATGGTTCTCTTTGCTGGTCTCGAGTGTGGTGTTACTATATTTACTGGGGAATGGTTCTATTTGCTGGTTTCGAGTGTGGTGTTACTATATTTACTGGGGAATGGTTCTATTTGCTGGTATAGAGTGTGGTGTAACTATATTTACTGGGGAATGGTTATATTTGCTGGTTTAGAGTGTGGTGTTACTATATTTACTGGGGAATGGATATATTTGCTGGTATAGTGTGCGGTGTAACTATATTTACTGGGGAATGGTTCTATTTGCTGGTGTAGAGTGTGGTGTAATTATATTTCCTGGAGAATGGTTCTATTTGCTGGTTTAGAGTGTGGTGTAACTATATTTACTGGGGAATGGTTCTATTTGCTGGTTTCGAGTGTGGTGTAACTATATTTACTGGGGAATGGTTATATTTGCTGGTATAGAGTGTGGTGTAACTATATTTTCTGGTGAATTTTTATATTTGCTGGTTTTGAGTGTGGTGTAACTATATTTACTGGTGAATGGTTCTATTTGCTGGATTAGAGTGTGGTGTAACTATATTTACTGGAGAATAGTTCTATTTGCTGGTTTCGAGTGTGGTGTAACTATATTTACTGGTGAATGGTTCTATTTGCTGGATTAGAGTGTGGTGTAACTATATTTACTGGAGAATAGTTCTATTTGCTGGTTTCGAGTGTGGTGTAACTATATTTACTGGTGAATGGTTCTATTTGCTGGATTAGAGTGTGGTGTAACTATATTTCCTGGAGAATAGTTCTATTTGCTGGTATGGAGTGTGGTGTAACTATATTTACTGGTGAATGGTTCTATTTGCTGGATTAGAGTGTGGTGTCACTATATTTACTGCAGAATAGTTCTATTTGCTGGTATAGAGTGTGGTGTAACTATATTTACTGGGGAATGGTTCTATTTGCTGGTATAGAGTGTGGTGTAACTATATTTACTGGGGAATGGTTATATTTGGTGGTATAGATTGTGGTGCAACTATATTTACTGGAGAATGGATATATTTGCTGGTACAGTGTGCGGTGTAACTATATTTACTGGGGAATGGTTCTATTTGCTGGTATAGAGTGTGGTGTAACTATATTTACTGGTGAATGTTTATATTTGCTGGTTTCGAGTGTGGTGTAACTATATTTACTGGGGAATGGTTCTATTTGCTGGTATAGTGTGCGGTGTAACTATATTTACTGGGGAATGGTTATATTTGCTGGTATAGAGTGTGGTGTAACTATATTTACTGGTGAATGGTTGTATTTGCTGGTATATAGTGTGGTGTAACTATATTTACTGTGGAATGGTTATATTTGCTGGTTTCGAGTGTGGTGTAACTATATTTACTGGGGAATGGTTATATTTGCTGGTATAGAGTGTGGTGTAACTATATTTTCTGGTGAATTTTTATATTTGCTGGTTTTGAGTGTGGTGTAACTATATTTACTGGTGAATGGTTCTATTTGCTGGATTAGAGTGTGGTGTAACTATATTTACTGGAGAATAGTTCTATTTGCTGGTTTCGAGTGTGGTGTAACTATATTTACTGGTGAATGGTTCTATTTGCTGGATTAGAGTGTGGTGTAACTATATTTACTGGAGAATAGTTCTATTTGCTGGTTTCGAGTGTGGTGTAACTATATTTACTGGTGAATGGTTCTATTTGCTGGATTAGAGTGTGGTGTAACTATATTAACTGGAGAATAGTTCTATTTGCTGGTATGGAGTGTGGTGTAACTATATTTACTGGTGAATGGTTCTATTTGCTGGATTAGAGTGTAGTGTCACTATATTTACTGGAGAATAGTTCTATTTGCTGGTATAGAGTGTGGTGTAACTATATTTACTGGGGAATGGTTCTATTTGCTGGTATAGTGTGCGGTGTAACTATATTTACTGGGGAATGGTTCTATTTGCTGGATTAGAGTGTGGTGTCACTATATTTACTGGAGAATAGTTCTATTTGCTGGTATAGAGTGTGGTGTAACTATATTTACTGGGGAATGGTTATATTTGCTGGTGTAGAGTGTGGTGTAACTATATTTACTGGAGAATGGATATATTTTCTGGTACAGTGTGCGGTGTAACTATATTTACTGGTGAATGGTTCTATTTGCTGGATTGGAGTGTGGTGTAACTATATTTACTGGAGAATAGTTCTATTTGCTGGTATAGAGTGTGGTGTAACTATATTTACTGGGGAATGGTTCTATTTGCTGGTTTAGAGTGTGGTGTAACTATATTTACTGGGGAATGGTTATATTTGCTGGTATAGAGTGTGGTGTAACTATATTTTCTGGTGAATGTTTATATTTGCTGGTTTCGAGTGTGGTGTAACTATATTTACTGGTGAATGGTTGTATTTGCTGGTATAGAGTGTGGTGTAACTATATTTACCGGGGAATGGTTCTATTTGCTGGTTTGGAGTGTGGTGTAACTATATTTACTGGGGAATGGTTCCATTTGCTGGTATAGAGTGTGGTGTAACTATATTTACTGGGGAATGGTTATAATTGCTGGTTTTGAGTGTGGTGTGACTATATTTCCTGGTGAATGGTTCTATTTGCTGGTTTGGAGTGTGGTGTAACTATATTTACTGGGGAATGGTTCTCTTTGCTGGTCTCGAGTGTGGTGTTACTATATTTACTGGGGAATGGTTCTATTTGCTGGTATAGAGTGTGGTGTAACTATATTTACTGGGGAATGGTTATATTTGCTGGTTTAGAGTGTGGTGTTACTATATTTACTGGGGAATGGATATATTTGCTGGTATAGTGTGCGGTGTAACTATATTTACTGGGGAATGGTTCTATTTGCTGGTGTAGAGTGTGGTGTAATTATATTTCCTGGAGAATGGTTCTATTTGCTGGTTTAGAGTGTGGTGTAACTATATTTACTGGGGAATGGTTATATTTGCTGGTTTCGAGTGTGGTGTAACTATATTTACTGGGGAATGGTTATATTTGCTGGTATAGAGTGTGGTGTAACTATATTTTCTGGTGAATTTTTATATTTGCTGGTTTTGAGTGTGGTGTAACTATATTTACTGGTGAATGGTTCTATTTGCTGGATTAGAGTGTGGTGTAACTATATTTACTGGAGAATAGTTCTATTTGCTGGTTTCGAGTGTGGTGTAACTATATTTACTGGTGAATGGTTCTATTTGCTGGATTAGAGTGTGGTGTAACTATATTTACTGGAGAATAGTTCTATTTGCTGGTTTCGAGTGTGGTGTAACTATATTTACTGGTGAATGGTTCTATTTGCTGGATTAGAGTGTGGTGTAACTATATTTACTGGAGAATAGTTCTATTTGCTGGTATGGAGTGTGGTGTAACTATATTTACTGGTGAATGGTTCTATTTGCTGGATTAGAGTGTGGTGTCACTATATTTACTGCAGAATAGTTCTATTTGCTGGTATAGAGTGTGGTGTAACTATATTTACTGGGGAATGGTTCTATTTGCTGGTATAGTGTGCGGTGTAACTATATTTACTGGGGAATGGTTCTATTTGCTGGATTAGAGTGTGGTGTCACTATATTTACTGGAGAATAGTTCTATTTGCTGGTATAGAGTGTGGTGTAACTATATTTACTGGGGAATGGTTATATTTGCTGGTATAGAGTGTGGTGTAACTATATTTTCTGGTGAATTTTTATATTTGCTGGTTTTGAGTGTGGTGTAACTATATTTACTGGTGAATGGTTCTATTTGCTGGATTAGAGTGTGGTGTAACTATATTTACTGGAGAATAGTTCTATTTGCTGGTTTCGAGTGTGGTGTAACTATATTTACTGGTGAATGGTTCTATTTGCTGGATTAGAGTGTGGTGTAACTATATTTACTGGAGAATAGTTCTATTTGCTGGTTTCGAGTGTGGTGTAACTATATTTACTGGTGAATGGTTCTATTTGCTGGATTAGAGTGTGGTGTAACTATATTTCCTGGAGAATAGTTCTATTTGCTGGTATGGAGTGTGGTGTAACTATATTTACTGGTGAATGGTTCTATTTGCTGGATTAGAATGTGGTGTCACTATATTTACTGCAGAATAGTTCTATTTGCTGGTATAGAGTGTGGTGTAACTATATTTACTGGGGAATGGTTCTATTTGCTGGTATAGAGTGTGGTGTAACTATATTTACTGGGGAATGGTTATATTTGGTGGTATAGATTGTGGTGCAACTATATTTACTGGAGAATGGATATATTTGCTGGTACAGTGTGCGGTGTAACTATATTTACTGGGGAATGGTTCTATTTGCTGGTATAGAGTGTGGTGTAACTATATTTACTGGTGAATGTTTATATTTGCTGGTTTCGAGTGTGGTGTAACTATATTTACTGGGGAATGGTTCTATTTGCTGGTATAGTGTGCGGTGTAACTATATTTACTGGGGAATGGTTATATTTGCTGGTATAGAGTGTGGTGTAACTATATTTACTGGTGAATGGTTGTATTTGCTGGTATATAGTGTGGTGTAACTATATTTACTGTGGAATGGTTATATTTGCTGGTTTCGAGTGTGGTGTAACTATATTTACTGGGGAATGGTTATATTTGCTGGTATAGAGTGTGGTGTAACTATATTTTCTGGTGAATTTTTATATTTGCTGGTTTTGAGTGTGGTGTAACTATATTTACTTGTGAATGGTTCTATTTGCTGGATTAGAGTGTGGTGTAACTATATTTACTGGAGAATAGTTCTATTTGCTGGTTTCGAGTGTGGTGTAACTATATTTACTGGTGAATGGTTCTATTTGCTGGATTAGAGTGTGGTGTAACTATATTTACTGGAGAATAGTTCTATTTGCTGGTTTCGAGTGTGGTGTAACTATATTTACTGGTGAATGGTTCTATTTGCTGGATTAGAGTGTGGTGTAACTATATTTACTGGTGAATGGTTCTATTTGCTGGATTAGAGTGTAGTGTCACTATATTTACTGGAGAATAGTTCTATTTGCTGGTATAGAGTGTGGTGTAACTATATTTACTGGGGAATGGTTCTATTTGCTGGTATAGTGTGCGGTGTAACTATATTTACTGGGGAATGGTTCTATTTGCTGGATTAGAATGTGGTGTCACTATATTTACTGGAGAATAGTTCTATTTGCTGGTATAGAGTGTGGTGTAACTATATTTACTGGGGAATGGTTATATTTGCTGGTGTAGAGTGTGGTGTAACTATATTTACTGGAGAATGGATATATTTTCTGGTACAGTGTGCGGTGTAACTATATTTACTGGTGAATGGTTCTCGCACCCACACTTTTTGGGATTTTCTTCTCCCTGCTGCTTTCACATGCGTTCAAATCCTCTGAAGAAGGAATTTTCCTCCACACAAGATCAGGGGGCAGGTTGTTCAACCTTGCCCGTCTAAGAGCGAAGTCCAAAGTACGGAAAGTCCTCATCAGAGAACTCCTCTTTGCTGACGATGCTGCTTTAAAATCTCACACTGAAGAATGCCTGCAGAGTCTCATCGACAGGTTTGCGTCTGCCTGCAATGAATTTGGCCTAACCATCAGCCTCAAGAAAACGAACATCATGGGGCAGGATGTCAGAAATGCTCCATCCATCAATATTGGCGACCACGCTCTGGAAGTGGTTCAAGAGTTCACCTACCTAGGCTCAACTATCACCAGTAACCTGTCTCTAGATGCAGAAATCAACAAGCGCATGGGTAAGGCTTCCACTGCTATGTTCAGACTGGCCAAGAGAGTGTGGGAAAATGGCGCACTGACACGGAACACAAAAGTCCGAGTGTATCAGGCCTGTGTCCTCAGTACCTTGCTCTACGGCAGCGAGGCCTGGACAACGTATGCCAGCCAAGAGCGACGTCTCAATTCATTCCATCTTCGCTGCCTTCGGAGAATACTTGGCATCAGGTGGCAGGACTATATCTCCAACACAGAAGTCCTTGAAGCGGCCAACATCCCCAGCTTATACACACTACTGAGTCAGCGGCGCTTGAGATGGCTTGGCCATGTGAGCCGCATGGAAGATGGCAGGATCCCCAAAGACACATTGTACAGCGAGCTCGCCACTGGTATCAGACCCACCGGCCGTCCATGTCTCCGTTATAAAGACGTCTGCAAACGCGACATGAAATCGTGTGACATTGATCACAAGTCGTGGGAGTCAGTTGCCAGCATTCGCCAGAGCTGGCGGGCAGCCATAAAGACAGGGCTAAATTGTGGCGAGTCGAAGAGACTTAGTAGTTGGCAGGAAAAAAGACAGAGGCGCAAGGGGAGAGCCAACTGTGCAACAGCCCCAACAAACAAATTTCTCTGCAGCACCTGTGGAAGAGCCTGTCACTCCAGAATTGGCCTTTATAGCCACTCCAGGCGCTGCTTCACAAACCACTGACCACCTCCAGGCGCGTATCCATTGTCTCTCGAGATAAGGAGGCCCAAAAGAAAGGTTCTATTTGCTGGATTGGAGTGTGGTGTAACTATATTTACTGGAGAATAGTTCTATTTGCTGGTATAGAGTGTGGTGTAACTATATTTACTGGGGAATGGTTCTATTTGCTGGTTTAGAGTGTGGTGTAACTATATTTACTGGGGAATGGTTATATTTGCTGGTATAGAGTGTGGTGTAACTATATTTTCTGGTGAATGTTTATATTTGCTGGTTTCGAGTGTGGTGTAACTATATTTACTGGTGAATGGTTGTATTTGCTGGTATAGAGTGTGGTGTAACTATATTTACCGGGGAATGGTTCTATTTGCTGGTTTGGAGTGTGGTGTAACTATATTTACTGGGGAATGGTTATAATTGCTGGTTTTGAGTGTGGTGTGACTATATTTCCTGGTGAATGGTTCTATTTGCTGGTATAGAGTGTGGTGTAACTATATTTACTGGGGAATGGTTATAATTGCTGGTTTTGAGTGTGGTGTGACTATATTTCCTGGTGAATGGTTCTATTTGCTGGTTTGGAGTGTGGTGTAACTATATTTACTGGGGAATGGTTCTCTTTGCTGGTCTCGAGTGTGGTGTTACTATATTTACTGGGGAATGGTTCTATTTGCTGGTATAGAGTGTGGTGTAACTATATTTACTGGGGAATGGTTATATTTGCTGGTTTAGAGTGTGGTGTTACTATATTTACTGGGGAATGGATATATTTGCTGGTATAGTGTGCGGTGTAACTATATTTACTGGGGAATGGTTCTATTTGCTGGTGTAGAGTGTGGTGTAATTATATTTCCTGGAGAATGGTTCTATTTGCTGGTTTAGAGTGTGGTGTAACTATATTTACTGGGGAATGGTTATATTTGCTGGTTTCGAGTGTGGTGTAACTATATTTACTGGGGAATGGTTATATTTGCTGGTATAGAGTGTGGTGTAACTATATTTTCTGGTGAATTTTTATATTTGCTGGTTTTGAGTGTGGTGTAACTATATTTACTGGTGAATGGTTCTATTTGCTGGATTAGAGTGTGGTGTAACTATATTTACTGGAGAATAGTTCTATTTGCTGGTTTCGAGTGTGGTGTAACTATATTTACTGGTGAATGGTTCTATTTGCTGGATTAGAGTGTGGTGTAACTATATTTACTGGAGAATAGTTCTATTTGCTGGTTTCGAGTGTGGTGTAACTATATTTACTGGTGAATGGTTCTATTTGCTGGATTAGAGTGTGGTGTAACTATATTTACTGGAGAATAGTTCTATTTGCTGGTATGGAGTGTGGTGTAACTATATTTACTGGTGAATGGTTCTATTTGCTGGATTAGAGTGTGGTGTCACTATATTTACTGCAGAATAGTTCTATTTGCTGGTATAGAGTGTGGTGTAACTATATTTACTGGGGAATGGTTCTATTTGCTGGTATAGTGTGCGGTGTAACTATATTTACTGGGGAATGGTTCTATTTGCTGGATTAGAGTGTGGTGTCACTATATTTACTGGAGAATAGTTCTATTTGCTGGTATAGAGTGTGGTGTAACTATATTTACTGGGGAATGGTTATATTTGCTGGTATAGAGTGTGGTGTAACTATATTTACTGGAGAATGGATATATTTTCTGGTACAGTGTGCGGTGTAACTATATTTACTGGGGAATGGTTATATTTGCTGGTATAGAGTGTGGTGTAACTATATTTACTGGAGAATGGATATATTTTCTGGTACAGTGTGTGGTGTAACTATATTTACTGGAGAATAGTTCTATTTGCTGGTATAGAGTGTGGTGTAACTATATTTACTGGGGAATGGTTCTATTTGCTGGTATAGAGTGTGGTGTAACTATATTTTCTGGGGAATGGTTATATTTGCTGGTATAGAGTGTGGTGTAACTATATTTTCTGGTGAATGTTTATATTTGCTGGTTTCGAGTGTGGTGTAACTATATTTACTGGTGAATGGTTCTATTTGCTGGATTAGAGTGTGGTGTAACTATATTTACTGGAGAATAGTTCTATTTGCTGGTATAGAGTGTGGTTTAACTATATTTACTGGAGAATAGTTCTATTTGCTGGTATAGAGTGTGGTGCAACTATATTTCCTGGAGAATGGTTCTATTTGCTGCTTTAGAGTGTGGTGTGACTATATTTACTGGTGAATGGTTGTATTTGCTGGTTTTGAGTGTGGTGTAACTATATTTACTGGTGAATGGTTGTATTTGCTGGTATAGAGTGTGGTGTTACTATATTTACTGGGGAATGGTTATATTTGCCAGTATAAAGTGTGCTGTGCCTGTACCTACCTGAGATCTGTCCGTCTCCTGCGAAGAATGTTTTCATGTTCTCTGTCCGGAAGCCATTCCTCCGCAGCATTCGGTAAAAGCGTAACACATTATACACGTGCCGCTGATATGTGAGGTGCTCCTTCCATCCTCCTGAAAATCAATGAGATAGCAGGATGAAGGAGACAAATCTGTCGGCAGCAACCAATCTCATTCCTGAAACACTCGTCTAACACAGAGAGACCTGGACACAAGCTGTCAGCCTTTGCAGAGGGAGCAGCATTCTTGCCTAAGTCAGACGGTTGTGGGTTTCATATGAACATATGAATTAGGAGCAGGAGTAGGCCACTCGGCCCCTCGAGCCTGCCGAACCATTCAGCAAGATCATGGCTGATCTGATTGTAATCTCAACTCCAAATTCCCACCTCCCCCCAATAACCTTTCACCCTCTAGTTCATCAAGAATCTAGCTATTTCTGCCTTTAAAATATTCAAAGACTCTGCTTCCACTGCCTTTTGAGGAAGAGAATTCCAAAGACTCACGACCCTCTGAGAGAAATAATTTCTCCTCATCTCTGCCTTAAATGGGCGACCTCTTATCTTTAAACAGTGACCCCTAGTTCGAGATTATTCCACAAGAAGAAACATCCTTTCCACATCCAGCCTGTCAAAACCCGTCAGGATCTTATGTGTTTCAATCAAGTCGCCTCTTACTCTTCTAAATTCCAGTTGATACAAGCCTAGCCTGTCCAATCTTTCCTCAAAAGGCAACCCACCCATTCCAGGTATCAGTCTAGTAAACCTTCTCTGAACTGCTTCCAGCATTTACATCCTTCCTTAAATAAGGAGACCAATACTGTACACAGTACTCCAGATGTGGTCTCACCAATGCCCTGTATAACTGAAGCATAACCTCCCTACTTTTGTATTCAATTCCCCTTGCAATAAACAATAACAATCTATTAACTTTCCTAATTACTTGCTGTACCTGCATGCTAACCTTTTGTGATTCATGCACGAGGACACCCAGATCCCTCCGTATCTGCAATCTCTCACCATTTAAATAATATGATTCTTTTTTATTCTTTCTGCCAAAATTGACAATTTCACATTTTCCCACATTATACTCCATTTGCCAGATCTTTGCCCACTCACTTAACCTATCTATATCCCTTTGAAGCCTCCGTAAGTCCTCTTCACAACTTACTTTCCTACCTATCTTTGTGTCATCAGAAAAGTTAGCAACCATACCTTCAGTCCCTTCATCCAAGTCATTCTTTAAATTGTAAAAAGTTGAGGCCCCAGCACTGATCCCTGTGGCACACCACTCGTTACATCTTGTCAACCAGAAAATGACCCAGAGACTTGAGCCCATAATCCAGGCTGACACTCCAGTGCAGTACTGAGGAGTGCTGCACCGTCAGAGGTGTTGTCTTTTGAATGAGACATTAAACCGAGGCCCTGTCTATCCTCTTAGGTGAATGTTAAAGGTCCCATGGCTATATTTGAAGAAGAGCTGGGCCAATATCAATCCTTTAACCAGCATCACGAAAAAATTATTTTGATCATTATCACATTGCTATTTCACCTCGATTCCTCTTAGCCACTTACTGTTACTCTTTGCCTCCCCTCTCTCCCTGTCTCTCTTCCTCCCTCCCTCTTCTTCCCTCTATCTCCCTCTCCCTCCCCCACCTCTCTCACTTTTTATCTCCTCTCTCATTATCCCTTTCTGCTCCTCCATCTCTCCCCTTCTCTCTCTCCCATTCTCCCCTTTCCCACTCCCTCTCTACCACTCCCTTCCTGTACCCTCTCTTGTCCTCTCCCTCACTGTCCGCTCTCACTCTTTCCTTCCCTGTCTCCTTTTTCTTCTCGCTCTCTCCCCTTTCCATCCATCCCTCCCTCCTCTTCCTTCACACTCTCACGTGCTCTGTCTCCATATCTTTCTCTCACACTCTCTCTCTCATACATACACACACACATATCTCACCAGAGAGCAGCACTCCATGGTCACATGTCTGATACATGCGGCAGGATTTCTGTGACGACAGTTGTTGCCGATGACATCGGCGTGTGTTTTTATTTAACTCACAGTTGGCAGCGGCAGGATTGGGGCTGGTGATGGTGAGAAGCCGAGGACAAGCGGCAAAACCCTTCTGTTCTGAAGCAAGAAAACACAATGTTACTTTGGGGCAAATCCTTCAAACCAAGATCAAGTCTGATGCAGGGGGACAGGGGAAGGTTCTTTAAAGCAAATCTTCAAGGTTGTGACTGAGATTTAATCCTAGATTGAAACCTGGGAATCAACAATCAAATTCTGCCTCCCCCAAAATATTCTGTGGTTAATTTTACCCTAACCCAACCATCGGGAACTATTGGGATTGGATGCAGTGCTATTTTCACAACCCTCCTGATTTTACATAAGAAATAGGAGCAGGGTAGGCTGTATGGCCCCTTAACCCCAACTCCACCTTCCCGTACTATTCTCACATCTCTTACTTCCCTTAGTCTCCAAAATCTAGCAATCCTAGTCTCAAATATACTGAATGGCTGAGCATTCGCTGCTGTCTAGGGTAGAGAATTCCAAAGATTCACAACCCTCTGTGAAGACATTTCTATTCATCTCAGTCCTAAATGGCCACCCCTTATCCTGAGACTGACCCCCCCAGTTAGAATATATAGTTTTGATATTTATAAATGACTTGAATATTGGAATACAGTGTGAAATTTCAAAATTTGTCAATAATACCAAACTTGGAGGTGTGGCAGACAGTGAAGATAATACCAATCAACTGCAACAGGATATAGGCTAGCAGAATGGGCAGACAAGTGGACAATGGAATTTCATACAGAAAAGTGTGATGTGATGCATTTTGGCAGAAGGGATAAGGAGAGGCAACATAGACTAAATTGCACAATTCTAGAGTGCAGGAACAAAGGGACCTGGGATTATGTACATAGATCTTTAAAGGTGGCAGGACATATTGATTAGATTTTGATTAGAGATACAGCACTGAAACAGGCCCTTCGGCCCACCGAGTCTGTGCCGAACATCAACCACCCATTTATACTAATCCTATACTAATCCCATATTCCCAACAAACATCCCCACCTGTCCCTATATTTCCCTACCACCTACCTATACTGGTGACAATTTATAATGGCCAATTTACCTATCAACCTGCAAGTCTTTTGGCTTGTGGGAGGAAACCGGAGCACCCGGAGAAAACCCACGCAGACACAGGGAGAACTTGCAAACTCCACACAGGCAGTACCCGGAAGCGAACCCGGGTCCCTGGAGCTGTGAGGCTGCGGTGCTAACCACTGCGCGTATAGGATCCTGGGCTTCATAAATGGTTGTTTTGAGTACAAAAGCAGGGAAGTTGTGCTGAACCTTTAAAAAGCTCTGGTTAGGCCACAACTGGAGTATTGCATGCAGTTCTGGTCAACACACTTTAGGAAGGATGTGAGGGTCCTTGAGAGGTTAGAGAGGAGAATTACCAGAATGGTTCCAGGGATGGGGGATTTTACCTACAAGGTTAGGTTGCGAAGCTGGGGTTGTTCTCCTTGGAGCAAAGGAGATTGAGAGTCAGGGCAGTGATGTGGAGAAACAGTCTTTTCAAACCCTCTCAGAATTTTATACTTTTCCATTAGTTTTTTTTATTCTTTCATGGGATGTGGGCGTCACTGGCAAGGCCAGCATTTGTTGCCCATCCCTAATTGCCCTTGACAACTGAGTAACTTGCTTGGCCATTTCAGAGGGGCGTTAACAGTTAACCACATTGCTGTGGGTCTGGAGTCACATGTAGGCCAGACCAGGTACGGACAGCAGATTTCCTTCCCTAAAGGACATTAGTGAACCAGATGAGTTTCTACAACAAACGATGATAGTTTCATGGCACAATTACTGAGACTAGATTTCAATTCCAGATTTTTATTTAATTAATTACCCTGGTGGTATTTGAACCCATGTTCCCAGGGCATTAGCCTGGAGTTCTGGATTACTAGCCCAGTGACATTATCACTAGGCCACCATCTCCCCCCCACCTCCCCCCCCCCACCCCTCCGTATCATTCTTATAAACTCCAGACAATATAGGCCTATTCTACTCAATTTCTCCTCATAAGTCATCCCTCTCCTCCCAGGAATCTTCTCCATTGAGGACAATATCAGGTGTTCCATTGCTGCCCAGCAACTTGGGTTAAAATTACTCCCATTCTTTTTCTGGCAAACTTCATTCAAAAAAAGAATTTGTCAATGACTATAAAACATTCAATGGGTTAGACCAGGTGAATCCTAATTATTATTTCAAAGTTAACAAAGGAACCAGGGCGAAAGGAAATGAGTCAAATGGAAACATCTTACAAATTCTCAGTGCAGAGCCTCAACCATAAGAGAGCTTTATTGATGGGATAGTGTAAAGGGAGCTTCTGATGGGTCATTGTAGAGGGAGCTTTATTCTGTATCTAACCCATGCTGTACCTACCCTGGGGATTGTGCGCTAAAGACGATGAAGGTAAGAGTTAAGGAAAACACCAACCTACACACCGGAGTCTCTGCTCTTTGTGCCCGTCCTTCTGCCCCACCACCAGAGGTATAAAATGTATCTCGCACAGTCCCACAAGCCGCTCCTCTCTGCGGGACCGACCCCCAGAATTATGGACCTCCTTCTTCAGACTGTCCTTGGCAGCCTGGGCCTTCAGTCTCTTCCTTGCTCGATCTTTGGCGTTGTGTCGCTCGTTACGACTGGTCCTCCTTTTCAACAGATTCTCACAGCGGCTCTTCAGGGCCAGGGTCATGCACTCATAGTTACCTGGGGAGCAGATCATCTTCATCAAAGGAGACTGAATCATGTCAACATACTGCTCACCTTATCCACAGCACAGGAGGCCATTCAGCCCATCACCCCTGCCTTCTCCCACCCCCTTTTAAATCTTCATCATGTATTTATTAACTTCCCTTTAAAAAGCCCTTTTGGATTCTGTTATCTCTTTCTAGCTGAGCATCAATTTCTGCAGAAGAAAATTAGCTCCTGTTTCCTGCCTTTATTCTATTGGTGGATGATCTTTAATTTATGCCGTGTCTATTCCCCCATCACCACCCCCGTTCCCCCCACCCCCCGGCTGTGCTCGTTGCCCTACATAGATTTTAAAATTCTCATCCTTGTTTTCAAATCCCCCCATAGCCTCATCCCTCCCTATCTCTGCAATCTCTTCCAGCCCTAAACCCTCCGAGATCTCTGCGTTCCTCTAATTCTGCTCTCTTGCGCATCTCCAATTTTAATCGTTCTACCATTGGCTGCTGTGCCTTTAGTTGCTCTGGAATTCCCTTCCTAAACCTCTCCACCTCTCCCTCCTCCTTTAAGATGCCTCTTCAAACCTGCCACTTTGACCAAGCTTTTGGTCACCTCTCCTCATTATGTAGTTTGGTGTAAAATTCTGTTTGATAAAGCTCCTGTGAAATGCCTTTGAGACATTTCACATTATCACAGAATCGTTACAGTGCAGACGGAGGCCATTCGGCCTTAAAGTCACGATATAAATGTGAGTTGTTGTACATATGAATCATTCTTTCTTTACTCTTGTGCTCCGTGTCCTTATTTATGAAACCCACAATGTTCAATTCCAATGACCATATTGGCAAACATAGATTCCCTGAACCTTAAAAGCACCATTCACTGTCTCTGTGACCTTGTAGTCTGTAAACTGTAACCTGCTGTGTTTAGCTACAAGGTAAACAATCTCCTAATTCTCTAATTTCTTTCACATCCTCGGGACATCCCAGAGTGCTTCACAGCTTTAGAAGATGTGAAACATGGCAATCAATTTGTGCACAGCAAGATCCCACACGGACAACAAATTAATTAATTGGGTAACCAGTTGATCTGTTTTTTTAGTGTTGTTAGTTGAGATGTAAATATTGAACGAGGACACCAGAGAGAATTCCCCTACTCTTTCCAAACAGTGTCATGGGATCTTCTACATCCACCTGAAACAGCACATGGGGCCACGGTTTAACGCTCATCTGAAAGACGGCACCTCTGACAGTGCAGCACTCCGTTGGTACTGCACTGATGTGCATTCAAAAGGTACTGCGGTTATTTGGGAGGTCCCGTGGTTGTACTTTCTTGTATTTGGCCTCCATTTCTTCGGGCTATTGGCAGGGGCTGGGGTGGTGGGCAGGTATGGAAATTCAGCCAGGATTTCCCTCCTGATTGTATCCAGTGAGGCTGCCGGTGTGAATGTGGGTTGTGGGCTTCTTTAGGCTCAGCTGTGGTGCCCCACATGGTGGAATAGACAGCTAACACTCAATGTCTAAGCTCACAATTTTTAAAAATTTATTTACAGGATGTGGGCAAGACCGGCATTTGCTGTACATGCCTAATTGCCCTTAACTGAGTGGCTTGTTGTGTCATTTCAGAGGGCAATTAAGAGTCAACCACATTGCTGTGGATCTGGCGTTATATATAAACCAGATAAAGACAGTGGATTTCCTTCCCAAAATCTCATTAGGGAAGCAGATAAGATTTTAGGACAATCCAGTAGTTACATGGTCACCATTACTGATACTAGCTTTTTATTCCAGATTTATTTAATTTAAATTCCCCAGCTGCTGTGGTGGGATTTAAACTCATGTTTCCTGTTCATTAGTCCAGGCCTCTGGATTACTAGTCTAGTAACATAACCACTATGCTACTGTACTCTTAGAAGGGCTGAGATATTAGAGAGCAGCTGGCTCCCGTGGGATTCTTTGCCCCAGGGAGGGTCAGTGCCCCTGGGAAGGAGTGAGGGGAGGTGATGTCTAAACCCTCAGCATCTGTTCAACTCCATGTAACCTGATCAAACATGAGAGCATCACGGAATACTGTCACTTCCTCTCACTCAGTTTTCTCTGTTTCCCGCTGAGGTTCCATCAACATCAGGAGTACAAATAAAAATCAAAATTATAACCATAACCAGGAATATAAAACCATAATAAACACTATATAACAATGGCCAGAAATAACTGTCAACATATAACATTAACCAAGAAAATATAACCATATATAACCAGCAATAACTATCAATATATAACTAAACCCAACAACATATAACCATCAGTATGTAAACACAGAAATATTCACTGACACACACATGTAAAAAATAGGCACAAAACGCCCAATTCTACGAGCTCCCAAACTCCCAAAGTATTTCAGAAATCCAAAAGCACATAAAAAACCCAATCCAACTCTGCCGATTACAAGAACCAAACTCAAACCCAGTACTGGGGACTGAATCTAGACACAGACCAACACAGTCAGATACAGACTCCCACACAGTCAGACACAGACTCCCACATAGTCAGATACAGACTCCCACACAGTCAGATACACACCAACACAGTCAGACACAGACTCCCACATAGTCAGACACATC
Source organism: Heterodontus francisci (assembly GCF_036365525.1). Lineage (NCBI taxonomy): Eukaryota > Metazoa > Chordata > Chondrichthyes > Heterodontiformes > Heterodontidae > Heterodontus > Heterodontus francisci. The sequence goes on from NC_090377.1 coordinate 9,047,040, forward strand.
AACACAGTCAGATACAGACTCGCACACAGTCAGACACAGACTCCCAAATAGTCAGACACATCAACACAGTCAGATACAGACTCCCACACAGTCAGACACAGACTCCCAAATAGTCAGACACAGACCAACACAGTCAGATACAGACTCGCACACAGTCAGACACAGACTCCCACATAGTCAGACACAGACTCCCACATAGTCAGACACAGACCAACACAGTCAGATACAGACTCCCACATAGTCAGACACATCAACACAGTCAGATACAGACTCCCACACAGTCAGACACAGACTCCCAAATAGTCAGACACAGACCAACACAGTCAGATACAGACTCCCACACAGTCAGATACAGACTCCCACACAGTCAGACACATCAACACAGTCAGATACAGACTCCCACACAGTCAGACACAGACTCCCAAATAGTCAGACACAGACCAACACAGTCAGATACAGACTCGCACACAGTCAGACACAGACTCCCACATAGTCAGACACAGACTCCCACATAGTCAGACACAGACCAACACAGTCAGATACAGACTCCCACACAGTCAGATACAGACTCCCACACAGTCAGACACAGACCAACACAGTCAGATACAGACTCCCACACAGTCAGATACAGACTCCCACACAGTCAGATACAGACTCCCACACAGTCAGACACAGACCAACACAGTCAGACACAGACCAACACAGTCAGATACAGACTCCCACACAGTCAGACACAGACCAATACAGTCAGATACAGACTCCCACACAGTCAGACACAGACTCCCACATAGTCAGACACATCAACACAGTCAGATACAGACTCCCACACAGTCAGACACAGACTCCCAAATAGTCAGACACAGACCAACACAGTCAGATACAGACTCGCACACAGTCAGACACAGACTCCCACATAGTCAGACACAGACTCCCACATAGTCAGACACAGACCAACACAGTCAGATACAGACTCCCACACAGTCAGACACAGACTCCCACATAGTCAGATACAGACTCCCACACAGTCAGACACAGACCAACACAGTCAGACACAGACCAACACAGTCAGATACAGACTCCCACACAGTCAGATACAGACTCCCACACAGTCAGACACAGACCAACACAGTCAGACACAGACCAACACAGTCAGATACAGACTCCCACACAGTCAGACACAGACCAATACAGTCAGATACAGACTCCCACACAGTCAGACACAGAGTCCTACAAAGTCAGACACAGACTCCCACACAGTCAGACACAAACTCCCATATAGTCAGATACAGACTCGCACACAGTCAGACACAGACTCGCACAAAGTCAGACACAGACTCGCACACAGTCAGACACAGACTCCCACACAGTCAGAGATAGACTCCCGCAGTCAGAGACAGACCCCCACACAGTCAGAGACAGACCCCCACACAGTCAGAGACAGACTCCCACACAGTCAGACACAGACTCCCACACAGTCAGAGATAGACTCCCACAGTCAGACACAGACTCCCACGCAGTCAGACACAGACTCCCACACAGTCAGAGATAGACTCCCACACAGTCAGACATAGACTCCCACACAGTCAGAGATAGACTCCCACAGTCAGAGATAGACTCCCACAGTCAGACACAGACTCCCACACAGTCAGACACAGACTCCCACACAGTCAGAGATAGACTCCCACAGTCAGACACAGACTCCCACACAGTCAGACACAGACTCCCACACAGTCAGAGATAGACTCCCACACAGTCAGACACCGACTCCCACACAGTCAGAGATAGACTCCCACAGTCAGACACAGACTCCCACACAGTCAGACACAGACTCCCACACAATCAGAAACGGTCCCACAGACTCCCACACTGATGGACACAGTCACTGCCTCTCATCCAATCGCTTCCAATCTTATTTCTCTTCTGTTATGTTTTTATTTTGCTTTCTCTGACCCCTAACTTTATACAAGAAATCCAGTTAAACCAAATCGCAGACCACAGTTGATTAAAATATTAATATTAAAAATTAATGAATTGTTGTTGTTCTCAGGATCATTGTCTGTGTTCTGACTATTTTACCTTCACATTTCATTTTGAGTTTGAATCTGTTAGAACTCTTTTCATCACTCCACATTTAGCCTTGACTTTTCATCCTATATTCTCAATATTGTTTTGCTCTTTCTTTCCATTTATTTTTCAGTCTCTCTGTCCTCCCCACTCCCTGTGGCTCATACTGTCTAATTCTCCTCTGGTTATCTCGAATCAGTCCCCAGCCATGCAGTCACTTAACCTCTAACCTTAGTTCAGTCAACAGCAACAGAATTAATCCAACATTACACAACAACAATTTACATTAATATAGCATCTTTAACCTAGTTAAAAAAAGGTCACGAGATGTTTCACAGGAGCATTATTAGACAACTAATCGACACCGAGGACACATAGGAGATATTAGGACAGGTGACAAGCTTAGCTAAAGAGGTAGTTTTTTAAAGAATGTCTTGAAGGAGGAGAGAGAGGTGGAGAGGTTTAGGGAAGGAATTTTGGAGCTTAGGGCCCAGGCAGCTGAAGGCACAGCCACGAATGTTAGAACGAAGGAAATCAAGGGATGTAGTAGTGATGCAAGAGAAGACCCCTCTGATCCTTACCTAAATACAGTCCCTCCCGGGTCCCACACCTCCGCTCATTCACGTTGAAGTCGATGTAGAAGACAGTGACCGGGTGGCCAAAGCTTAGCTCTGGGCTGGGGTCGAGGGTGATGACAGCGTCATGGGGAGATCCCAAGCTGAGGCCGGAGTCCGGAAGGATGGTCAGCAGCTTCTCCCCAGCCCGGGGCTCGGCGGCATAGACCGCCACGGCCGTCTGCGGGATCTCTGCCAGTCGCTTGCACTCAGAGTCCGACAGAAAGGAGACCCGCTGACACAGGCTGGATTTAAGGTAGCCTAGGCTGGCCATGGACCAGCGATGCAGCCGGGCAGCCTTGAACTGCGACCCCTCGGCCCCCAACAGTTCGACGAGAATCGCCATGGACAGCAGCCATTCCCAGCGCCAGCTCATGACCGGGATCACCAGACAGCACAGGGTCCCCGGGAGAGGGGGAGAGGAATCCCACACACTGGTGATACTGCTTTAAAAAAACTGGTCAAAGTCAATCTTCCAGAGATGCAGAGTCAGACACACACGCAGAGTCCCTGCAGTCTCCTCAGTCAGTGAGCTGAAGACACACACACACACACTCAGCAGCACCTTAGGAGGGAACAGGCTGCAGAACTGACTGCTTCAAACTGTGGGGAGACACCAGAGCAGCTTGAAGTCAGTTCTACAAAATACTGGTTCCGACTCCACCCTCCACAGCCTGACACCAGCAGCTGGGCGGGACTTGGTAGCCTCTCATCTCTCAACTCAGCTCACAGTATCAGCCCCACGGCAGAAGCTAGCAGCCAGAGGCTCCCTCACAGAGAGAGAGAGAGAGAGAGTCCCTCACACACACACACACACAGACGCTCCCTCATACATACACACAAATACACACTCAAATCCAGTCTGAAACTATTCCCACAGTCATCACACAGAGAGTCTAGGATCCCAGGCATTTATCAGAATTCTGAGGATTTAAAACAACAGCAACTTGCATTTATATACCGCCTTTAACCCAAGATGCTTCACAGGAGCGTTATGGAACAACATTTGGCACGGAGCCACACATGGAGATATTAGGACAGGTGACGGAAAGCTGTGTCAAAGAGAAGGCACAGCTGCCAACGCAATGAAAATCGGAGTTGTAAAGAGGCCAGAATTAGAGGAGCACAGAGATCTCGGAGGGTTGTGGGGCTGGAGGAGATTACAGAGACAGGGAGGGTTGTGGGGCTGGAGGGGATTACAGAGACAGGGAGGGTTGTGGGGCTGGAGGAGGTTACAGAGACAGGGAGGGTTGTGGGGCTGGAGGAGATTACAGAGATAGGGAGGGTTGTGGGCCTGGAGGAGATTACAGAGATAGGGAGGGTTGTGGGGCTGGAGGAGGTTTCAGAGATAGGGAGGGTTGTAGGGGCTGGAGAAGGTTACAGAGATCTCGGAGGGTTGTAGGGGCTGGAGGAGGTTACAGACAGGGAGGGTTGTGGGGCTGGAGGAGATTACAGAGATAGGGAGGGTTGTGGAGCTGGAGGAGGTTACAGAGATAGGGAGGGTTGTGGGGCTGGAGGAGGTTACAGAGATAGGGAGGGTTGTGGAGCTGGAGGAGGTTACAGAGATAGGGAGGGTTGTGGAGCTGGAGGAGGTTACAGAGATAGGGAGGGTTGTGGGGCTGGAGGAGGTTACAGAGATAGGGAGGGTTGTAGGGGCTGGAGGAGGTTACAGAGATAGGGAGGGTTGTGGAGCTGGAGGAGGTTACAGAGATAGGGAGGGTTGTGGAGCTGGAGGAGGTTACAGAGATAGGGAGGGGTGAGACCATGGAGGGATTTGAAAACAAGGATGAGAATTTTGAAATTGAGGATTGCTGAACTGGGAGATAATGCAGGTCAGTGAGCACAGGGGTGATGGATGAACAATACTTTGGAGTTAGTACACGGACAGCAGAGTTTTGGATGACCTCGAGTTTACAGAGGGTTGAATGTGGTGGGGGGGGGGGGTGGGGTGCAGCCAGTAGAGCATTGAAATAATCGAGTCTAGAGGTAACAAAGGCTTGGATGACGGTTTCAGCAGCAGATGAGCTGAGGTAGGGGTGGAGTCAGCTGATATTCGAGAGGAGTACGGTACCACAGCATTAATGTTAAATGGACTAGTAATCTGGAGACCCAGACTAATGCTCCAGAGGCACGAGTTCAAATCCCACCACAGCAGCTGAAGGAATTTCAATTCAATTAATTAATAAATCTGGAATAAAATGCTGGTCTCAGTAATGGTGATCATGAAACTACCGGATTGTCGTAACAATCTATTTATTCAAGGCTGAGCTGGATAGATTTTTGATAGACAAGGGAGTCAAAGGTTATGGGGAACAGACAGGAAAGTGGAGTTTGAGACCACAACCAGATCAGCCATGATCTTATCAAAAGGCGGAGCAGATGCAAAGGGCCGAATGGCCTACTCCTGCTCCTAAGTCCTATGTTCCATGTGGTTCACTAATGTCCTTCAGGGGAGGATATCTGCCCTCCTTACCTAGTCTGACCTACATGACCCATACCAATGTAGTTGATTCTTAATTGCCCTCTGAAATGGCCCAGCAGCCACTCAGTTGTATGTGGCTCACCACCACCAATTCAAGTGCAGTTAGGGATGGACAATAAATGCTGACCTTGCCAGTGAGACTCACATCCCAAGAACGAATATAAAAACAGGTGGAAATAGGCAGTCTTAGTGATGGTGCGGATACATGTTTGGAAGCTCATCCCGAGGTCAAAAATGAAACCATGAAGAACTGGAGATTTATCAGGATACCAAGTCTGGTTCAGCTTCGGACAGTTACCAGGGAGAGGAATGGAGTTTGTGGCAGGGAACAAAGTTTGTAGAGGGGACTGAAGGCGATTTCTTAAGGTCTTCTTAGTTCTTAGTTGGAAGAAATTTCTGCTGATTCAATGTTAGACATCAGACCAGCAATGTGACAATTTCTGTGTAGGTGGGGTATTGAGAGAGGTGGTGGTGAGGTAGAGCTTGCTGTCATTAGCATACATGTGGTAACCAACACCGTATTTTTGAATGATGTCGCCGAGGGGCAGCATGTGGATGAGAAATAGGAGGGGGGGGTTGAAGATAGATCCTTGTGGGGACATCAGAGGTAATGATGTGGGAGTGGGATTTATCAGGATACTGGGAGTTTTTGAGGAACTGGGGAGTCATCAGGATACCAAGGATTTATCAGGATCAATGGGATTTATCAGGATCCCAGGATTCAGCAGAACAAACCTTCAACAGCTCAAGCAGATGCCCAGAACAGAGGATTAATGCATGTTTTTCCATGGGCCTGTCATGCTGAACCCCCATTTCCAAAGCACCTTTCACAAATTCAGGAGGTCGCAAAGTGCTTTCCAGCCAATGAAGTACTTTCAAAGTCAGTGGTGTAATGTAGGAAAACAAGGGAGCTAATTTGCACAGAGCAAGATCTCACAAATAACAATGAGATAAATGACAGATAATCAAACTTTTTTTTTTACTGAGATTGGGTGAGGGATAAATATTGTCCCGAAAACTGGGGAGAACTTCCCTGCTCTCTTTTTAAAATAATACCTTGGGATCATTTATTTCCCCCCAAGAGTGGGCCTCGGTTGATTCTCTGATGTGAATAAAGGTGTGTGTGTGGAAATCACAGCAACATCTCACAGTCCAGCCTTTGGGTTGCCGGAAATCCTTGCTCCCAGATTTTCAGTCCCTCCCCTCACAGTCTTTGACTGGGTGTCTCAGTGGGATTGAATGACCTCATCCTTCTGAAATACAACACAGGATTATTGCCATCTTAGCTAACCATCGGCAACCCACAGTGTGGCCACAGGTTACACCGGGGTGGTGGGATGTCTGTGTGGGGTGCAGATGTCGAGATACAGTTCAACAGTTTGATAAAGTCAGTCACCTGTGCATGTTGCTCAGCCCGAGAAAGGCCAGTTCTGATGAAAGGTCACAGACCTGAAACGTTAACTCTGTTTCTGTCTGCACAGATGCTGCCTGACCTGCTGAGTATTTCCAGCACTTTCTGTTTTGATTTCAGATTTTCCATCATCTGCAGTGTTTCGCTTTTGCATTAGCCTGAGAAAGTACCTGTTGAACGCAGTCAGTTTGTAATATGGATTGAATAGCAGCTAGGCTGAGTGGAGGGGGGAAGTCAGAGTGACAGTTGGATTGAGTAACAGACAACTCCTCGGCCTGTCAAGATACTCTGGCCTCGATTTAACCTCACCCTTACCACAACGGGCAGGAATGAGTTAGGCGAGTAGTTAATATCCCAGAAACAGTAATCCCACCCCCGTCCCACTGTGTTCTGCACTGCAATTTTAACAGTGGTTGGTATCAGGATTGATGTGTCTCCATTCTGAGAGGGGGAAGGTGCATGAATATCTGTGAGTGTAATTAGGACCCGATCTGATCTGAACTGGTGCAGTGCAGGTCAGCAAGGTTACAGGGGAACCCTTGGATTGGGTGCTAACTGATTCGTGCACTGAATGTAACGGAGTTGCAGTGTAAGTAAACATGCTGCTTCACAGCTGCCCCTTCACTTCCCTGTTGGTTGTGTTCACTGCTTGCTTTGGGCTGTATTTTGGCAAATCTGATTATGGGAGCTGTTTTAACTGCAGTCTACTGGAGTGAAGAGGAGGCAGAGGAGCAAAGAGATAATGAAGGAGGTGCAAGAGGGCTTTTAGAAACTGCAATAACAGAGGAGGCAAACACACAGAAAGCTTTGCCCAGAGACTCAGCTTCCTGGAGCTAGTTGTCTAGCTTCAGGATCATAGAGTCATTTTACAGCACAGAAGGAGGCCATTCAGCTTATTGAGACCATGCCAGCTCTCCACAGAGCTGTGCAGTCAGTCCCACTCCCCTGCTCGATCCGCATAGCCCTGAAAGTCTATTTCTCTCAGGTGGCCATCCAACTTCCTTTTGAAGTAATTGATCATCTTCACTTCCACCACCCTTGTGGGCAGCGAATTCCAGCTCATTAGCACCCGCTGTGTAAAAAAGTCCTTCCTCATATTCCCCCTGCATCTCTTGCCCCAAAACCTTCAATCTGTGTCCCCTAGTCCTTGTATCATTAGTTTTTGGGAATAGGTTTTCCTTGCCTAACTTATCTAAGTCTGTCATAATCTTGTACACTTCTATTACAACTCCGTTGTTCTAAGAACAAACCCAGCTTTTCCAATCTAACCTTGTAAATAAAATCCTCCATCCCTGGAACCATTCTGGTAAATCTCCTCTGCACCCTCCCAAGGACCCTCACATCCTTCCTGAAGTGTAGTGAGGCTGAAGACGGATTCAAACTTCCATATGGACAGACAGAGTCACATGGATTGATTCACACACAACTCCCTCTAATGTTAAGTCCGAATGCACTAGTTCCATTTTTGCAGAGAGAAAGTTAAATAGTAGGTAATGTACATTTACTCACATCACATCACCTTGATGTGTCCTCTGTCTGTAATGATTTAATTCTCCAGCCACTAACTTCATTCTTCGACAGAGTGCGAGCGCCACCAAGAGGAGGGTTGAACTTAGTGTATTACATCAGTAGTGTAGTCTCAATCAATGGGTGGGAATCAGAGAGTTTCCCGATCCAATCTGAAGTCAGGCAGGGCTGTCCTCTCTCCCATCTTGTTTGTTTGCTGTATAGAACCTTCTGAGTCCATTAGGAAGGATGCGGGCATTAGAGGAGTGACAATCCCAGGCAGCGAGCCACTCGGGTCAAAGCCTCTCTGTACATGGACGACGTCGCCCTCTTCTGCTCGGACCCGCTGTCCATTCGCAGACTAATGAGCATCTGCGACCAGTTCCTCGGGAGCCAAAGTAAATCATGGCAAGAGCGAGGCCATGCTCTTTGAGAACTGGGCTGACCGATCCTTTGCCCCCTTCACCATCAGGTCAGACTACCTGAAGGTGCTGGGGATCTGGTTCCGAAGGGCCGGGCGTGCGCCAAAACCTGGAAGGAGTGAGTAGCCATGGTACACCATAAGCTGAGCATGTGGGAGCAGCAATCTCTCTCCATTGTGGGTAAGAACCTGGTCATCAGGTGCGAGGCGCTCAAGTTGTGGCTGTATGTGACACAGGTGGCGCAGTGGTTAGCACCGCAGCTTCACAGCTCCAGCGACCCGGGTTCAATTCTGGGTACTGCCTGTGTGGAGTTTGCAAGTTTTCCCTGTGTCTGCGTGGGTTTTCTCTGGGTGCTCCGGTTTCCTCCCACAGCCAAACGACTTGCAGGTTGGTAGGTAAATTGGTCATTATAAATTGCCCCTAGTATAGGTAGGTGGTAGGGGAATATAGGGACAGGTGGGGATGTGGTAGGAATATGGGATTAGTGTAGCATTAGTATAAATGGGTGGTTGATGGTCGGCACAGACTCGGTGGGCCGAAGGGCCTGTTTCAGTGCTGTATCTCTAAACTAAACTAAAACTAAACTAAAGGTCTGGCCCATATCCCACTCCTGCACCGTGGCGGTCATCCGAGCCATTTTCCGCTTTATCTGGAGATCCAAAATGGACCGGGTCCGGAGGGACATGATGTTCAAACCTCTGGATAAGGGCAGAAAAAACGTTCCCAACGTCGCCCTCATCCTGATGACCACCTTTGTGCGCGGCTGCATCAAACTGTGTGTAGAGCCCCAGTACGCAAATACCAAGTGTCACTACGTGCTGAGGTTCTATCTGTCCCCGGTGTTGCAAAGGATGGGTCTGGTCACATTGCCGCGGAACACTCCATCCAGTTGGACCATATCATACCACCTATCCTTCGTGGAAATGTTTTTGCGGAAAAACACCTTTGACCACCAATTTATCAGGCAGTGGTCTGCACGGAATGTCCTCAAGGCCCTACGGGAAAAGGAGATGGTGGATCCTGTCGGATGGTTCCCTGAGCAGACCGCCAAAGTCAATTGGCAGAATGCCTCATCACCAGAACTTTCAAACAAACACCAGGATGTAGCTTGGCTGTTGGAGAGATGGGCCCTCCCCATCTGATCCTTCCTGCACGCTCGAAGTCTCGCCCCCTCCACACGTTGCCCTCGAGGTGGCTGTGGTGGGGAAGAGACAGTTGCCCACCTCCTTCTGGAATGTGTCTTTGCAAAGCAGGTGTGAAAAGAGATGCAGTTGTTTTTGGATAAGGTTCATCCCAAGTAGCTCTGTAACACAGGAGTCTGTGCTCTATGGGCTGTTCCCAGGGACGCACACCAAGATAGACATCAACTGCTGCTGGAGGACCATCAATTCGGTGAAAGACTCTCTCTGGTCTGCCCGAAACTTGCTGGTCTTCCAGTGCAAAGAGTTGTCCACGACCGAATGTTGCAGACTGGCACATTCCAAGGTCCAGGACTACGTGCTGAGGGACGCACTAAAGCTTGGGGCAGCTGCCGCAAAGCCTCAATGGGGAAAGACCACTGTGTAAGGTCCTCATGCCATAGTGAACCGAGGGGCTGGATCCAAGGGAAACCCCTCAGGCTGTATACACTAAATATGGTTTAGCTGTAAAATGTACATTGTATGTAAAATGGAATGGAAGGGTTGTGAGGCAACTAACTCCCGTACTGAAGAAAACTGATTTCCTTTGCAGTTGTTGGAATGTCAACTTGGTACTGTTTTGTAATGTATTTTTTACAAATTTTTATGAATAAAGTATATTTTTGAAAAAAAAAGAACTCAGTGTATTGCAAGAGCTCAGGCCCTTGGTCTGTTCACTGGCACACGATCCGCTGTTTCTCTCTATCTTTCATTCTGTCATTCTCAAAATTGGGTCTTTCATTTCCTGTCTGCTCTTGCCTCTTTCCCTCTCTCTCTCTCTGTCTGTATTTCCATTTCTACCTCTAAATTTCTCTTTTTTTTTACACAATTCCTTTTCAGGACGTGGGAATCATTGGTCCACCCATTTATTTCTCACCACTAGAGGAGGCAGTGGTGAGCTTTTTCTTTTGAGCTGCTGCAGCCAGTGTTGTAATGGTACTCCCACTGTGCTGTTAAGGACGGAGTTCCAAGATTTTGATGCAACAATGAAGGAGTGGCTGGTACACGTCCAAGTTTGGATGGTGTTGACTTGGAATCATAAAACCATAGAATGATGCAACACAGGAGGAGGTCATTCAGCCCATCGTGCCTGTGCTGGCTCTTTGAAAGAGCTATCCAATTCGTCCCACACCCTTGCTTCTTCCCGATAACCCTGCAAATTTTTCTCCTTCAAGTATTTATCCAATTCCCTTTTGAAAGTTACTATTGAATCTGCTTCCACCGCCCTTTCAGGCAGTGCATTATCTTAAATCTTTCTCATCTGGTGATCAACCCTCATGCCAGTGGAAATTATTTCTCCCTATTTACTCAATCAAAACCATTCATGATTTTGAACACCTCAATTAAATCTCCTCTTAACCGTCTCTGCTCCAAGGAAAACAACCCCGCTTCTCCACTCTCACCTCGTCCCTCATCAGTTCTACAGAATATTGAAACATTTCCGCAAAAAGCAGACAGACTTTTAGGAGTGTAATCAAGCAGAAATGATACTTGTGAATGATGTCACAGCAATTGATTAATAATCTTGCTGAAAACAAGAGAGGCTGTGGAGGCAGGGCAATCCCAGCATTCATAGCAGTAGCAAAAGTTCTCTATTAAAATTTTCAGCCCTACGAATGATCACACCAACAACAACTTGCATTTATACAGCACCTTCAACATACTAAAACATCCCAAAGCACTTCAGAAAATCAGATAATTTGATACTAAGAAGATATTTGGTCAGATGACCAAAAGTTTGGTCAAAGAAGTAGGTTTTAAAGAGCTTCTTAAAGGAGGAGAGAGAGGAGGAGAGGTTTAGGGAGGGAATTCCAGAACTTAGAACCCAAGCAGCTGAAGGCACGGCCGCCAATGATGGAGCGATTAAAATTGGGGATGTGCAAGAGGCCAAAATTAGAGGATTGCAGAGATCTTGGAGGGTTGTAGGCTGGAGGAGGTTATAGGGAGAGGCAAGGCCATGGAGGGATTTGAAAACAAGAATGGGAATTTTAATATTGAGGTGTTGGCGGACCTGGAACTGCTGTAAGCCAGCAAACACAGAGGTGATGGATGAACAGGACTTGGTGTTAGGCTACGGCGCAGTAGCATTTTAGATGACTTTAAGTTTACGGAAGGCGGAAGGTAGCAGGCCTGCTAGGAGACCATTGGAATAGTCAATTTTAGAGTTGACAAAGGCATGGATGAGGGTTTCAGCACCAGATGAGCTGAGGTAGGGGTGAGTCAGGCAATGCTAGGGAGGTCGAAGTAGGCAGTCCTGGTGATGGAGCAGACTTGTGGTCGGAAGCTCATTTGATCTATTCAGATTACCAGGGAGTGACATGACTGCCAGCAAGATTCTTTCACTGTGAGGTGTTGGCTTTGGTTAAGTAAATGCATGTTGTAAGGCACAAAAAGTCAGCCCTATTCAAAGAGAAAATGCCTCTGAGGTTTGGAAGCAGATTAAATGGTCCCAACATTAAAAACACAAAGTTGCTCCAGTTACACATGTAGCCTTTTATCCAAAGGCTAAATAAATAAAGGGCTTGAACATAGAGTTCACCAACTCAGATCAGGACTTCCTGTGATTCCAAACACAAACATCTGTGGACAGGAACAGATTGGCACATTCATCCTCAAGCTGCTGTTTAGTCCTTGTCTGGACATCAAACATCGATTCAGTTTACATTATCAACTATAAACCCACTGAGTAAACAAGAAAACCTCCAGCCCATATTTTCTTAAAGACCCCAATTATCAAATTAACCCTCTGACTGCTGGGTTCCATCCTGCTCCACACACACACACACACACATACACAGAGAGAGAGAGAGAGAGAGAGAGAGAGAGGCACATAAATAGACAAACATGCAGAGATAGAGACACACACAGGCACGCGGCACACACAGAGAGATAGAGAGATATACATGTAGACAGACACAGAGATGGAGAGACACATACACAAAGACAAACATATACAAATACACACAGACTACATTAATACACATTTTCCTGCCTACTACTTTGGTTACATGCTCAAAAATATCAAATTCGATTAAGTTCATTAGACATGAGTTACCCTTTCAAATTCATGCTGGCTCTCTCTAATCAGCTCAGGTTACACACACACACAATACTCAGAACAATCCTTTTATGGGCAAAAACAGATGACCTCACACTTACCTGCATTGAAATCCATCTGCCACAGTGTTACTTAATCTCTGTCAATGTCTCTTCGTAATTTTATACTCCTGTCCAACTACTTACTGTGTCACCAATCTATTTGCCAAGTTATTGACAAACTTGGAAAATAGCTCTCTATTGCGTTATCTAATTCATTAATAAATATAGTGAAATGTTGAGGCCTCAGGACAAATCACGAGCGACTTCCTTCCAATATGAGTGTATATGCATTATTCCAATCTCTGTCCTCTACTGCCTAACAAATCTCCGAACCAGGTCAATGATTTGCCTTCAATTCCATGCCCTTCAATTTTAGCTAACAGTCTCTTATGTGGAACCTTATTGAATGCTCTCTGGAAGTCATAGAGTCATTTACAGCACAGAAGGAGGCCATTCAGCCCCTCAAGTCCATGTGGACTCTCCACAGAGCTATTCAGTCAGTGCCACTCCCCCGCTCGATCCCCGTAGCCCTGCAAGTCTATTTCCTATAAGTGCCCATCCAATTTCCTTTTGAAGTCATTGATTGTCTCTGCTTCCACCACCTTGTGGGCAGCGAGTTCTAGGTCATTACCATCTGCTGCACCTCGACGTTTGGTGTCATCAGCAAATTTTGAGATTCTACTCTGTATTCCAATATCCAATTCATTTATATATAGCAAAGAAAAGCAGTGGTCCCTGCACTGACCCTTGGGAAACACCACTGTCTACCATCCCCCAGTCCGAAAAACAACCAATTACTATGACTCGCTGTTTTCTGTCCTTACGCCAATTTTTTTATCCAATTGGACACTGACCCTCCTATTCCATGAGCCTCAATTTTGTTAACCACCCTTTTATGTGGTACCTTATCAAATGCTTTCTTAAAAAGCATATAAACAACATCCACCACATTCCCTTCTGTCAAGAATGAGGTATATTAATTTTGTCATATAAACATTAATTTTAAGTTGTTGCTGGACTGAAGAGAAGAATTGTTTAAAGAGCTCAGCAGTGGCTGGAAAAATTTGCGTACTAAGAGACAGTTGCCTGGAAAGACAATAAAACGGCTCCATGATCCAATTAACCCAAATGGATTTTGATCACCAGACATTGAAGGTGGAACAAGCCAGCATTCCATTCCCCCACCCCCTGCCCCTCCCACTGCGGGTGTTTGCTAAGATGAAAGGAATCCATAAAAACGCAGAAGAGTTTGCTGAAAAAACCTAGTCACATGACTAACCTGCTGGCCAACTTGGAGGTTTGTATTGTGCTCACAGGGCAGGTTGAGGTCAGAGACTGCTTGGAAGACGACAGAGAAGGGAGGTCTCTCTCTGTAGTGAATTTCCAAATCCACTGAAGGCACTTAAACCTCAAGAGAGAAGACTCCTACATCGAAACAAGTTTGAAAGCGTGCACTGGGCCCCAACAAAATGGAAAGATTTAACTGCAATCAAAGACTCTACATTGAACTCAAAGGACAGTAAATAACCTCCAGCTATTGCTTTAAACTTTTCCCCTTTATTCTTTCTCCTTATCTGTCTCTATCTGCGTGTGTGTTTATCGCGTGTGCATGCTAGTGTGGTCGCATCGTGTATTCATATTAGTTTTAACCGAATAAGAGTTTTAAGGTTAATAAACTTCCACCTTTCTTGTTTAAATCTAAGAAAACCTGTCTGGTTGATTTCTTTGCCTTACAATTGGAGAGCAGTGAACAAGGATTCACTAAGGGGCAGCTAAAAACACGGTGTTTTAAAAATTAAACCCTGTTACGGTCAAACCAGGCAAAGGCTGAGAGGGAACCCCTAGACCCCTTTCTCACCTGGTCATAACACTTCATTAACCTTCACTGTTACTTCATCAAAAATTTCAATTAGATTAGTCAAACATGATCTGCCTTTTACAAATCTGTGCTGGCTCTCCTTCATTAACTCGAACCTCTCCAAATGTGTGTTGATTTTTTCCCTGATTATTGTTTCTAAAACCTTACCTAACACTGATATTAAACTAACTGGCCTGTAGTTTCTAGGACTGTCCTTAAATCCCTTCTTGAATAAGAGTGTCACATTTGCCACTCTCCAATCCTCTGGTATCTCCCCCATATCCAAGGAAGATTGAAGGATTTGGCGAGCCCTTCTGCTATCTCCCCCCCCACTTCCTTTAGCAACCTGGGATGCAAGCCATCTGGACCAGGTGATTTATCTGCCCTAAGCATAGCCAGTCTTTTTAGTACTTTCTCACCTCTCAATTTTTACCCTATCCATTGCCTCAACTCTCTCCACTTCTACAGTCACATTCCACATCCTCAGTGAACACTAATACAAAGTTCTCATTTATATTAGCCTTGCCCTGTGCCTCTAAGCATATTTACCCTCTTTGTTCCTAATAGGCCCCACTCTTACTACCCACTTACTATTTACATGCAGGTGGAAGATTTTTGGGTTCCCGTTTATGTTGACTACCATTCTATTCTCGTATTCTCTCTTTGTCAGTTTAATATTCCTCTTCACCTCCACTCTCAACCTATTGTATACGGCCTGGTTCCCACTGGACGAATTCACCTGACATGCATCATACACCCTCTTTTTTTGTTTCATTATCATCTCTATCTCCCTCATCATCCAACATGCCCTGTTTTTGGTTCCTTTACCATTCACTCTTGTTGGAATGTACCTAGCCTGTACCTGAAGCATCTCTTCCTTAAAGATAATACATTGTTCCGATACAGCTCTTACTGTCAGTCTGTGGTTGCGTTATACACTGGCTAGATCCCTTCTCAACACGTTGAAATTAGCCCTCTTCCAATCTAGACATTCTACCTTATTTTGTCCATATAAACTACATCCGTCAACAGTCCCCTGCCTATGACTGCAGCCACTTCCTCAACAAATTCAATTAGGTTCCTTAGACATGTTCATGTTGGCTCGCCAATAAGCTCAAATTTCTCTAAGTGCTCAGTCACTCTGTCCTTAATTATAGAATCTAGTAACATACTCACCACAGGTTTTAGACTAACAGAAGTATAATTTCCTGGTTTGCTCTCTCACACCTTTCTTAAACAATTGTGCAGTTTTTCAGTGGTTGGTAGCAGTTTCGATTATATAAGAGCTAATAATGTGACTGTGATAAAAAAAATCAAACGTTTTAGTCTGAAATTGAGCTTGCATGCGCTTCTAAACATCAGAACACAAGTCCAAGGGACAGCACCTCATCTTTCTAATAAGCACTTTACAACCTTCCAAACTCAAGAGTTGATATCTTGACTACCACTCTCAGACAACAGGTGCTGATATTGGAGGATGGCTCCAGCAAAGGCACTGGGAGTGGGGAGGTGTAGGCTGAGACATGGAATGGGGATCCCCTATCAATACATGGTTGGTGGGATGGTCAGCACCTCCGAGGTCGAACAGCCTTTCTCGGCCACATTCCCAGGCCACAGATTTTCCATTCTTCCTTCTCCCTCTGCTATTCTGTTGTGACCGCTTACAGCTCCTCCGGACTCATCTATTGTTTCTTTGCTTGTCCCATTATCATCTGCTTTTGCCTTGCACCATCATCCCTTTTGTCATTTAATCTCTCCTGCCTTCCACTCTTTCACAGGCCTTCCCTTGTGTTCTTTTCCTGCCCTCCTTTACCATGGCTCCATATTTGTTTGAAAGCTTTTAATCTCTTGCATCTTCCAGGTCATCAACCTGAAATATTAACTCTGTTTCCCTCTCCACAGATGCTGCCTGACCTGCTGAGTATTTCCAGCATTTTCTGTTTTTGTTTCAGTGTTTCCAGCACCTACAGTAGTTTGCTTTTGTGATTATATGATTGGGCAGGTCATGTGGTTAGGTTAGGTTAGTTATGTGATTGATTTGGACATGTGGTTACATTGCACACCTGATTGATTTGGGTACATTGTTCAATTGAACATTTGGTTGTATTGCTTGATGTGGTTGAATCAGATTTACAGTGGATTAGGCACATGGATTGATCACATGATTAGATTGATCATGTGGTTCAATTAGTCATGTGATTGCTGGGTCATGTGGTTGAAGTGATCGCAATGGCTAATTAACCATTTGAACAGTGCAACTAGGGTGCGGTTTCTAGATATCAGGGATTTAAATTATGAGGAAACGTTAAAGACGTTGGAAAAGGGACTTTGAGGAGATCCAATTGAAGTTTTCAAAATGATTAAAGAAATTGAGAAACTTGATCCGAGCAACTTTTCCCACTGTCACATAGTATTCAAATCTCAGGGGACATAAATTACAAATCAGGAATATCGGAGTGAGGGGGTTAGTCAGAAAAACATTGTCATCCAAAGGGTAATAGAGTTGTGGAATAAGTAATGACTATCAAAGGAGCATAAAATGAGCATGAAAGGATGCAGAAATGGGAACATTAATAGCAGCAACATTATCATGTTATGGGACTAGTAATCCAGAAGACTGGACTAATGCTGCAGAAATACCAGTTGATAATCTCACCAATGCAGCTTGTGGAATCTAAATCTGGAATAGCAGTAATGGTGGAAATGAAGCTACTTGGATTGGCTTAAAAACCTATCTAGTTCACTAATGCCCTTAAGGGAAGCAAATCGGCCATTCTTACCTGGTCTGGCCTACATGTGACTCTAGATGCACAGCACATAAAATACTGTGGCAATGAGAGCAGGTACAGCAGGTGATTAGGAAGGCATTTGGAATGTTGTCATTTATTGCGAGGGGAATGGGATATAAAATTCCGGGGAATACAACCCCAGTTCAGCAGAGTCTATTCATAGCTGCTCCAATGTCAAGAAAGCAGCTTAACTTCCACCATGCTATTAATGAAAATGCTCACAGTAACAGCTCCATGGCTATGCAGAAGCACTCACTGGTTACTTGCACTCTTTTGCCCCCAAATGGTGACCCCCCCCCCTCCCATCTCAGCACCAGCCAGTCCCTTTGAACTTAATTCCACTCTCTGAAGTCACTGATGCCTTTTCACGACAGATGCAGACTGAAAAACAAAAGCAGAAACACATCCCACGTCAATCTCCCATCCTCAGCGATCTCACTTTGACAATCGTTTACATCAGCAGACAAAAGGAGCCTTGTCCCAGCCAGTAAACCAGTTGGCATTGCCTTTGTTAAAGGAGCACTACCCTTTTTCTTAACTGGCAAGAATGCTGACCTTCCCCCATCCCCCATGTAAATCGGTGAGTGTTGAAAAGATGGCATTTAACGCTGTCTCTTTAATGTGACGCCAATACATTTTTGTCAGGCGCTTTTGATATCCTTCGAAACTGGTTCAGGGAACAAAGGGGAAGAGGGCAAGCAGCAAGAATTTTGTTTAAAAGGCATTTGACCATTTTTTTAAAAAAGAGAGAAAGCAAAGAGAAGGTTGGGTTTCCTGAGAATCTGTCAGAGTCAGAGTAAGTCCAAGTGCATGAGAAATTCCACAACCAAGGTATTCGACGCCACAATGATGGGGAAAGTGAACAGTTGCACAGTGCATCAGGGGGATGTTCGCAGGTAGCTTTCCCCTGACCTCGCCTCAGAGTTTGGTAAAGCTATCATCTCATGAAGCATCAGCCCAGAGAGCACATTTCCAGGGAGCAGAAAATCTGCGCAAGGCAGCAACACTTAAGAGAAGACAGATCTTGCATTTATGTAGCTCCTTTGCCAACATCCCAAAGCAATTTGCAGCCCATGAAGTACTTTCAAAGTGTAGTCTCCATTGGAATATAGGAACAGGTTGAGGGATAAATATTGGTAAGGACTCCCCTACCCTTCTTCGAAATGTTGCTGTGGAATCTTTTACATCCACCTGAAAGGGCAGGTGGGCATTAATTTAACATCTCATCCAGAGGATGGCACCCCCAACATTGGGGCACTCCCTCAGTACTGCACCCCCAACAGTGGGGCACTCCCTCAGTACTGCACCCCCAACAGTGCAGCACTCCCTCAGTACTGCACCCCCAACAGTGCAGCACTCCCTCAGTACTGCACCCCCAACAGTGGGGCACTCCCTCAGTATTGCACCCCCAACAGTGCAGAACTCCCTCAGTACTGCACCCCCAACAGTGCAGCACTCCCTCAGTACTGCACCCCCAACAGTGCAGCACTCCCTCAGTACTGCACCCCCAACAGTGGGGCACTCCCTCAGTATTGCACCCCCAACAGTGCAGAACTCCCTCAGTACTGCACCCCCAACAGTGCAGAACTCCCTCAGTACTGCACCCCCAACAGTGCAGCACTCCCTCAGTACTGCCCCTCCAACAGTGCAGCATTCATCCAGTATTGCACTGGGAACGTCAGCCTGGATTTTGTGCTTGAGTCTCTGGAATGGGGCTCAAACCCATCACCTTCTGCCTCAAAGGGGACAGTACGATCCACTAAGCCAAGTCTGACAGTTAAGGTCACTGCTTTGCTATTAATGTTGTGGCAGTGACAGGGGAAAAAGTGGACCGACTTGTCTGAACAGTGGAAGGTACTGCTCCTTCTGAAGATCAGCAGAACCTGAAAGGCTAAGATTAGTGCCAATAATTCTGCAGTCCAGGCAGCAAACAAGCTCAACAGGTAAAACTACAATATTTTGACCACAGATCTAACATCAAACCAATATCTTGCGCAGGGCCAGTTAACAATAGTGATGGGATCTAATTCTCAAACCTATATCACTTAAAAAAGACTTGTCTTTAGCAATTTCAGGACATCCCAAAGTGCTTTACAGCCAATGAAAAACTTTTAAAAATGTAGTCACTGTTGTACTGTGGGTAATGCAGCAGCCAGTTAGTGCACAGAAAGATCCCACAAGTAACAATGTGTCATTGACCAGATAATCTGTTTTTTGTGATGTTGATTGAGGGATAAATATTGGTCCAGGACACCGGGAGAACTCCCCTGCTCTTCTTCGGAAATAGTGCCATGAGATCTTTAACATCCACCTGAGAAGGTGTCTTGTTTCAATGTTTCATCCAAAAGAGAGCACCTACAACAGTGCAGCACTCCCTCACTACTGCAGGGGTGTATCAGTCTAGAACTTGAACCCTCAATGTTTGGACTAAGAGACAGGCAAGCTCCCCACTGAGTCACAGTTGACTCTTATGCTAATTGCCTAAATGATAGAAGTCCTGAAACCCTCTTAGTCTTACACTTCTCCAAAAGGCTGTGGATGCTGGCAGGTCAATTGGAGCTTTCAAGACTGAGATTGATAGATAGTTGGATAAAGGTATTAAAGGATAAAGATCATGGCGGATAAATGGAGTCGAGATACAGATCAACCATGATCTAATAGAATGGCCCGAGGGGCTGAATGGCCTAATCCGTTCCTATGTAACAGGTTGGCAGGGCTGAATGGCCTCCTCCTGTTTTACATAAGATGACCTACTGATGTGGGGAGCACAGTGTGTTCTTTATTTTGTTTCACTATGCAATTGAACTAAATGAATTGGTTCATAACATACTGTGACAGGGTTCCCCTTGTCCTCACTTTCCACCCCACCAGCCTCCACATCCAAAAGATCATCCTCCGCCATTTCTGCCACATCCAGCGAGATGCCACTACCAAACACATCTTCCCCTCCCTTCCCCTGTCAGCATTCCGAAGGGATCATTCCCTCCGCGACACCCTGGCCCACTCCTCCATTACCCCCACCATCTCATCCCCTTCCCACTGCACCTTCCCCTGCAATCCCAGGAGGTGTAATACCTGCCCATTTACCTCCTCTCTCCTCACTATCCCAGGCCCCAAACACTCCTTTCAGCTGAAGCAGTGATTTACTTGTATTTCTTTCAATTATGTATACTGTATTCGCTGCTCACAATGTGGTCTCCTCTACATTGGGCAGACCAAACGGAGACTGGGTGACCACTTTGCAGAACACCTCTGCTCAGTCTGAAAGCAGGACCCCGAGCTTCCCGTTGCTGGCCATTTCAACACACCCCCCTGTTCTCATTTTCACATCTCTGTCCTGGGATTACTGCAGTGTTCCAGTGAGCATCAACACAAGCTCGAGGAACAGCATCTCATCTACCGATTAGGCACACTACAGCCTGCCGGACTGAACATTGAGTTCAATAATTTCAGACTTGATGGGCTCCCCTTTATATTTTTTTGTTAGTTCTTTTTTCTTTTTTATTTGTTTATTTTATTTTAGTTTATTTAGTTTGTTTCTACTGTGCCTGCCCACTGTGTTTTTTCATGTTTTGCTTTGGGCCAGGTCTGTTCATTTTTCTGTCAATTCACACCCTCTCTGCACTAACGCTTTGTCTTTCACCACACCATTAACATACCATTTGCCTTTGCTCCATGACCTTCTGGTCAGTTATTGTCTGTGACCCTGTCCTATCAACACCTTCCCTTTTGTTATCTGTTGCTCCACCCCCGCTTTATTTGCTTAAAACCTATTACATTTCTAACCTTTGCCAGTTCTGATGAAAGGTCACTGAACTGAAACGTTAACTCTGCTTCTCTCTCCACAGATGCTGCCAGACCTGCTGAGTATTTCCAGTATTTCTTGTTTTGGTTCATAACAGTTCACTTGCTGAGAAATTCAGAACCTTACCAATCCAGTATTGTCTCGCCAAATGGTATTTCAGTCTACCCTCACTGATATTGGAGAAGCACATGTGGGCATTTCTAAAAATACAATTTCCACATCATATGTTGACTGAGATGCATTGATTAGTTTAGTTTTAGTTTAGAGATACAGCACTGAAACAGGCCCTTCGGCCCACCGAGTCTGTGCCGACCATCAACCACCCATTTTTTATACTAATCGTACACTAATCCCATATTCCACCTGTCCCTATATTTCCCTACCACCTACCTATACTAGGGGCAATTTATAATGGCCAATTTACCTACCAACCTGCAAGTCTTTTGGCTTGTGGGAGGAAACCGGAGCACCCGGAGGAAACCCACGCGGTCACAGGGAGAACTTGCAAACTCCACACAGGCAGTACCCAGAATCGAACCCGGGTCGCTGGAGCTGTGAGGCTGCAGTGCTAACCACTGCGCCACTGTGCCGCCCTTTAATACCCAGGGTTACGCTATCATCTAAGTAGATCTTGGATCGTATGAGCCACTTCTGCGTATGGGAGCGGCTTACATCTCTGATTCTAGAATGTAGCTACGGCAGGCACAAATCTTTAATGGCTGCTTATGATGATACCACTATTCCTGGCCGGAATGGAAGTGAATGGATAATTTCCCTGTCAATCATGCCTGGAGACTCCACTCCAATAAGTGACATTATTTGTATTTTGTAACTTTTCTACACTCACTGCATTTTGCTGGTGAAATCACCCTGCTTTTATCGGGAGACTTTGTTGTATAATGTAGATAAATGTGAGGTTATCCACTTTGGTAGCAAAAACAGGAAGGCAGATTATTATCTGAATGGCTATAAACTGAGAGAGGGGAGTATGCGACGAGACCTGGGTGTTCTCGTACACCAGCCGCTGAAGGTAAGCATGCAGGTGCAAAAGGCGGTAAAAAAGGCAAATGGTATGTTGGCCTTCATAGCGAGAGGATTCGAGTACAGGAGCAGGGATGTCTTGCTGCAATTATACAGGACCTTGGTGAGGCCACACCTGGAATATTGTGTGCAGTTATGGTCTCCTTATCTGAGGAAGGATGTTCTTGCTATAGAGGGAGAGCAGCGAAGATTTACCAGACTGATTCCTGGGATGGCGGGACTGACGTATGAGGAGAGATTGAGTTGGTTAGGATTATATTTGCTGGAGTTCAGAAGAGTGAGGGGGAATCTCATAGAAACCTATAAAATTCTAACAGGACTTGACAGGGTAGATGCAGGAAGGATGTTCCCGATGGTGGGGGAGTCCAGAACCAGGGGTCATAGTCTAAGGATACGGGATAAACCTTTCAGGACTGAGATGAGGAGAAATATCTTCACCCAGAGAGTGGTGAGCCTGTGGAATTCACTACCACAGAAAGCAGTTGAGGCCAAAGCATTGTATGTTTTCAAGAAGGAGTTAGATATGGCTCTTGGGTCTAAAGGGATCAAAGGATATGGGGCGAAAGTGGGAACAGGTTACTGAGTTGGATGATCAGCCATGATCATAATGAATGACGGAGCAGGCTCGAAGGGCCGAATGGCCTACTCCTGCTCCTATTTTCTATGTTTCTATCCTTACCTGGTCTGGCTTACATGTAACTCCAGACTCACAGCAATGTGGTCAACTTTGAAATCGTCTAACAAGCCATTCAGTTCAGGGCAATTAGGGATGAGCAATAAATGCTGACCTAGCCAGTGATGCCCACAAACAAATTTTAAAAAACCTCCATGTCATTGGCTAACAAAGTGGTGTCAGTTGACATTCTTTTTTTACCGCTGTATAATCCAGTCTCAAGTTTAATTCCCCTCGCCTGCGCTGTTTGTTCTCAGCTGGGGCAACGTCTCTGGCCTTAGGGAGTGGACACCATCAGGCAGGATCCCTGCTCCTGGTTGCTACATGGTGACCATGCTAGAAAGTGGATATGTAACAGGATCAGGCATGAATTAATTAAATATCCTGTCAGCACTCACTGTTCAGACCCACAAGAAAGATGCTGGTACCTATGGAACTGTAACCCAGCAAGAGTCCACCTTTAAAAAGGAAAGACCTGCATTTATATAGCACCTTTCACAACCTCAGGACCACCCAAAGTGGTTTACAGCTAATAAAGTACTTTTAAAGCTGTTGTAAATTACTGTTGTAATGCAGGGGATGCAGCAGCCAATTTGCGCACAGCAAGCTCCCACAAACATTTTTGTCTCAGTGATGTTGTTGATTGAGGGATAAATATTGGTCCAGATCTTTGCTGTTATTCTTCAAAATAGTTCCATTGAATGAGATGGCAGACAGAGCCTCAGTTTATTATCTCATCAGAAAGACAGCACCTCTGCCCCTCTAACAATGCAGCACTCCCTCAGTACTGTACTGTCAGCTAGGATAATGGGTTCAAGACTCTGGAGGAGGACTTCAACCCACAATCTTCTGATTTAGATGCAAGAGTTCTACCCAATGAGCCACAGCTGACAATTGCAGCCAGCATAGGACAATATTGGGTTGGGGGAGGGTTTAGAAGGAGAAAAGTCTTGCAAAGTCTTGAAAAGGTTGCAAATCTTCATTCCTGAATAACCACACTAAGCCTTTGAGCTCTAGGACCCTGGAGCAGACAGTGTGTGTAGATCAGCTTAAAGTTTAATGTCACGTGAAAGGTTCAGCATTTTATTGCTTTTCTTCAAAGCTCGAAAATGTTTTCCACGATGAGAGCTCAGCTGACAAGGGTGTTCCCTGTGAGGAAGGAAGGTGCAGGGGGAATGGGCTGTCATCTTGCAATCTTTTACTGCCCTGACACCAGGTTCTCTTCAAATACACCTGAACCCATAGACAGCTCAGCCGTCAGATACAAACCCTTGCAGGCAATGCCAGGACGCAGTATTTGGGCTACAATCTACTGGCTCTTCATAAAGGGCTACTTCCACAAATTGCATCTGTTGCAGGTAAATGGGGAAAGGAAGCTCACGGAGCAGGTGAAGGGGGGTCAGGGATTTACATGGGGCAGGTGGAGAGGATTGGGGATTTATCCAAGGCAGGTGGAGGGGGATCAGGGATTTACCCGGGACTGGTGGAGGGGATCAGGGATTTACCTGGGGCAGGTGAAGGGGTTCGGGGATTTATCCAAGGCAGGTGGAGGGGGTTCAGGGATTTACCCGGGGCAGGTGGAGGGGATCAGGGATTTACCCGGGGCAGGTGAAGGGGTTCAGGGATTTATCTGGGGCAGGTGGAGGGGATCAGGGATTTATCTGGGGCAGGTGAAGGGGTTCAGGGATTTACCCGGGGCTGGTGGAGGGGGATCAGGGATTTACCCGGGACTGGTGGAGGAGATCAGGGATTTACCTGGCGCAGATGGAGGGGGACCAGGGATTTACCTGGGGCAGGTGGAGGGGATCAGGGATTTACCTGGCGCAGGTGGAGGGGGATCAGGGATTTACCCGGGGCAGGTGGAGGGGTTCGGGGATTTACCTGGGGCAGGTGGAGGGGATCAGGGATATACCTGGGGCAGGTGAAGGGGATCAGGGATTTACCCGGGGCAGGTGGAGGGGGATCAGGGATTTACCTGGGGCAGGTGAAGGGGATCAGGGATTTACCTGGGGCAGGTGGAGGGGGATCAGGGATTTACCCGGGGCAGGTGGAGGGGGATCAGGGATTTACCTGGCGCAGGTGGAGGGGGATCAGGGATTTACCCGGGGCAGGTGGAGGGAGATCAGGGATTTACCCGGGGCAGGTGGAGGGGTTCGGGGATTTACCTGGGGCAGGTGGAGGGGGATCAGGGATTTACCTGGGGCTGGTGCAGGGGGATCAGGGATTTACCCGGGGCAGGTGGAGGGGGATCAGGGATTTACCTGGCGCAGATGGAGGGGGATCAGGGATTTACCTGGGGCAGGTGAAGGGGATCAGGGATTTGCCTGGGGCAGGTGGAGGGGGATCAGGGATTTACCTGGGGCAGGTGGAGGGGATCAGTGATTTACCCGGGGCAGGTGAAGGGGTTCAGGGATTTACCTGGGGCAGGTGGAGAGGATCAGGGATTTACCTGGGGCAGGTGAAGGGGATCAGGGATTTACCTGGGGCAGGTGGAGAGGATCAGGGATTTACCTGGGGCAGGTGGAGGGGGATCAGGGATTTACCTGGGGCAGGTGGAGGGGATCAGTGATTTACCCGGGGCAGGTGAAGGGGTTCAGGGATTTACCTGGGGCAGGTGGAGAGGATCAGGGATTTACCTGGGGCAGGTGAAGGGGATCAGGGATTTACCTGGGGCAGGTGGAGAGGATCAGGGATTTACCTGGGGCAGGTGGAGGGAGATCAGGGATTTACCCGGGGCAGGTGGAGGGGAATCAGGGATTTACCTGGCGCAGGTGAAGGGGGTCAGGGATTTACCTGGGGCAGGTGGCGGGGGATCAGGGATTTACCCGGGGCAGGTGGAGAGGATCAGGGATTTACCCGGGGCAGGTGGAGGGGATCAGGGATTTACCTGGGGCAGGTGGAGGAGTTCAGGGATTTACCTGGGGCAGGTGGAGAGGATCAGGGATTTACCCGGGGCAGGTGGAGAGGATCAGGGATTTACCCGGGGCAGGTGGAGGGGTTCGGGGATTTACCTGGGACAGGTGAAGGGATTCAGGGATTTATGCATGTCACCTGTGGCTCAGTTGATCGCACTCTTGCCTCTGAGTTGCAAGGTTTAAGTCCAAAAATCAAGGCTGACAGTCCAGTGCAGTAATGAGGAAGTGCTGCACTGTTTAAGTTGCTGTCTTTTGGATGTTCAGCTGAGGCTCGTCTGCTTGCTCGGGTGGATGTAAATTATCCCATGGTACTATTTTGAAGAAGAGCAGGGGATTCCCCTGGCATCTTGGCCAATATTTATCCCTCAATCAACATCAAAACAGATTATCTGATTATTTTAACCTTGCTGTTTGTGGGAGGTGTCTGTGTACAAATTAGTTACCACATTTCTGACAGTACAACAGTGACTGCACTTCAAAAGTACTTCATTGGTTGTAAAGCGCTTTGAGATCTCCAGTGGTCGTGAAAAGTGCTATCTAAATGCAAGACTGAGGCAGGGAAAGGGGATTCAATATAAGGGTGTACCCAAGGGTCCCCTTGTTGTGTAGTAATGTAACATGAAGTTGAGCAAAATATTAGGGGCCAAAGTTCTGTTTGAGAAACTAATTGTCAACATTTGTCTTATTAGATAATAGAACTCGGTAAGTTTGGGACAGTTTGGAGAACGGGAGAAATGGTGAATGTGGCAGACAGCAGCTTAATAGAACTGGTTTTACGTCACAAGGAAAAGTATCCAATGAGGTCAGCTGAGAACATGTGGAAAGATTATCGGACTGTGCAGGGATTGGCAAACGGAGTCATCACTGCGTAAGTCAACCTAAACCTCATTGTACCGGGAGCAAGGTGGGTATGGCTGCAAAGATGGGCATGGCCAGGGAGCCGGAAGCTATATTGTTGCAGCCGGGAGTGGGTGAGGGGGGCAGCGCTGGTGGTGGGGTTTGACCAATAGATACTGGTTCGGTTTGGGTGTGGGAAACATAAAAGTATGCTAAGGTTGAGACTGAATTAGTTCTGCACATCCAGGACTAATAAACCCTCGCATCACATAAAGACCAAACCTGATCACTCACTTACACACTCACATAGACAGACACGCTCAGGCACACACGCATACCCATATACACAAACAGGATACACACACACACTGTTGTACACACAATGTAGAGGGAGCATTTTTCTATATCGGTATCCTTGAGGAAAAGATAAATGAGGTGGAGGGGTAGTGTGAGGACAATACACCCAGTAAGGTGGATTTTCACCTGGGAGATTTTAATTCTCGCATAGACTGGGAGAAGCAGAAGAGCTTAAGTAGTGAAGCCAATGAGTTTCGAAAACGTTTAGGGACAGTTTTCTTGAACAATATGTTTTAGAACTGACAAAACAGATCTTACTGGATTCAGTGATGAGTAACAACCCTGGAATTAGTTAACACTCTGATACTAAGGGAGCATCGTGTGAATAGCAACCATAATAAGAGTGATAAAAACAAAACAAGTGCTGGAAATACTCAGCAGGTCTGGCAGCATCTGTGGAGAGAGAAACAGAGTTAACGTTTCAGGACTGTGACCTTTCATCAGAATTGGCAAAGGTTAGAAATGGAATAGGTTTTAAACAAACAAAGCAGGGGTGGGGCAAACATATGAAGGGGCAAAACATGCAAACATATGAACATGCGAACATACGAATTAGGAGCAGGAGTAGGCCACTCGGCCCTTCGAGCCTGCTCCGCTATTCAATAAGTTCATGGCTGAACTGATTACTCCACATTACTCCCAATAACCTTCCACCCTCTTGCTTATCAAGAATCTATCTAGACTCTGCTTCAACCACCTTTTGAGGAAGAAAATTCCAAAGACAAATTCAAAAGAGAACAAAAGGGAAGGTTTTGATAGGACAGAGGGTCACAGAGAATAACTGACAAGGAGGTCATGGGGCAAAGGCAAAGAGTGTGTTAATGGTGTGGTGAAAGACAAAGCGTTAGTGCAGAGAGGGTGCTAAATGACAGAATAATGAAAGCCCTTGGGCAGAAGTTCTCTTTTGCCCCAACCCCACTTAATTTGCTTAATATTTGCATTTCTAACCTTTGCCAGTTCTGATGAAAGGTCACTGACTGAAATGTGAACTCTGTTTCTCTCTCCACGGATGCTGCCAGACCTGCTGAGTATTTTCAGCACCTTTTGTTTTTATTTCAGATTTCCAGCATCTGCAGTATTTTGCTTTTGTCATAATATGAGTGAACTTGATATTGGGTTTGAGGGAGAGAATTGACTGCAGTTAATTGAGCTGATGTGTTAATGAACACACCTACAGTCTAACAATGGGAAGTATTCAGAGAATTATTTGGTACAAAACAAAAGCAGAAAACGCACCTAAAAAGTTCCACTTCTGTAGTTAAGCAACCACAGTCAACAAATGAGGTAAGAGACAGCATCAAGATAAAAGAAAAGACTTCCCCAAATGCAAACAGAAGTGGAAATCCAGTGGGCGGGGAGATTTATAAAAAGCAACAAAGGAATATGAGGAAAGTGATAGATAGAAAAAGGAATCTGAAAAAAAAAACCGGCAAAGGTCACTGAAGCAAACACCAAAAGTCTTTCTCAACATATTAAGAGCAAGAGAGTGGTAATGAAAAGATAGATGCAAGCGACACTAATGGAGAATAAGTAAATAGCAGGAAATGAAAACTTTATATCTGTTTTCACAGTGGAGGAAGAGGACAAAATACCAGCAGTACAAGGGAACTTAAAAATATATCAAGGGGAGTAACTTAATGCATTTAAAGTTGATAAGGAACCAGGAGCAGATGGGATGTACCTGAGGGAAGTAAGGGTGGAAATTGTGAAGATACCGACCATAATCTTTCAATCCTCCTTAGCTATGAGGTTGATACCAGAGGACTGGAGAATTGCAAATATTACACCCTTGAAAAAAGGATGTAACGATAAGCCCAGCAACTACAGGCCAATCAGTTTAACTTCGGGGCAAAACTAACAGTCACTTGAAAAATTGTGGATTAACTAAGAAAATTCAGCATGATTTTGTGAAAGGAAAATCATGTTTAACTAACTTGACTGAGTTTTTGCTGAGGTAACAGAGAGGGTCAATGAGGGTAATGGGGTTGATGTGGTGTACATGGACTTCCAGAAGGCGTTTGATGAAGTGTCACATAACAGGCTTTTTTTTTAGAATTAGAACATTTGCTTGTCAGCAAAGTTGAAGCCCATGGAATAAAATTATTTAGATTTAGATTTAGAGATACAGCACTGAAACTGGCCCTTCGGCCCACCGAGTCTGTGCCGACCATTAACCACCCATTTATACTAATCCTACACTAATCCCATATCCCTACCACATCCTCACCTGTCCCTATATTCCCCTACCACCTACCTATACAAGGGGCAATTTATAATGGCCAATTTACCTATCAACTTGCAAGTCTTTTTTGGCTGTGGGAGGAAACCGGAGCACCCGGAGGAAACCCACGCAGACACAGGGAGAACTTGCAAACTCCACACAGGCAGTACCCAGAATTGAACCCGGGTCGCTGGAGCTGTGAGGCTGCGGTGCTAACCAATGGGCTGTGACAAATGGCTATAAAGTTGGCTGAGTGACAGAAAACAGCGAGTAGTGGTGAAGAGTTATCTTTCAGACTGGAGGATGGTATATAGTGGAGTTTCCCAATGGTCTGTAGTAGGATCCCTGCTGTTCCTGTTCTATATTGGTGAGTGACTTACACTTGGGTGTACTGGGAATAATTTAAAAACCGGCAGATGACACAAAACTTGGAAGTATAGTGAATTGAGAGCAGGCCAAATGGCCTCCTTCTGTGCCATAAGTGACTCTATGACTCTATGATAGTGATAGACTTCAAGAGGACATAGGCTGGTGGAATGGGCAGGCAGATGAAATTTGATGTAGAGAAGTGCGAAGTGATATATTTTGGTAGGAAGAATGAGGAGAGGCAATATAAAATAAAGGATACAATTCCTAAGGGTGTGCAGGAGCAGAAAACAAGAAATGCTGGAAATACTCAGCAGGTCTGGCAGCATCTGTGGAGAGAGAAGCAGAGTTAACGTTTCAGGTCAGTGACCTTTCATCAGAACCTTTTTTTTATTCTTTTGGGGGATGTGGCCATCACTGGCCAGGCCAGCATTTATTGCCCATCCCAAATTGCCCATGAGAAAGTGGTGGTGAGCTGCCTTCTTGAATCGCTGCAGTCCATGTGGGGTAGATACACCCACAGTGCTGTTAGGAAGGGATTTCCAGGATTTTGCCCCAGTGACAGTGAAGGAACAGCAATGTAGTTGCAAGTCAGGATGGTGTGTGATTTGGAGGGGAACTTGCAGGTGGTGTTGTTCCCGTGCATCTGCTGCCCTTGTCCTTCTAGTTGGTAGAGGTCACAGATTTGGAAGGTGCTGTCTAAGGAGCCTTGGTGCGTTGCTGCCAGTGCATTTTGTAGATGGTACACACTGCTGCCACTGTGCGTCGGTGGTGGAGGGAGTGAATGTTGAAGGTGGTGGATGGAGTGAATGTTGAAGGTTGTGGATGGAGTAAATGTTGAAGGTGGTGGAGGGAGTGAATGTTGAAGGTTGTGGATGGAGTGAATGTTGAAGGTGGTGGAGGGAGTGAATGTTGAAGGTTGTGGATGGAGTGAATGTTGAAGGTGGTGGATGGAGTGAATGCTGAAGGTGGTGGATGGAGTGAATGTTGAAGGTGGTGGAGGGAGTGAATGTTGAAGGTTGTGGATGGAGAGACTGTTGAAGGTGGTGGAGGGAGTGAATGTTGAAGGTTGTGGATGGAGTGAATGTTGAAGGTGGTGGAGGGAGTGAATGTTGAAGGTTGTGGATGGAGTGAATGTTGAAGGTGGTGGATGGAGTGAATGTTGAAGGTTGTGGATGGAGTGAATGTTGAAGGTGGTGGATGGAGTGAATGTTGAAGGTTGTGGACGGAGTGAATGTTGAAGATGGTGGATGGAGTGAATGTTGAAGGTGGTGGATGGGGTGAATGTTGAAGGTTGTGGACGGAGTGAATGTTGAAGATGGTGGATGGAGTGAATGTTGAAGGTGGTGGATGGGGTGAATGTTGAAGGTGGTGGATGGAGTGATTGTTGAAGGTGGTGGAGGGAGTGAATGTTGAAGGTTGTGGATGGAGTAAATGTTGAAGGTGGCGGATGGGGTGAATGTTGAAGTTGGTGGATGGGGTGAATGTTGAAGATGTGGAGGGAGTGAATGTTGAAGGTGGTGGATGGAGTGAATGTTGAAGATGGTGGAGGGAGTGAATGTTGAAGATGGTGGATGGAGTGAATGTTGAAGGTTGTGGACGGAGTGAATGTTGAAGATGGTGGATGGAGTGAATGTTGAAGGTGGTGGAGGGAGTGAATGTTGAAGGTTGTGGATGGAGTGAATGTTGAAGGTGGTGGATGGAGTGAATGTTGAAGATGGTGGAGGGAGTGAATGTTGAAGGTTGTGGATGGAGTGAATGTTGAAGATGGCGGATGGCGTGAATGTTGAAGGTGGTGGAGGGAGTGAATGTTGAAGGTTGTGGATGGAGTGAATGTTGCAAGTGGTGGATGGAGTGAATGTTGAAGATGGTGGAGGGAGTGAATGTTGAAGATGGTGGATGGAGTGAATGTTGAAGGTTGTGGATGGAGTGAATGTTGAAGATGGTGGATGGAGTGAATGTTGAAGATGGTGGATGGAGTGAATGTTGAAGATGGTGGTTGGAGTGAATGTTGAAGGTTGTGGACGGAGTGAATGTTGAAGATGGTGGTTGGAGTGAATGTTGAAGGTGGTGGATGGAGTAAGTGTTGAAGGTGGTGGATGGAGTGATTGTTGAAGGTGGTGGATGGAGTGAATGTTGAAGATGGTGGTTGGAGTGAATGTTGAAGGTGGTGGATGGAGTAAGTGTTGAAGGTGGTGGATGGAGTGAATGTTGAAGGTTGTGGACGGAGTGAATGTTGAAGATGGTGGTTGGAGTGAATGTTGAAGGTGGTGGATGGAGTAAGTGTTGAAGGTGGTGGATGGAGTGATTGTTGAAGGTGGTGGATGGAGTGAATGTTGAAGATGGTGGAGGGAGTGAATGTTGAAGGTTGTGGATGGAGTGAATGTTGAAGGTGGTGGATGGAGTGAATGCTGAAGGTGGTGGATGGAGTGAATGTTGAAGGTGGTGGAGGGAGTGAATGTTGAAGGTTGTGGATGGAGAGAATGTTGAAGGTGGTGGAGGGAGTGAATGTTGAAGGTTGTGGATGGAGTGAATGTTGAAGGTGGTGGAGGGAGTGAATGTTGAAGGTTGTGGATGGAGTGAATGTTGAAGGTGGTGGAGGGAGTGAATGTTGAAGGTTGTGGATGGGGTGAATGTTGAAGGTGGTGGATGGAGTGAATGTTGAAGGTGGTGGAGGGAGTGAATGTTGAAGATGGTGGATGGAGTGAATGTTGAAGGTTGTGGACGGAGTGAATGTTGAAGATGGTGGATGGAGTGAATGTTGAAGGTGGTGGATGGGGTGAATGTTGAAGGTGGTGGAGGGAGTGATTGTTGAAGGTGGTGGAGGGAGTGAATGTTGAAGGTTGTGGATGGAGTAAATGTTGAAGGTGGCGGATGGGGTGAATGTTGAAGTTGGTGGATGGGGTGAATGTTGAAGATGTGGAGGGAGTGAATGTTGAAGGTGGTGGATGGAGTGAATGTTGAAGATGGTGGAGGGAGTGAATGTTGAAGATGGTGGATGGAGTGAATGTTGAAGTTGTGGACGGAGTGAATGTTGAAGATGGTGGATGGAGTGAATGTTGAAGGTGGTGGAGGGAGTGAATGTTGAAGGTTGTGGATGGAGTGAATGTTGAAGGTGGTGGATGGAGTGAATGTTGAAGATGGTGGAGGGAGTGAATGTTGAAGGTTGTGGATGGAGTGAATGTTGAAGATGGCGGATGGAGTGAATGTTGAAGGTGGTGGAGGGAGTGAATGTTGAAGGTTGTGGGTGGAGTGAATGTTGCAAGTGGTGGATGGAGTGAATGTTGAAGATGGTGGAGGGAGTGAATGTTGAAGATGGTGGATGGAGTGAATGTTGAAGGTTGTGGACGGAGTGAATGTTGAAGATGGTGGATGGAGTGAATGTTGAAGATGGTGGATGGAGTGAATGTTGAAGATGGTGGTTGGAGTGAATGTTGAAGGTTGTGGACGGAGTGAATGTTGAAGATGGTGGTTGGAGTGAATGTTGAAGGTGGTGGATGGAGTGAATGTTGAAGGTTGTGGACGGAGTGAATGTTGAAGATGGTGGTTGGAGTGAATGTTGAAAGTGGTGGATGGAGTGAATGTTGAAGATGGTGGATGGAGTGAATGTTGAAGGTGGTGGATGGAGTAAGTGTTGAAGGTGGTGGATGGAGTGAATGTTGAAGGTTGTGGACGGAGTGAATGTTGAAGATGGTGGTTGGAGTGAATGTTGAAAGTGGTGGATGGAGTGATTGTTGAAGATGGTGGTTGGAGTGAATGTTGAAGGTGGTGGATGGAGTAAGTGTTGAAGGTGGTGGATGGAGTGAATGTTGAAAGTGGTGGATGGAGTGAATGTTGAAGATGGTGGATGGAGTGAATGTTGAAGGTTGTGGACGGAGTGAATGTTGAAGATGGTGGTTGGAGTGAATGTTGAAGGTGGTGGATGGAGTAAGTGTTGAAGGTGGTGGATGGAGTGAATGTTGAAGGTTGTGGACGGAGTGAATGTTGAAGATGGTGGATGGAGTGATTGTTGAAGGTGGTGGATGGAGTGAATGTTGAAGATGGTGGAGGGAGTGAATGTTGAAGATGGTGGTTGGAGTGAATGTTGAAAGTGGTGGATGGAGTGAATGTTGAAGATGGTGGATGGAGTGAATGTTGAAGGTGGTGGATGGAGTGATTGTTGAAGGTGGTGGATGGAGTGAATGTTGAAGATGGTGGATGGAGTAAGTGTTGAAGGTGGTGGATGGAGTGAATGTTGAAGATGGTGGATGGAGTGAATGTTGAAGGTTGTGGAAGGAGTGAATGTTGAAGATGGTGGATGGAGTGAATGTTGAAGATGTTGGATGGAGTGAATGTTGAAGGTTGTGGACGGAGTGAAGGTTGAAGATGGTGGATGGAGTGAATGTTGAAGGTGGTGGATGGAGTGAATGTTGAAAGTGGTGGATGGAGTGAATGTTGAAGATGGTGGAATGAGTGAATGTTGAAGGTTGTGGACGGAGTGAATGTTGAAGATGGTGGTTGGAGTGAATGTTGAAGATGGTGGATGGAGTGAATGTTGAAGGTGGTGGATGGAGTGAATGTTGAAAGTGGTGGATGGAGTGAATGTTGAAGATGGTGGATGGAGTGAATGTTGAAAGTGGTGGATGGAGTGAATGTTGAAAGTGGTGGATGGAGTGAATGTGAAGGTGGTGGATGGAGTAAATGTTGAAAGTGGTGGATGGAGTGAATGTTGAAGGTTGTGGACGGAGTGAATGTTGAAAGTGGTGGATGGAGTGAATGTTGAAGGTGGTGGATGGAGTGAATGTTGAAAGTGGTGGATGGAGTGAATGTTGAAGATGGTGGATGGAGTGAATGTTGAAGGTGGCGGATGGGTGAATGTTGAAGTTGGTGGATGAGGTGAATGTTGAAGATGTGGAGGGAGTGAATGTTGAAGGTGGTGGATGGAGTGAATGTTGAAGATGGTGGAGGGAGTGAATGTTGAAGATGGTGGATGGAGTGAATGTTGAAGGTTGTGGACGGAGTGAATGTTGAAGATGGTGGATGGAGTGAATGTTGAAGGTGGTGGAGGGATTGAATGTTGAAGGTTGTGGATGGAGTGAATGTTGAAGGTGGTGGATGGAGTGAATGTTGAAGATGGTGGAGGGAGTGAATGTTGAAGGTTGTGGATGGAGTGAATGTTGAAGATGGCGGATGGAGTGAATGTTGAAGGTGGTGGAGGGAGTGAATGTTGAAGGTTGTGGATGGAGTGAATGTTGCAAGTGGTGGATGGAGTGAATGTTGAAGATGGTGGAGGGAGTGAATGTTGAAGATGGTGGATGGAGTGAATGTTGAAGGTTGTGGATGGAGTGAATGTTGAAGATGGTGGATGGAGTGAATGTTGAAGATGGTGGATGGAGTGAATGTTGAAGATGGTGGTTGGAGTGAATGTTGAAGGTTGTGGACGGAGTGAATGTTGAAGATGGTGGTTGGAGTGAATGTTGAAGGTGGTGGATGGAGTAAGTGTTGAAGGTGGTGGATGGAGTGATTGTTGAAGGTGGTGGATGGAGTGAATGTTGAAGATGGTGGTTGGAGTGAATGTTGAAGGTGGTGGATGGAGTAAGTGTTGAAGGTGGTGGATGGAGTGAATGTTGAAGGTTGTGGACGGAGTGAACGTTGAAGATGGTGGTTGGAGTGAATGTTGAAGGTGGTGGATGGAGTAAGTGTTGAAGGTGGTGGATGGAGTGATTGTTGAAGGTGGTGGATGGAGTGAATGTTGAAGATGGTGGAGGGAGTGAATGTTGAAGGTTGTGGATGGAGTGAATGTTGAAGGTGGTGGATGGAGTGAATGCTGAAGGTGGTGGATGGAGTGAATGTTGAAGGTGGTGGAGGGAGTGAATGTTGAAGGTTGTGGATGGAGAGAATGTTGAAGGTGGTGGAGGGAGTGAATGTTGAAGGTTGTGGATGGAGTGAATGTTGAAGGTGGTGGAGGGAGTGAATGTTGAAGGTTGTGGATGGAGTGAATGTTGAAGGTGGTGGAGGAGTGAATGTTGAAGGTTGTGGATGGGGTGAATGTTGAAGGTGGTGGATGGAGTGAATGTTGAAGGTGGTGGAGGAGTGAATGTTGAAGATGGTGGATGGAGTGAATGTTGAAGGTTGTGGACGGAGTGAATGTTGAAGATGGTGGATGGAGTGAATGTTGAAGGTGGTGGATGGGGTGAATGTTGAAGGTGGTGGAGGGAGTGATTGTTGAAGGTGGTGGAGGGAGTGAATGTTGAAGGTTGTGGATGGAGTAAATGTTGAAGGTGGCGGATGGGGTGAATGTTGAAGTTGGTGGATGGGGTGAATGTTGAAGATGTGGAGGGAGTGAATGTTGAAGGTGGTGGATGGAGTGAATGTTGAAGATGGTGGAGGGAGTGAATGTTGAAGATGGTGGATGGAGTGAATGTTGAAGGTTGTGGACGGAGTGAATGTTGAAGATGGTGGATGGAGTGAATGTTGAAGGTGGTGGAGGGAGTGAATGTTGAAGGTTGTGGATGGAGTGAATGTTGAAGGTGGTGGATGGAGTGAATGTTGAAGATGGTGGAGGGAGTGAATGTTGAAGGTTGTGGATGGAGTGAATGTTGAAGATGGCGGATGGAGTGAATGTTGAAGGTGGTGGAGGGAGTGAATGTTGAAGGTTGTGGATGGAGTGAATGTTGCAAGTGGTGGATGGAGTGAATGTTGAAGATGGTGGAGGGAGTGAATGTTGAAGATGGTGGATGGATTGAATGTTGAAGGTTGTGGACGGAGTGAATGTTGAAGATGGTGGATGGAGTGAATGTTGAAGATGGTGGATGGAGTGAATGTTGAAGATGGTGGTTGGAGTGAATGTTGAAGGTTGTGGACGGAGTGAATGTTGAAGATGGTGGTTGGAGTGAATGTTGAAGGTGGTGGATGGAGTGAATGTTGAGGTGTGGACGGAGTGAATGTTGAAGATGGTGGTTGGAGTGAATGTTGAAGGTGGTGGATGGAGTGAATGTTGAAGATGGTGGAGGGAGTGAATGTTGAAGATGGTGGTTGGAGTGAATGTTGAAAGTGGTGGATGGAGTGAATGTTGAAGATGGTGGATGGAGTGAATGTTGAAGGTGGTGGATGGAGTAAGTGTTGAAGGTGGTGGATGGAGTGAATGTTGAAGGTTGTGGACGGAGTGAATGTTGAAGATGGTGGTGGAGTGAATGTTGAAGGTGGTGGATGGAGTGAATGTTGAAAGTGGTGGATGGAGTGAATGTTGAAGATGGTGGATGGAGTGAATGTGAAGGTTGTGGACGGAGTGAATGTTGAAGTGGTGGTTGGAGTGAATGTTGAAGGTGGTGGATGGAGTAAGTGTTGAAGGTGGTGGATGGAGTGAATGTGAAGGTTGGGACGGAGTGAATGTTGAAGATGGTGGATGGAGTGATTGTGAAGGTGGTGGATGGAGTGAATGTTGAAGATGGTGGAGGGAGTGAATGTTGAGATGGTGGGTGGGGGAGTGATGGGTGAAAGTGGTGGATGGTGTGAATGTGGATGAGGGGGTGGGTGGGATGGTGATGGGGGTGGTGAGGAGTGTGATGGTGGGGGTGGAGTGATGGTGATGTGGGGGATGGAGGAAGGTGGAATGGTGGTGGAGGGTGTGAATGTTGAAGTGGTGGAGGAGTGATGTTGAGGTGGGGACGGTGGAATGTGGATGTGGGGATGGGTGATGGGTGAAGATGGTGGATGGTGGATGTGAAGGTGGTGGACGAGTGAAGGGGTAGATGGGGTGGGTGGAAGGGTGAGGGGGGGTGGTGGGATGGTGAATGGGTGGTGGTGGGATGGGGAAGTGGTGGAAGGAGTGAAGGTTGAAGGTTGGGGACGGAGGGTTGGTGATGTGGGGGGGTGGTAGGGGTTGAGGGGGTGGGAGGGATTGGGGATGGGGGGGAGGGAGGGATGTGGATTGGGGGGTGGGAGGGTTGGGGTTGAGGGGGGTTGGTGGTTGGGTTTGGGGGGGTGGGTGGTTGGGGTTAGGGGGGGAGGGTGGGTTGGGGGTTGGGGGGGTGGGCTGGTTGGGGTTAGGGGGGTGGGAGGGTTGGGGTTGGGGGGTCGGTGGGTTGGGGGTTTGGGGGGGTGGGTGGGTAGGGGGTTGGGGGGGGTGGTGGGTTGGGGTTTGGGGGGTGGGTGGGTTGGTGGTGGGGGGAGGGTGGATGGGGGTTGGGGGCGGTGGGTGGGTTGGGGTTGGGGGGGTGGTGGGTGGGGGTTGGGGGGGTGGGTGGGTTGGGGGTTGGGGGGGGTCGGTGGGTTGGGGTTGTGGGGGGAGGGTGGGTTGGGGGTTGTGGGGGGTGGGTGGGTTGGGGTTGTGGGCTGTGGGGGGGTTGGGGGTTGGGGGTGAGAGAGCGGGGCAGAAGCAGCAGGGGGGGGGGGGGTGTGTGTGCCTAAGGATTATGGATAACAATGAGGAATGAGGATTATGGATAGAATGAATAATGAGGATTATGGATAGAATGAATCATGAGGATTATGGATAGAAGGAATATTCAGGATTATGGATAGAATGAATAATAAGGATTATAGATAGAATGAATAATAAGGATTATGGATAGAATGACTAATAAGGCTTATGGAAAGAATGAATACTGAGGATTATGGATAGAATGAATAATAGGGATTATGGATAGACTGAATAAAGGATTATGGATAGAATGAATAATAGGGATTATGGATAGAAGGAATATTAAGGATTATGGATAGAATGAATAATAGGGATTCTGGATGATGACTAAAGGATTATGGATAGCATGACAATAGGATTATGGATAGAATGAATAATAGGATTATGGATAGAATGAATAATGAGGATTATGGAATAGAATGAATAATAGGATTATGGATAGAATGAATAACTAGGATTATGGATAGAATGAATAATGAGGATTATGGATAGAATGAATAATGAGGATTACTGGATAGAAGGAATATTAAGGATTATGGATAGATGACTAATCATGAGGATTATGGATAGAATGAATAATAGGATTATGGATAGAATGAATAATAGGATTATGGATAGAATGAATAATGAGGATTAAGGATAGAAGGAATAAGGATTATGGATAGAATGACTACTGAGGATTATGGATAGAATGAATAATGAGGATTATGGATAGAAGGAATATTAAGGATTATGGATAGAATGAATAATGAGGATTATGGATAGAATGAATAATAAGGATTATGGATAGAATGAATAATGAGGATTATGGATAGAATGAATAATAAGGATTATGGATAGAATGAATCATAAGGATTATGGATAGAATGAATACTGAGGATTATGGATAGAATGACATAATAAGGATTCTGGATAGAATAAATGAGGATTATGGATAGAAGAATAATGAGGATTATGGATAGAATGAATAATAAGGATTATGATAGAATGAATAATGAGGATTATGGATAGACTGAATAATACAGGATTCTGGATAGAATGAATAATAAGGATTATGGTAGAATGAATAATAGGATTATGGATAGAATGAATAATGAGGATTATGGATAGAATGAATAATAGGATTATGGATAGCATGAATAATGAGGATTATGGATAGAATGAATAATAGGATTATGGATAGAATGAATAATAAGGATTATGGATAGAATGACATACTGAGGATTATGGATAGAAGGAATAATAAGGATTATGGATAGAATGAATAATAAGGAT